>NC_134208.1:86800681-87103712 GCF_965140235.1 Caretta caretta | reverse complement strand
CCCTTTAACACTGTCCACCTAAATTGAATTGTCTACATTTGGTCCGAAAAACTAAAACTCAGTCAGGAACTACAATATTTGACTATTCCTTAAATATGTTTTAGTTTTAAAACATACAGTTCTTCAAAATGTAAAAATATTGCTTTAAATATGTTTAAAGGTATCATAAAATGAATGCTCTTGGCCTGATTAACCTCTCATTTATACCAGTTTTACACTAGTATAACTCCATTGACTTCAGTGGAGTAACTCCTGATTTAAACCAGAGAAAGGGAGAGGAGAATTAGGTCTATTTCTGAAGCAAAGAAATAAATGATTGGGAAATAATTTTTTTAAAATATGCAAGAAGTTTGTTGTGTACAGAATAATATTATAGCCCTGATTCAACAAGACACTGAATCATGTGCTTAAGTCCCATTGAAGCCCAGTGAAAGTTAATTATGTGTATTGTTGAATAGGGGCTTCAATGAAAGTAAAGAAAAAACTGACACCATTTCATCAGTATGTTTCCCTTTATCTTTCTACAGTGTGTTTCATTGATTTGCGTTGTTAAGAACATACAATCAATGCCATTGTCATCATTAGTCAAGGAAGCTGTTGAGGGAGTAGGTTTGCAAATTTCCCCATAGCAGAGTCTCAGAACAGAATGTATCTAACTTTATATGTTTGCCACTTCAGGTCCAAGTCTCTATGAAGTTTGAAGGCCGATCAGCTGTAGAAGTTAATCCAAAGACCAGCCTAGATGATTTAAAGGCTTTTACCTCCATGAGCTTGTACATGAAACTTCAGAAAGACCACCCACAGCTGGTAGCATCTCCAGATAGATTTGTTCTGTACCTTGGAAACAAAAATGTAAGAGAATAATCTAATTAATTTTATTCGGAAAAAAAAGACAGAAGTGGAAATAAGTATGTGGATTTTTCAGCAACATTTCTCTATTTCTTACCATCAGGGATTTCCACAATAATATTTTACTGATGCTGGTCATTGGTTAGTGACATGCAGTGAACTATCCCTGCAATTTTTCCCTCTCTCCAATAAAATATTCTATCCAAGTAGCAAATTGCATTGCCTGGTGCACTGAGATACAGAGGCTAGCTTCTGTAAACTACACTTACCATCCACACTCAACTGGTATTGAACTGCTCTGAAGCAATTACTTCTGTCTGCCAGGCTTTCGTGGGTAACATGTAATCAACACTGTACTGCTGACAATGTAGATTTCAAGTCTGGCAGTTCAAAGGTCTTAGAGATAAGAGTGTTTCTTTGCCTGTGGCATGTGCTACTGCTACTGAATACCCTCCTCATAGCTACTTTTAAACACTTAGAAAGGGCTTGCACTCTCCTTATCAAAAAGGGTTGTGAAGCAACTGTGTTAAATTTTTACTGTTAAAAGAAAACAAAAAAGACACATCTCACAAACTCTGTGCAATGTGGGCCAACTGGTAGTTTGGAAAGGTGGAGTCAAGGGCTTTTCTTTTTAATCTTTTTTTAAAAAAAGGAATGTCTGTGTACAGTGCATGTAAATTAAGAAATTCCCTGCTGAGAGCAGATCTGATTATGGTGCATATGGACAAGACTTTGTTGCCACTTCCTATATTGATACTGCCTAGTAAACAGTAGGCACATGCAAGAGCATGTGATAGATTTCAGTCAGAAAATGTCTTAGAAATATTTAACCTGGCAATTACTTCATCCAAAATGGATTTGAAGCCATACTTTTTGGACAGTGCCATCTACTGAAACAATATAATTAGTGGAAGGTGTGCTTTAGTTTATTAGTTGTACATAAATATTCTCTTTTGTCTAAAACTGTCTAACATTTATTAGCTTTTTTGGATTATGAGTGAATCAAGTAGCCCTGTCATCCCAACTCATTGATGTTTTAGGCAAAAGATTATATGGGTCTTGCGATCAAGAATGACAACCTGGTGTATATTTATAATCTGGGAGGTCGAGATGTGGAGATACCACTGGACTCCAAGCCAATCAGCTCTTGGCCTGCTTACTTCAGTATCATCAAAGTTGAGAGGTAAAGTGTTTATGTGCAGCTGCTCTATTTCTTATGAGATCAGTTTGGTTTGAGAATTTCACAAGTGAACAAGTAAAACTCAGCAGTACCTATCTAAGGTACTTTAACTATCTAAGGCCTTGTCTACATTGTCATTTACAGCACTGCAACTTTCTCACTCAGGGGTGTGAAAAAACACACCCCTGAGCTCTGCAAGTTTCAGTGCTGTAAAGTGCAGTGTAGACAGTGCACCAGCGCAGAAATATGTGGCAGAATGCAGTAAAACAGAGCAGGAGACTTACAATTTTCCCCCAAGTAGTTCAGTCACAAATTTAATTAACGCATTATTTTTTTAATGAACATCATCAGCATGGAAGCATGTCCTCTGGAACGATGGCCAAAGCATGAAGCAGCATATGAATCTTTCGTGCATCTGGCACATAAATATCTTGCGATATCAGCTACAACAGTGCCATGCAAATGCCTGTTCTCACTTTCAGGGGACATTGTAAATAAGAAGCAGGCAGCATTATCTCCCAAAAACGTAAACAAACTTGTTTGTCTTAGCAATTGGCTGAACAAGAAGTAGGACTGAGTAGACTTGTAGGCGCTAAAGTTTTACATTGCTTTGCTTTTGAGTGCAGTTATGTAACAAAAAAAATACATTTGTAAGTTGCACTTTCATGATAAAGAGATTGCACTACAGTACTTGTATGAGGTGAATTGAAAAATACTATTTCTTTTGTTTATCATTTTACAATACAAATATTTCTAATAAAAAATAATATAAAGTGAGCACTGTACACTTTGTATTCTGTGTTGTAATTTAAATAGATTTATTTGAAAATGTAGAAAAACCTCAAAAATATTCAATAAATTTCAATTTGTATTCTATTGTTTAACAGTGCGATTAATCGTGATTTTTTTAATCACGATTAATTTTTTGAGTTAATTGCATGAGTTAACTGCGATTAATCAACAGCCCTAATATATATATATATTTTTAATTGCAGTTAACTCACACTATTATATATATACACACTCACACTTTTTTTTTTTTTTTAGGAAAGGTGAAAACAAGCTAGAAAACAGAAATGTCTCCTCCATAGTTAACAACGTATTTTTTCCATTTCTCCCTGACCCAAATATTTGCCCCAAGAGCTCCAGAAAAAACAATTGGGCCTGTATCTCTTCTCCACCATTTTTCCACCAGTGCAACTTCAATGGAGCTATTCATTGGCACAAGCCTAAGAGTCTAATCTTGTTTCCATTGGAGTCAGTAGAAATTCCCATTGACTCCAAGAGGGCAGGCTCAAGTCATAAATGGAAGGAGAATCCACTGCAATCTCTGTAATTTCTTGCTTTGATCCCAGCCAGAACACCAGATGGGTGATGCTTTTCTGGTGGGGAAAATATTTACACTAAACAACCAAAAAAACTTTTTTTAAAATGATCTTTTCCTGTTTCTTATATCTAACCATCAAGCTAAAGATATGACTATGCAGCCCTCTTTTTCTCCAAATTCCTTCAACAGGGTGGGAAAGCATGGCAAAATATTTCTAACTGTGCCGAGCCCTAGCAGCACAGCTGAAGAAAAATTCATCAAAAAAGGAGAGGTCCCTGGTGCTGACTCCCTTTTGGATTTGGAGCCCAAAAATACCATCTTCTATGTTGGTGGAGTGCCTTCAAATTTTAAGGTAGATCAAATAACTCTTCTGTATATATTGAAATTTAAATAAATCAAACCCAGGCTGCTGGGACTTCCTTTACAAACTTGTCATTAATGGAAAGGTTTGGTTACTGGAAACATCCTTATTAAGTCACATACCACATTACGATTCTTCAACAAGTTCCCTGGAATCTGCAGCACTGACCAAGGCTAATGCTACCATCTACATAGAATGTCCTCCAATGAGAAGCTGATCAGATTCATCTTGGCTACAGTAAAATGTTTCTGACATGTAATTAGAGAAAAAATACGGAGTTATTGTTCTAGATGGACACCTAGTAGCCCAACTGAACAATGCGTGCTTTCTGCTATACTCTGTCAACGCTGGGTACCAAGTTTGGCAGAGAGACTTTCCCATGTGAGGGCTGTTGGATGGCCAATTTGAAATGTGATAGTGGCCTCAAGGTAGACACCCTATAGAATTCATGGTGCAGACATCCATATGTTCCTAATATTAGCCATAAATTGTTTGCTACTTCTGTGAAAATTAGTTGGAAAACCCATTTTCTAAACATCAAAGACTCTTAAAGATTTTAATCAGTAAATATCTATTCAGGGATGTAAATCTGCACACCAGAGATGGTTCAGCAGAATTACTAAATCCCAATGAGGACCTGATATGACTGTGGAAAAAGCCAACTGATATGCCAATTAATGCTGGTTGTAACAGGCAGATAATGTGCTGACGAAACGTTTGCTGCTGCTATGTCTATTCTACAGTGCAGCATTTTTTAACATTGGAAGACTGCTGCATTAATTCTGCCAGCTTTACTTTCATTTTGTTTTTACATCACTTAATTTTTTCCCTTTCACTAACAAGGCAATTTAAATTCAATTTGCAGTGATCATTGTTGAGTTATTTAAAATAATCTCTGCTGAACTTTAGCTACTGGCAAAGATAAGTTCCATGAATATGCGAGAATCTCTCAGAGTTCACATGCTTTTTTTTTTCCTTTCTTGTGGTATGAAATGGCCTTTAAACCACAAAGAGATGTAAATGAAATGAACACAAAATACTGGGGGATATTTCATTTAGATTGTTATGAAATGTTGTTCTTTGAATATCATAGAGACAAGGTGGGTGAGATAATATCTTTTATTGGACCAACTTCTGTTGGTGAAAGAGACAAGCTTTCGAGTTACACAGAGCTCTTCTTCAGGTCTTTGGATAATAAATTGTGTAATTCGACTAAAATAGATCTGGGATTAGTCATAAAATCATTATAGCATCACATAGCACCATACCCTAAAATCTAACTCCTTCTTCTTTTGCCCCTTGTCTTTAAAAACTATGGTGGAAGTTCTCATTTGTAGTAGTCCTATCTAAGCATTTGTTCTCTTCAGCAGTTATTCATTACTCCTTTGTAGACCACAGCATAACTGCCTATCCCCATGCTTGGACACACCACTTCCCATATCTGGCTCACTAACTTTAAGAGGGGTGTTAATAGGCCACTTTACCTGGAATGGTCCCTTGAAATATGTGTTAACTGCTTATGCTAAACAATCTGTCCACCTTGTATTTAGCTGTGACACTCTGAGTAGGTTTCCCAGACCTGAAGAAAAACTCTGTGTATGATCAAAAGCTTGTCTCTCTCATAAACAGAAGTTGGTCCAATATAAGATTGTACCTCAGCCATCTTGTCTCTAAAGCTTTGTCTACACTAGCACTTTTGCTGGCAAAACTTTTGTAGGTCAGGGTTGTGAAAAAACACACCCCAACAGAAGTTTCACTGTCAAAAGCACCGGTGTGGACAGTGCCGGTGTGGACGGTGTGGCCAATAGCTACCGCTGTTTGTTGTAGGTGGTTTAATTATGCCGGCATAGAGTAACTACACAGGAGACCTTACAGCAGTGCAGCTGTGCTGCTGTAAGGTCCGTAGTGTAGACATAGCCTAATACTAAGAGCTTCAAAACAAAATTGATCTCATGAACAAATGAATTTGGCATCTCTGAATGAAATACATATGTTGACTTTACCCTTTTGCCTTTGTTTCCTTCTCTGCACAGCTCCCTCCCAGTTTGAACCTGCCTGGCTTCATTGGCTGCCTGGAACTGGCCACCCTGAATGATGATATAATCAGTTTATACAATTTCAAGCACATCTACAATATGAACACCACTGTATCGCCACCTTGTGCCAGGTAGAGAAAAATTCAGTTGTTACAATGAAGTTATTTGATAGCCTGCAATGTTTGCAGAACCGAATGGCTACTTCATTTGTTTCGTTTTAGAGAAGAATATCAGGATAATATTAACTTGACCTTTCCTGAATATACCAACTGGCTTGATCTGTTCTACAATTGTACATTTTCTTTGTTATTTTCCATCTGCACAAATTGTCACAAATGGATATTAGCTCCTCTGACACAGAGCCATTAGTCATATGCTCCTGAACTATTCAGTAAAGATTTTTCTTCTTTTTAAGCCCTTTGCAGAAAGAATGAGAAATGTTCCACTTAAAGGGAAACTGTAAAATTCATTTACTGTAAATATTTATGGGAGGTTTCTTCATTTGGTAGTCAGGAACTCTAGTTTTGTGTTGCATTTTGATGTATATCTGTATGATCAGAGAGGAAGAAACTCTAGTATTGTTGGAAATAAATGTAGATTTTAATAAATCTGAAGAGAGCAACAAAAGTATAGGATTTTCTTTCCAAATCTCTCTTACAGAGAGCAGATACTTTGAGTGAAAAAGCCCTATTTGCCACATCTCTGTAACAGTGTGTGAAGGGTACATTCCTTGCATAATTGAGGATCCAATCCATCTTCAGTTAAAGTACATGTTGGATTCCCATTGACTTCTATGGGAGTTGGATAACCCTTAAAAAGAATACCTCTGCCTATAATCAGGAAGGCTTGTGGCCCTAACACCTGTCCAAGAATGAGCCTCAAAACTTTCCAGTTTCCAACATATAACTATAAAAAACTGGGCATGTTTAGTCTTGAGAAAAGAAAACTGAGGAGTGGGACCCCAGAACACCTTCAAATATGATAAGGGCTGTTATAAAGAGGACAGTGCTCAATTATTCTCCAGGTCCACTGAAGGCAGGACAAGTAGTAATTGGCTTAATCAGCAGCAAGGAAGTTTTAGGTTTGATATTAGGAAAAACTTCCTAACTATAAAGATAGTTAAACTCTGGAATAGGTTTCCAAGGGAGGTTGTGGAATCCCCATCACTGGAAATTTTTAAGAAGAGGTTACACAAACATTTTTCAGGGATAGTCAAGGTTTATTTGGTCCTGTATCAGTGCAGGGGCTGGGTAAGATGACTTCTCAGCATCCCTTCCACACATACATATCTATGACTCTGTACCACAAAACCAACACATGACCTTATGATAAGGGAGACTGATATACTATCACAGCCCTAAATAATTTTTCAGGGAAAATTCTCAGACACCAGTGTAAAAATAAAAAAAAATCAGATACCTAAAGTCTCCGTCCGTCCCAGGGACAAATAAAAGTTCAGGATGACTATTCCAAGAAAGTGTTATAAACTCTGACACCCAAATGTTAACAACTCCCTGGATCTTTAATGCAGGGTCATAATGCTAAGAATGCTCTAAGATGGGTTCTAATTCTTGCTTGTTTCTGTGTTTTTTTTCCATGCTAGGAATAAGCTGGCCTTCACTCAGAGCAGAGCTGTGAGCTATTTCTTTGATGGCTCTGGCTATGGTTTGGTGAGGAACATTGAGAGAAGAGGAAGATTCAGCCAGGTGACTCGTTTTGACATAGAAGTTCGAACACCAATAGACAACGGGCTTATTTTCCTGATGATTAATGGAGTGAGTATAAAATTCTGTTCTCACACTGTCCCCTGTTTCTCTTGTGCCTATTCTGCACAGTTACTATGCAATACCCCCAACGTGGATGATTTATATTTCATTTTGGAAGAGAAAATTCCCTTCTGCTCACATATCATGAGGAACCTGAAGTACTGGGTACAAAGCTCCTAGTATTCTCTGATTTACTCTCATTGGCCCTAATTCTGCTCCCACAGTGGCATAATGAGCACTTCAGTGGAGTTAGGGTAGCATGAAACCACTTAAAGTGAGAAGATAATCACACCCAGTATTTTTACTTTTATTTAAACATGAATGCACTGTCCGTGCTATCAGATGTTACTATATAGTAGTTGACATGAAGTTCTATACATTTGTCCCCTGGTAGATAGATGGCTGAACTCTGTTAATACAGTGCAATAGAATATCAGGGTTGGGAGGAACCTCAGGAGGTTATCTAGTCTAACGCCCTACTCAAAGCAGGACCAATCCCCAATTTTTGCCCCAGATCCCTAAATGGCCTCCTCAAGGATTGAACTCACAACCCTGGCTTTAGCAGGCCAATGCTCAAACCACTAGACAAGGTGGATGAGATAATAGTTTTCATTGAACCAATATAGTTAGTTATTGTTGTAACTTGGAATTAGAGACTATCCTAAACCAAAATGGTGAATCCAAGCACCCCCAAATTTTCAGAAGTTTAAGATTGTCCCCTACCTCTAGAATGGTCTGAACAAAAAACCCACATCCAAACATCTTTAGGCTTTACAAAATTTTGACTATAAACTCAGACTTGTGTCTTGAGGCATCTCTTCCTCAAACTTGCAAGCCCAGTCTGGGTTAAAATAATTTTAATGAAGCAAAAGAAAATAATTTATTGTGTAGATATGGCAAAAATATCAAGAAAGTAGAACAGTTCACGTGCCTGAACAGAACCATATCGGCTAATAGAGACCTCAAGAAAGAAGTGACATCAAGGATAGAAAGGCATCCACAACATTTACTAAATGCAACATCGTATGGAAATCAAAGAAACACAGCACCAGAACAAAACAGATGCATTTTAATTCAAACAACATTTCAGTGCTAATAGATGGCTGTGAAAGCTGGAGATCTACCAAAATGTTAGTTAGAAAAGTAGATGCTTTACAAAATAAGTGCCTACAAAAGATACTGGGTATTGGTTGGAAAGACTTCGTCACAACGAAGAGGTCTGAGAAATCACCAACCAGCAGCTCGTTTCCACTAGAATCAGAAGGAAGTGCTGGACATATCTGGAACATGTACTCCGGATTCCAACACACAGACACCCATGAAGCTGTCAAGTGGAAACCAGACAGTATCAGGAAACAAGGGCACCCAAGAGAAACCCTAACAAGAACCCTTCACCGGCAGGGTAGAACAGGTTATCTCAATACCATAGAACAGTTGCAAGCAGCAGCAAATGACAGAAGGAAATGGAAGATTCCACCCCGTATGCCAATATTGGCTCATAAGGATGTAAAAATGTATGTTGATACAGTATGTGCACAGACTTCACTGCAATGAATTAATTCCATTTTAATGAAAACACTTACTTGGCAATGTTTTCCGCCAGGGATACTTATAGAAGAGATTTCTGTAGTGCAGATTGCTCTACAGCATCTGAAAACCACCAGTAACCTCAGCTCTGCTTTAAGCAGCAGTTGCTACCCAAAAACTCTTCTGTAGTGGATCAATAATTGGTTTCTTCTGAGCAGAAATTCCAAAAATTGTCTCAATTGTACTTTGTAATTTTGTACTCTGTGATGGAAACTACAGTCATATTGGACATAAGCTGTTGAAGACCAGTTCTGTTGATGGACATTTTTGGTTGGGTTGTACAAAACCAGCTACCACTGTTATGTTCTATGTGGACAGCTCATAAATATGCAAAAATAAGATTCTTTTTACTTTATTTACAAGTTTGGCCTGTTCCTTTTGTAGTGTTTTCTGAGGTTTAACGCTCTTTTGTCTCCATTAGAGACTGTCATATTAATGTTAGAAAAATATAAAAACAAACATCTGGCCAGATCCCCAGCAGCTGTAAATTGATCCATTTTACTCCCTTACATGTTTAGATGGTTTACCAAACTAATTCTATGCCACAGAACTTGAATTCAACTTGATTTCTTGGTCCTCCTGTGCCGTGGTATTTCTCTCTCCTTTAAGTGCTCCCCATTTGTTCCCCTGAAAAATTCACTACCTTAATGATTTAGCTGAGTGCTGCTCTGCTTATGAAGTTTTGTATGCAGTGTTGGTGTTGCTGTGTTGATCCCAGGACATTAGAGAGGCAAGGTGGGTGAAGTAATATCTTTTACTGGATCAACTTCTGTTGGGGAGAGAAACAAGCTTTCAAGTTTACTCTGTGTAAGCTCAAAAGCTTGTCTCTCTCACCAACAGAAGTTCGTCCAGTAAAAGATATTACCTCACCCACCTTGTCACTATAAAGTTTTGGTTATCCAACCATAGAATAGAGTCCATAGCATGTGGCATAGGTGACCAATGGCACAGCCTGAAAACCTAATTCAGAATACTGAATAAGTATATGTTTCAAACAGTAGTTCACCAAAATTCCAAATCAATACTGTTTATCAAACAATTTATGAATAAAAAAATCCAGGAAAATTATGATAATTTTGCAAATAGGTAAAACACCATTTTCAGTGAATAAATTTTTCATAATTAATAGTTCAACCATCTTGAATCATATAATATATCCATCTCTATATTGCTTGCATAAGAATGATGTCTATATACTTTCCTTTAATGCTGTTTGTTTTGTACAGAGTATGTTCTTCAGTCTAGTGATGCAGAATGGATTCCTGTATCTGCGCTATGACTTTGGCTTCAGCACCACCCCCATGCTTCTTGAAGATTCGATGAAGAAGGCTCAAATAAATGATGCAAAATTCCATGAGGTAATACTGATGTGAAAGTATTTTTATTTAGCTAGCCACACCAAGAATAATAAAGCATAATGCTAGGTTGCTTCTCTTATAATTAAAGAACCAAAAGATGATGGGTCAGATTTTATATAATACCAAATGTGTCAGTTTTGCTATGAAGTGGCAAGGAACACCGGGCAGAAAAAAATATACTAATACTAAAAAGTATTAAAAGTCAGAATAAAACTATTGTGACAGGGTTGGGCCAGATGGCTACAGGAGAGTAATTTTTTTTTTTAAAGCAGAAAAGAATTTTATTTGTGTAACACTTACAAAGAATCACCAAAAAGGATAAAGCAAAACTATGCAACAAAACAAAAGCAAACACAAGGTATAACACAGCATCCTTCAGGAGGGAGAAGTGTTCAGGCTAGCCTGGGCCCAGAGCAGGGGGGCTTCCTTGACACTCGTGGTCTTCCACCCTCCTGAGTTACCTGGTGGCCTAGAGCGGGGGGGCTTCCTCGACACTCATGGTCTTCCACCCCCTCGAGTTACCTAGTGCCACGCCCAGTGTCACAGATTATTCCTCTCCTGAGAGTGCCCGACAAGATGGGCACGGCTGCGGCGTGGGTGGTTTGGGGGTGGGGGAGACGTACACCACGTGTGATAAGACCCCTCCTAGGTGACAGTGATGATGGTATCCACAGCGGCAACGGCTGGGGCTGGGGTCTCTCGCCCTTCCCCTCAATCAAAGGGTCAGACGGAGGGAACTGGATGGGGTCACCGAGCAGAGAACCTCGGACAGTGCCCACCGCTCCTTGAAGGCATCAAGGGAGTCGGTGGACGCCGCCCAGAGGAACTCCGCCCGGATACGTAAATGTACTGAGGATTGGAAAATGGTCCTACAATCACAGGACGCTTCATTAGCCAACTTCCCCTCTCTGGTTTTATAAATGGCTGTTTTAGCTAGGGCTAGGAGGAGGTTAACCAGGAGATCTCGCGATTTTGTGGGGCCACGGATGGGGAGTGTGTAGATAAAAAGGTGAGGGGAAAAGTGTAGCCAAAAGCTTAATAAAATGTTCGTGAGGAGCCGGAAAAGGGGCTGCAGCCTGGCACACTCTAAATATACTTGTGCCAGGGTTTCCCTCACGTTGCAAAAAGGGCAAATATTCGGGATGGGGGTGAACCGCGTCAAAAACACGCCCGTGCTCACAGCTCCGTGAAGGAGCCGCCAACTAATGTCCCCGACGGGCCTTGGGACCAAGGTGGAATACAGGCTGGCCCACTGGGACTGCTCACCCTCCAAAGGTGGCAGGAGGTCCCACCACTTTGTATCGGGGCGGAACACCAGGGTGTGGGCGTGAAGGGTGTGAAGCGTGAGTGTGTATAGATATTTCCGAGGCGCGATTTGGAAGCTGACTGGCTGCAGTTCATGCAGCCGGCTCACAGTGAAAGGGTGAGGGGTTTGTTGGGATCTACGGGGTAGGGGCCCAATTGAAAGGTCCGGCGGGCCTGGGGTAGAGGGTGGGCGGGGTGCGCCCTCGCACAGGGCTCGGTTGAGATAAGCCTGAGCAGCGGGCGTCAAGGCGGCCTTCACCTCCTGAAGTATGCGCCGGGGGGTATGAGGTCTGGAGAGCCCCATGCGCCGAGCGAGTGTCAGGGGATCCAGCCAGTCTCCCCGGTCGTAGTCCAGGAGGTCTGCGACTCTCGTGACTTCCGCCAGGACCAAACTCTGGCGCACCGAGCAGGACTCCGCCGCCTGCACACGGAGCTGGGGGTTGTGTAGCAAGGGCTCCGCGAGGAGATCTGCTCCCACGGTGGCCGCCACGGACCTGGTCATTGAAAACAGTTTCCAGGTCCGGAGGAGGTCCTGGTAGAAGACCGGCAGTCCGGAGAGGTCTCGCGGAAAACCTCTCGGACAAAGACTCCAGGAGGAAGATCCTATGGTGAGAATAAAGAAGGTGTTGGGAGGAGGCCATGGGGAAGTAGCCCAGGGAGTTGTAGCTGTTCCAGGAGGCACTCCAGACAGCTGCATTCCACAGGGCCCTGGGCTGGAACCCGGAGTAGAGGGCGGGCCCAGGTTCCCCCCAAACCTCCCAACTCCTGGTCAGACACAGGAGGAGTCGACCTGAACTGTGGGTTCAGAAAAACGGCCAAGCGGAGGGCTGCCGTGAAGCTCCAAGGTGAGTAAATCCACCAATAAGCGTAAGACCCACCAACGTAGAGGAGGAACTTTGTTACACTATATATCCAGAGGAAAGCACTTCATAAATATGGTTCTCTACAACCACAAATCACTATTTTAACTCAGTCAGTTTTAGCAGCTACTGTATTACAAAGTGTTGAACTCCCATTTCAGTACAAAAGAAATTACTCAAAATGAAATTCAGTATTGGTGTTGGAACTATAGACACTTATTTAGGCATTCAGTAACCTGCATTAGGGGTACCAGAGAATTTGCTTCAAGCCATCATAGCTGTGACAATGACAGTAATAAATCTGAACCATAAGGGCATGATTCTTCTCTCACTTACATGGTGCAAATTAGGAGTCTGTTTATTGATATCAGTGGAGTTACAGTGGTATTTAACTTGTGTAAGTGTCAGCAGAACTAAGCCCTAAGTTTCAACAATAAAATCAGATTTAAAGACATATCCAAATTCTCTACTGAAGTCAATGGAAGTGCTCCATTTACACCAGTATAGAATTTGGCCTGTGATTATTTTTTACAAGCAAATGAAAGAAGGCTTCTGTTTGTTTTTGGCCATTAGAGAAATCATTATATTGAAATGAACTCACTACTAGTCATTCTTGTCAGCTCCCCACTGATTCACAAGCCTCTTTTTGACTAATTAGAATAATTGTTAATTTTAAAATAGACAATAATTATAGACTCCCTTTTATTAAAAATGCCAATTTGGCAAACCCAGCATGATAACTTCTAAAAGACAATATTTTTGGACATTTGGAGTTGAACTGTTCATTTCTCCTTTCAGATTTCTGTTATATATCACAATTCTAAGAAGATGATCTTGGTGGTGGACAGACGACATATAAAAAGTGTGGAAAATGAAAAGAAAGCAATGCCATTCACTGATATCTACATAGGAGGTGCTCCTTCCGAGATCTTGAAGTCCAGGTTTGTTGACAGTCCAGGTTCCATCAGTACTTATCTGATTGTCGCACAATGGTTTGCAAGAAGGTGTGTTTTACCACCTTTGCTCCTTCAGGAAAAACAGCTTCTAAGATTCCATTTTAATTTTGCTCAGAGCTCCATGTGTAAAGAACTTGGCATCTGTACATTGATCCAAGATGGCTGTAGCTCTGCTGCTGGCTGAAATTAGTCATGTGATCTAGAAGAGTCTCCACAGAGGATAACAGAAACTGCAGTACAGCTGAGACAAAAATAAATGTTTAAAGAGTGTATGAAAACAAATATATATACATATATGTACATAGGAAAAGCTAATCCCCCTTCTTTTCAACAAGCATTCTTCTTTGAGCAAAATGCCTTTAGCTTATGAACACAGATATCATATCTCACTCTCAATCATATTTTCAGATAAAGGGATTTTTTCCACTATAAACCTTAGTTCAAATCAGTCTCTATTTATCCTTGGGCTCAAATGTAGCTGTCCCTGTACTGATGTGCAAAGGTTTTGAGGAGAGATCCCAGGGATCCTTCTCTTTCCCCTCAAGCCATTGGACAAAGTCCAAGCATAGTCCCATTCGGGAGTACAGGTCCTACTTCCTAAAATGAGCAGGAGTAGGACCATGAACACTCTCTGCTCCTATTTTAGGATCAGCCAGAAGATTTTGTTAGATGCATAAAGTAGTACTCTGAAATGGTGGCAGAGCTGCTACTGCATTATTACACTTCCCATTGTAAGATTTGTTTTCAGTTGCTTATAACTTTGCCAGACTTTAATCGTGTGGGGTAAAAAATTTCCATGCTGTGTCTCCACCTCAGATTGAACACTTTTTGAAAAATTGCAGAAAAATGGTTCAGCCTTTTGCTAGAATGAGGTTAAGTACAGGACCCCTGCCTCATTCAGTGAACAGGATGGACCTGCTCTGAGGATTAATCAGGGCTGTGTTATAAAGGAGACTGTTGTCTGTAGGACCCCTGCCTCATTTGTTGCAGAAGTTGGAAGATGTGCAACTTTATGGTCTTTATGGCTAAGGCAGTTGAATGCTGCCCTGGAGAATTGGATTTGATCCCTGCCTCTGCCACAGAATTGCCATGTGAAGCTGGGCAAGTCATTTAAACCAAACTTATCACCGGTGGTCATTAATTTTGTGTTCCCCATTTTCTGCGTCCCTGAATTCTGACTTGCAGAAGTGCAGCTGACTTGCAGCTGTAACTGATGTCAATGGGAGCTGTGCGCTGAATAAATGAAGTCCTACACGAGGCTAAACACTCTGAAAAATCAGATCCTACTCATCTCACTCGGGTGGCCAAAATTAGCAGATATTTTCATCCTTAATCTTTCTGTGTCTCAGTTCTACAGCTGTAAAATAGGGATAATACTATCCATCACCTCACAGGGGTGTTGATCACCTCACAGCCCCTTAACCTATTTATTAGGACTTGATCCAAGTCCCACAGAAGAGAATGGGAGTTTTCCCCTGACTTCAATGCAGATTAGATGAGGCACTTTGTGCTTATTGTTTAGAACATACAAATAATTGCTGATAATCATCCAGACTTCAGCTAGGCTGAATCTCCCAGATCATTTGAGGTTTATTAGCGCAGTCAGTGTTTAATTTACCCCTGTGGAAGTTGATGGAGGTAATTCTGAAATAGCACCATTATGTGCCAGTAACTGAGTATCTTCTAACATCTTTGTGCAAATGCCAACTGAAGTTCTACCTTTATCCACAGATAAAGAGAGAAACAATGATAAGGTGATTAAGGCACTGGCCTGGGACTAGAGAGATCCTGTTTCATTTCTTGGCTCCACTACAGAAACTTTCTATGGAACCCTCAGCAAGTCACCTCACTTTTCTTGTGCCTCAGCTACCCATCTGTCAAATCGGGATGATAATACTTTTCTACCTCCAAAGGGTGTTATGAGGATAAACTCAATGATGTTAGGTGCTCAGATACTATTATGATGAGCACAACAGAAAAATGTCTGAGAAAGAGTAGTCACTACAGATTGCTGTGCTAGCAATCTCAAACCTGACATTAAAAGGATTACTGAAGGCTATATTCTGCTCTCATTTACCACCTTGAAACCATTTAATTAAAGATTCATGGGTGTAAGTGAGATCTGAATTTGGTCCCAAATCCATTACCTCTGTTGGTATTATTTGTTTTGCCAGTTAAGTCCTGTCTGTTTCCTGAAATGAGACTGGAATTGCCTATTGGGGCAGTTCATAGAGGAAAAACTGAAACATAACTTTCATAGATTTGTTCATAAGACAAAAGTCAAAACCCATATTTTTCTTCTTAAAAATAGAAATCATACCACATTTTAATTTCAGTTGCTATTTTAAACTTCTCAAGATTTCTCCACATGATTTCTTCAGCATACTCACCAATTTCCCTCCTTAACATTTGTAAGTGTTGATGTATTTTGACCTTTCAGAATATAAAACATGGGGAAATAGTTGCTGTACATAAAAAGCTGGGATTGGGATTGACTGGGGCAAGAGGTTTGTGTTTTTCAAGTTTTCTGAATGCTATGACAGGGGAAAAAGGGGGAAAAGTACTTTTGTGAGGATTAGGGTTAGCTAATTGCAGTCTGTTTGACACTGTTTTCCAGCAATGTTAGCCCACACCTCACAGTAAATACTGGCTTTAAGGGCTGCATGAAGGGTTTCCAGTTTCAAAAGAAGGATTTCAACTTGTTAGAGGAGTCAGGAACCCTGGGAATCAGTTATGGCTGTCCAGAAGAGTCACTTGTAAGTATAGCACCATGCATGAAGCCGTGGCAAACTTTTGGTTGTGGATCTGACCATCAACTTGACATTAATTCCAAATAATGGGAAGGAGAAATCTGCAACCCAGGAACTATACTTAACTCATTGATTTTGATTTTTTTTAATTGCATACTGAAATGATTCCTAACTTTTATGCTGAATTGCAGTACAAAATAATCGTGTTTTGTCTGATATTTCAAAAGTTGTGATGTCAGGATTCAGTCTATAATACGTAATGTACTGTATTCTGAGGGCGGATAGTCCCACTTTATTCCATTTTTGTTTTCTGAAGTAAAGAGAATATTCTTAGAAAGGGAGTGCTTAACAGAAGAGGAGTACAGAAGGCAAATGTGAAAAACAACAGAATGCTAACCCATCTATGGTACTACTTCCCCAGGAGTATTGACAGATGGACAAATATTTCTAGGCTGATCCTGTTCATGGAGAAAAATCAAAGGGCATTGTGGATAAAGAGACTTTTCCTCTCTGTGGCTTTTCTTCTTATTGTTGGATTGTTTCAGTAAGCAGAGTGGCAACCAAGTTTGAAATGTATGATGCCACATGGCAGCCATTTCAATTTGTGCATTACAACCAATATGAACAGACAAAAATGTCAAAGCATTTTCTGGTCAGAAAACCACTCAGAGGTCCATATGAAAACCCCAAAGAAGAAAAAATTGTCCTTGGAACCTCTGGGTCAGTTTTCCCCTTGCTGTCACCAATACAACTACAACCCCATCAAACTTAATGGGATGGCATTAGTACAAATGACCCTCCATCGTGAATCATTCTGTTCAATATAATAGAAACCTGGTAAATCTAGATAATGTACATGATCCTTCAAGTGTATATCTGCACCCATGCAAAGCCCCATTGAAATCAGTAGGACTTCGTGCCAGAGCAGAAATCTGTGTTTGTAGAACTCATTACAGAATTCGAGTGGATATCAACTAAGTAGGGGGGAACCTATCGCTTTGTAACATACTCTTGTCAGTATTTATTTTCATATTTTCACTGAGAAACATTGATACAGAGTCTTCATGGGGCAGGGAATGTAGGCAAGGGGGGAAATCCCTGTGTTTATTTAGGTTTCAGAGTAGCAGCCATGTTAGTCTGTATCCGCAAAAAGAAAAGGAGGATTTGTGGCACCTTAGAGGCTAACAAATTTATTTGAGCATAAGCTTTCATGAGCTACAAGCTCACTTCATGCACCCGCTGAAGTGAGCTGTAGCTCACGAAAGCTTATGCTCAAATAAATTTGTTAGTCTAAGGTGCCACAAGTCCTCCTTTTCTTTCTGTGTTTATTCAGGGATTCATTCAGTTTAGGACCTTTACTTCCCCTGAGTTCAGTGGGCTTTGAATGAGGCCCTTAGTCTCTAAAGAAATAGAGAACAATTTGACTTACATAGTTTAAAAAAAAAATCGAAGAGAATGTTTGAAACCAATAGGAAAGGGACAGCTAATAAGACAGTAAATATCATAATGCTGCTATATAAATCCATGGTACAGCCACACCTGGAATACTGTATGCAGTTCTCGTTGCCCCCATCTCAAAAAAAGATATATTAGAATTGGAAAAGTTACAGGACAGGGCAACAAAAATGATTAAGATATGGAACAGCTTCTGTATGAAGAGAGATTAAAAAGACTGGGACTTTTGAGCTTGGAAAAGAGATGACTAAGGGACAATATGATAAAAGTCTATAGAATAATGAATGGCTTAGAGAAAGTGAATAAGGAAGTGTTATTTACTCGTTCAAACAACGGATGGGGTTGATTTCAGCCAATGAAATTAACAGGCAGTAGGTTTATTTTAAAAAAAAAAAAAAGGGAAAAAAAGGAAGTACTTCTTCAAACAACGCACAGTCAGTCTGTGGAACTTGTGGCCTGGGGATGTTGTGAAAGCCAAAACTATAACGGGGTTAAAAAAAAATTTGCTAAGTTCATGGAGGATAGGTCCTTCAATGGCTATTAGCCAAGGTGGTCAGGGATGCAACCCCAAGCTCTGAGGGTCCGTAGCCTCTGACTTCCAGAAGCTGGGAGTGGACAACAGGGGATGGATCACTCAATGATTGCCTGTTCTGTTCATTCCCTCTGAATCATCTGGCATTGGCTACTACTGGAAGACAGGATGCTGGGCTAGATGGACCTTTGGTCTGACCCAGTGTGGCTGCTCTTATGTTCTTACTTTCTTAATGTTTTCACAACATACCACTCCATTTAAATCAGTTTAAACCTAGGGGACAAGTCTGAATTTTTCATATGAAAATTGGCCCACCTGAATCTGATGAAAAAGGGAGGCTTCTATTTCTGTTGTTTATTATTGTTAAAAATACTTCCTATAGCACACTTGTGACTTTGTTAACTTGGCATGCAGATGTCCCGCAGAGCATATTTCAATGGAGAGAGCTACATTTCCTCCAGCCAAAAAATGTCACTCTTTGATGAGTTTGAAGGCGGCTTCAACTTCCGGACTTTGCAGCCCAATGGGCTGCTATTCCATTATGCTGAAGGAGTGAGTATGCTTTTTTTCTTTTTTTTTTAAACATACTGGCATTATGGAGAATTTCATGATCATTTCCTGCTTCGTTTCTTAAAACCAAAAAATAATCCACGATTTAGAAATACCGGTTGATGAGCTAATTTTCATATTCTACACCCAGTGGAACAAATCCTTCAATGTTTTATTTGGGCAAAATCCCACTGACATCAATGGGATTTTTGCCTAACTAAAGATTGCAGGATTTGATCGTTTGCATATAACAGTTCTCAACACAATGCGTAAGGTACAAATGCGGATTGTGCTGTGTCTAGCACAACAGGGCTGCAATCCTGATTTGAGCACATAGGTCCTACCACAGTATAAATAATAGTAATAATAATGGCAATATTTCCTTCCCCGGGAAAAACACATGCAAGGGAAGATGAAGTAGAGAACTCCTTGAGTTTAAATTGGTGGGGCTATAGTCTGACCCCTCCTCAGGTGACACAAATCGGCCAAAAAGTTGGCTTCATCCCCAGCAGGTGTAGACTCCCTATCCCATCCCCCACCATAGGATGCCTGTGTGGTGAGAAGGAGCAGTGCTGAAAAGGCCCCTTGCAGTCATGAGCAGCCAAGCTGCTCTAACTGCTCCCTCTGCAGTGTGCAATGGAAGGAAGCATGGGGCTTAAACTCGCTTACAAGTTGATAAGTGTGCATAAGTAGTTCTAAGAAAGACTCCCTTGCAGTCAGCCAGGCTAACCAACACTTTCTTACCCATCACTTCTGATTTTGGCTCAAAGGATTAAGACCCTAATCTTGTGAGATGTTAAGTACCCTCTTCTCCAATAGGAGTTCAGATACTTAGCTTCTCCCAAGAGCAGACTGTATGAACCTTAAAAACCAAATAGTACGGATGCCTGTTTCAGTGGAATAGATAAATTATTCCTGCTGTTTGGGGCTGCAGTCCCAAATGCCTCACTCCCAGAGTAAATTATATCTCTAGACAATTGTGAATTAAGACATGGGCTTAAGCAAAGTTCATATTTGCAGTCTGATTGGGGGAAAAGGAACATAAATATGCTGGGCTCACCACAGTGGCTAGCCTGAAGTAACAGATATTCTGTAAAAAAGAAACCCCGAATCACAAATTGAATGTAAACACCATAAATTGCTAAACTGATGGAGCCTATGTGATAGATAAGGGGGAAATAATCAGGTACCAGACCTCAGAGTATTGCGGTTTAAAGGGTGACATTAATATAAAAAGAATGTCTCACTTCTCACCGGCCATGCTCTGCACACACTTAAAACCCAGGGGGGAATGGCAATAATACACATCGCTAACTAGCAAAAAGGAAAAATAAATATTAAAGGAAAATTCATGTAACTTTTAAAGCTTTTTGTATTAAACCTGCTCCTGAAACAAGTTTTTCTTTGTGTTTCAGCCAGATATGTTCTCCATCTCTATGAATCATGGTGCTGTGGTTTTAAATGCTATGGGAACTGAAGTTCAGTCAAAAGAGACACGCTACAATGATGGCAAAACCCATTTTATCATTACCTCTGTCTCACAGGAAAGGTAAAGCTGTTCAATATCTTTGATTCTACCACATATAGTGTATGATATGTAGCTCTTTTATGTACATAATGTCTTTTAATGTTGCGATTGCAAAGCCCCTACTTTAGGAGCTTTTCTCACAGCATGTCCTATTTCAAGGGATTATCACTTCTTTAGTTAAAAAACACAAGCCCAAAATCCAAATGGCTGAATCATGGCCTGGAGATGGGTCTTTTCACTAAGATTCTGAAAAAAATATTCTTGTAAATTTTATTGACTTTTTTTGTACTCACCTGTAAAAGCACCTTAATAAAACTGATGTGATTAATTCTAAAGAAGGGGTGATTGCTTTGCTTAGTTAAAACAAAGTAGAAACTTAAATTAACCAAGGTATCTTTATGCAAAAAAGTCATTATACAGTATATGGGGAAACAAGTTCATATTTTTAGCATTGACAAAAATATGCTGGATTCCTGACAGCAGTGAGTGAGTCTACACATCCACTTTTTATAAAACTTGAAACATTTTCCCTGAAGGTTTTATTTCATCATTGTACTTTAAGTATTAAAAAAAATAATAATAATCTTTTGTAATTTGAAAGCCAAATTATCCAAAAGTCTTCCTCCTGGTCTTCATATGTGCATATGCAACTCTGTGAGTGGAAATCGTTGCACACATACTTTGTGCTCTCACCTGCACAGTTTTTGTGCATTAAATGGAGGTTTTCATGTGTGATCTCTGTAATTTATTATGGCATTTAAGAAAAATTGTTCTCGAAATTACGTGTGAGCACAGGTCACATTTTGAAACTTTAGCCCTGAAATAGTCATCATGAGGACTGACATACTACAGTGAGCATTTTGACCTCAGGATCTGTCATACCAGATCAGAACCTAGATCTGTTTGATCCAGTATTCTTCTTTTGATATTGATCAATATCTAGAATTGGCAGAATTTGATGATTTTTTTATAATTTTAACATAATATCAATGTTTATTTTAAGCACCTTTTTATTTTTATCAATTTAAATGTTCACAGTTGTGGAAAATTATGGAGGGTCAGACTATGGCGGGCTCAGTCAACAATTGTTTAATGATAGTCAACACTGAGATTCAAAAAGTTAAAGTTTTAGAACCACTGAAACACAAATTGTCAACATCATATCAAAATATACAAAGTAAAAAGCCTTAAACCAAATTCTAATGAGTTCTCAAGCTGCATTCTTCTTACTTTGTCTATCTGTAAATTTGTCTATCTGTAAATTTCAATTATTACAGATGGAAACATTTTTAAGTCGGTCTGTCTGTGTATGGTGAAATCAATGCTTATTGACATTTACCAATAAATATTTAACCCTTCCTAGCCTGAATCAGAAGCTCCAAATATAGGCAGTCTGGCATTAGAGAGGTGAAAACTTCCCTGACTTCTGCTGCAATTAGTTTTCATGCTGCAGAATGAGATTTGATTACGCTGAAGCAATACAATATCATCTTAAACACCAAAGTGATATGTTGTGTGTATGGTATCTCACTTTTCCATATACTGTTCCATTCTTTCACTTGAGATCAATTAGTTTATTTAGTCTTAGCCATAGTGTACTGTGGCTTTCTGAATATCTGGAGTATCTCAAAGATCTCACTGGAGCTTTTGGTCATTGGACTCCAAGCTACCACGCTGGCTAATTCCACCGCCATTTATTGCATAGCTGGAAGGAAATAGGTTGTCTTCTGATATTGCTATTTAGGGAATCAGACGCTGAGTTCAGCATTATGGGAACACTGGCATGCATAACACACTGTGTAATAACTCTGAATAAGCTCTTTCAAAATCAGTTTGTGAAAAGGAATATTTCTCTTTGCAGATACGAGCTGATAGTAGATGACAAAAAACATAGCAAAAAGAATCCAGCTAGAGACAAAACAGAGCAAAAGCCTGCAAGTGCCAAGAAGTTCTACTTTGGTGGCTCTCCCATCAGTACTCAATATGCCAATTTCACTGGGTGTATAAGCAACGCCTACTTCATCAGGTAGGTAACATCCACAACAGTACACATCAAACAGTCTGTGTCTGACAGCATAGAAAATAAATACCAACGAGAACTGATTATTTTCACGATGAAATATTTTACCTTATTTCGTGGAGTTACCCAATGTATACAAACACCTTTTTCTTTAATTTACTATGAAATGCCTCAGAACTGCCCTTCTACATTAAAAAACTGTTGAAGTGGAAATAACTATTGAGGTAAATCAGCCATTACCATACTTGCTAATTACTTTGGTGCAATGTGTAATTTGCAGAATAATTTACATTTGTATAATATAATTTACAGCTCTGTCTTTGTAATAAAAGGATATGACAGTGTCTCACAAAGCCTCCAAGCTGGGAGTTTGGTCTTGTTGAAATGGTTAGGCATGGTGGATCTAAATCATTTTCTAAAATGTTCCTATTTCAATTTTTTTTCTGAAATGTATTGCTGGTTAATGGGGCCAGATTGAGAGTCCTGCAGACTGAAATCCTTTGTTTATGAACAGCATAGATATAAGACAGGCAGATGCTGAGCAAACTGCACATATTGTCCCACCACTGTGCTAGCCTCGAAGGACCATCTGTGTGTGGGTGAGAGGGTTGTTCATCCCCTCTGCTGAGACTGCCAAGAAGGATACCAACTAATGCCAGCTGGGAGAGTGTTTTGTGTGTGTGCACCCACCCTCTAGTAACTATGAACTTAAATGTAGTCAGATTTATTTTCCAAATATCAGATTATCAAGACGGTGATTCATACAGGGAAATTGGACTGATGGGTGTATCAGTTAGAGCAAGATTGCCTTTTGCCCTGCACTAGCCACCCACCGCAGGTCACAGTCCAAGGAGGGGACAGAACAGAACAGTTACGCCTCCTCTTGCACTGGTAGGAAGAGGTAGAACTTTATCTCCATTCCCCGATGCACGTCAGGCAACTCACCTGGGCAATGTGCAGAGCAGAATTGGTCCTTCCAGATTGAACCCCAATGGAGCAAGGTCAGTCTGCTTCTGGGTCAGCACAACTATCTACTCCCCTTATTCTGGGCAAAATGTTATATATACACACAATGAGCCCAACTTTTTCCCCATGATTTGAAGTCACAGAGCTCTCTAAAATTTCACTTATAATAAGAAAAGGAGTACTTGTGGCGCCTTAGAGACTAACCAATTTATTTGAGCATGAGCTTTCGTGAGCTACAGCTCACTTCATCGGATGCATACCGTGGAAACTGCAGCAGACTTTATATACACACAGAGATCATAAAACAATACCTCCTCCCACCCCACTGTCCTGCTGGTAATAGCTTATCTAAAGTGATCATCAAGTTGGGCCATTTCCAGCACAAATCCAGGTTTTCTCACCCTCCACCCCCCCACACACAAACTCACTCTCCTGCTGGTAATAGCCCATCCAAAGTGACAACTCTCTACACAATAAGAAGATCTCTGTGGTTGTCCTGGTGATAAGTGAAAAAATTATATATTTTATACTAGCTTAATTTGGATACATTAATTATTTTTCCATTCTATTTTTAAAAAGCTATTTTTGCTACACCTCAGTCAGTTATTCTTCACATTATCCCCTCTTTGAAACACAGGTTGGATCGAGAGGTTGAAGTGGAAGATTTCCAGCGGTACCCTGAGAAAGTGCAAACTTCTCTTTATGGATGCCCTGTTGACTCCCCTCCAGTTGCCCTTCTCCATAAGAAAGGAAAGAACTCTTCAAAAGCCAAAGGAAGCCATAATAAAAAGGTTAGCACTGTCTGACTTGTGACTACTCTGAAATCAATTTACAGTTTGCCAAAGTCCACATATACTGCCTCATGATCCTAGGCTGGCCAGATTTTTTGTGGTTCCAAGACACATCTGAAAAACAACAGAGGATGGGACATGGCCCCTTTGAATATTTCGAGGATGGGACATGGCCCCTTTGAATATTTCATAATTTCAAACAGATGATCTCATTTTGCAGATTCCAAGATTCATCAAAGACTTTTTTCATTATAGTTTCACCCATTTTTAAAAGAGACTTTTAAAATGCTCTACCAGCTACTGATGCTTTTACCTGCTAATGAAAGTGACTTCTTTATGCCTAACCCAATGGTTTATCTGGGGAAAGGAGATATACAGAAAGATGTAGTAAAAGTCAGAGCATCATAGTATTATAGTAGTTATAGATGGGAAAGAACATATCAAATCCAACCCTCTGCAAGTTCTCCCAACAAGAACTTATCAGATACTACACTTGATCTCTTAGCCAAAGGATCAAAAAGGGTGTCAGTTGTATAATTTGCTAGTTTTTGTTTGGGGTTGTTAGGGTTTGGGGAGGGGGGGTGTTTGATTTTATAACAAAAGTAAAAGGACAATCCACTGTAACTTTTCTGTTGGGGACACCATCATAGGGCCTAATCACATCAGCCACACTATCAGAGGCTCGTTCACCTGCACATCTACCAATGTGATATATGCCATCATGTGCCAGCAATGCCCCTCTGCCATGTACATTCGCCAAACTGGACAGTCTCTACGTAAAAGAATAAATGGACACAAATCAGATGTCAAGAATTATAACACTCAAAAACCAGTTGGAGAACACTTCAATCTCTTTGGTCACTCAATTACAGACCTAAAAGTTGCAATTCTTCAACAAAAAAACTTCAAAACCAGACTCCAACATGAGACTGCTGAATTGGAATTAATTTGCAAACTGGATACAATTAACTTAGGCTTGAATAGAGACTGGGGGTGGATGGGTCATTACACAAAGTAAAACTATTTCCCCATGTTTATTTCCCCCACCCCCTACCCCCACTGTTCCTCAGACGTTCTTGTTAACTGCTGGAAATGGCCCACCTTGATTATCACTACAAAAGGTCCCCCTCGCCCCCACTGGTAATAGCTCACCTTAAGTGATCACTCTCCTTACAGTGTGTATGGTAACACCCATTGTTTCATGTTCTCTATGAATATAAATCTCGCCACTGTATTTTCCACTGAATGTATCCGATGAAGCGAGCTGTAGCTCAACAAAGCTTATGCTCAAATAAATTTGTTAGTCTCTAAGGTGCCACAAGTACTCCTTTACTTTTTTCTATTGCTGGACACTTACAGGGCTGCATTTGCCACAGCTTCAGGAAACAGTCATATCATTCTTTCCTCATTAGTAGAATTGGAAAACAAAATTTGAGGTCTCCTAAAAAGTGTGACAGAATGTTCCCCCTTCTGTTTTGTCTTTAGTCTTAAAGCAATGAGCTAATGTTTGCTCTCAGCTACATCCATGCAACTCCATTAAGTATAGTCAACTTGCATTGGTGTAAATGAGTGTCAACCTTAATCCAGTATCCCTCGGCCCGCACCGCTTCCCGCAGCTCCCATTGGCCAGTAGGAGCTGCGATCGGCCAAACCTGTGGATGCCGCAGGTAAACAAACCATCCCGGACCACCAGTGGCTTTCACTGATGGGCCTCATGCCAAAGGTTGTAGGTCCCTGTGCTATGCTATGCTGAATTGCAGCAGAGCTCACATCCTTAAAAGGGGGGGAAGACCACCACAATGGGCTCAGGCAAATTCATAAGAACTGAATTGCCATTATATGTTGGCTAAGCAGTTAGAAATTCTATGTTTCTCTGCATCAGTGGTGGGCATGGAGCTGAAAATTAAATACAATAGAATTGTTTGGGGACAGCTATATTGATTAGATTTGGAACAACTCCAGATATTTTTATAAGCAATGCAAAATATCACCTGCCAGTATTGGTAATATCGTATTGTAACAGTATTGTCGCTGCTCGTCATATGCACACCCACTTTAAACACTTATGTAATGGCTTTCTTTGTATGAAGGTGGGAAGAGAAAATGAAAGAACTTCAAAGGCAACTGGCCTCAAAAATTTAGATCAAGAAATGAGTGTGCAAAGAGACCCTGACTGCCAGTTGTCCAAGAACCCCACGGCAATTGAACATGCAAACCAGTTTGGAGGAATAGCAAACAGCCGGCAAGAGTTTGACCACATACCAAAGAATTTCAGTGACAGGTAAAGCATCACATAGTGACCTGAGAAATAAAAACAATTTACTCTCAGGGAAAAGAGCCATGGAAACAAACAAAGAACTTTGAACTAACAAGATGTGTTTGCTGCCATTACCTTTGTTATTGTGCTTATATGCTGTATCCCTGTCATGGGCTCTTCATCTGCTTTGTGTCTTGAGAAATTGTGCCTCCCTAGCTGCTTGTATGGCACTTATTGCAATTTGGATGCTAGTGCAATAATACTGCTAATAATAATATATTAAACCTCTGAGCAAGCCAGCCTCATCCCTCCCATATCACAATGCAAAAAGACACAGGCCAAAGCCTGCAGTCCTGACTCAATCAATACTCAGCAAAAATGCCTATTTACTTCTATGGGAGCCTAGCCTGAATAAGAAATGCAGGATTTGACTCAGTATTAATACTATTACAATATCATATATTTACATAACGAATCCCTCCAAAAGCACACATCCAACCACAGGCAATATCAAACTCTCTCTTTGCACACATAAGCAATAATGACATCAGGGAGAACTGCATGGCCTGAAATGAACATATTTATATACCAATCACTTCCCCAGCCACTGAAGTACAGTCACCTCTTGGGTGCAACATGGCAGCTGTCTAGCAGCACTGCAAAGTGGATTAGGACATGAAGCAAAGGATACCATGTCCTATTCAAACAGCAGTGGAATTGTAGGTAATGAAGGTAATTCCCTACATATGGTTCATTTGGTCTGCATAACAAAGATATTTAATGCTCATACTCTCACAGAAAGTGCCATATGATAGTCTATTGAACACAAAGGATCAGAATCTTGGTTTAATGTTTATGCAAAAACCATCAGATTCAACAACACAGTGGCCCCTAAACATACTGTAGCACTGGCTCAGAGGGAAGAATGGCATTTACTGAATCACAATGAAACCACTGAATTTGTTTTGCTTCAATACAGTATTTTACAAACAACTATTGTAACCTTGATGAAGTTCAAAGTGTAGTACATGTGAGACAGATAACAAAAAAGAACCCAATTTCTATTCCTCCCTAATGCTGCATTTGTTTATTAATGTATTAATAAAAAAATTAACACGGAAGTCATAGGTTTCATGATTTTAATGTTGATTAAAAATACCCATGACTTTGACATTTTAAAATATTTCCTTGTGGGCGAGTGTATATGATATTAAGCATTTCAACAAATCTGACAGAAAATCCTGAGAGGTGCCAAGCTAAACCTTGGACTAAATGAGAAGTGCGAGCGTGCAGGAACTCAGCACCACCACTGCTGTAACATAAAGGATCGGACTAGTGAACACTCAGGCCTCCACTATACTAACTCTCCGGACCTTGCCATATTGGGAGCCCTAGATGACATTTTAAGTACTGTGGCAATTAGACCTTCTGTTTTAATACTGCGGGGATATGGCAGGGCATAGTCCACTCCGGCCTCTTTCCAACCAAACAATTTGGAGACTTTCTTCAGGTGAAACACAGTGATTTATTTATAAAATTCACATCCACCACCTTTGCAGACTGTACAGCAGCTTTACAAATATCCTGGGACTCTAAGGCTTCTGAGCCGTGCAGGGGAGAGACCTCCTGGGGCCTTGGCTCTACCAGCCTACAGCTCTTTTCCTTTCTTGTCCCCTTTTCGTACTTTCTTCTTGTGCCTTGGTCCCTTCTGAGTTAATGAGGTAATTAGCTTTTCACTCTCTCCCACCTAGCCTCAATCTATCAAGTTGACACAGTTCCCCATATTCAGGTGTGTGCGGGGCAACTGATTTACCTTGCAGGGATCAGAGTGCTGGATCAGCTACTGTAGCCCAGCACTCTGTCACAGCATGTAAAAAATGCATATACACTTCTTCGTGATTGATCTGTATTTTTTATTCACTTCCTAGGATTTAGTTTTCAAAAGATTAGTTCTTTGTGAGATGGATTTTCCTCTACTTGGTATCAGTTCTGCCTCCTATTCAAACAACCATATAGAATATACATCTAAAACATAATTTGCATAAACAAGGAATACATTCTCTGGCATAAGGGAACAGATCTCAATTCTCCTGTCTCTGCATGGTGACTTCAGTCAGTTTACATCTGCTCTGTTACTAAAATGACATGTTTTTATTTGACAGATCACAGTTCTCCATTAGTCTGAAAACTCACTCATCCCATGGAATGATCTTTTATGCCTCTGATCAAGAGGAAAACAACTTCATCACCCTTTTTGTTGCCCATGGCCGGCTGATTTTTATGTTTAATGTTGGTCATCAGAAACTAAGGATTAAAAGCCAAGAGAAGTACAATGATGGGCTTTGGCACAATGTAAGTTGAAGAAAGTGATTGATGTTATGATGATACATGCGTCAGGAAACCATAGTAGAGCATCTTCTGATCTGACAACTCATTTCCATTGGGATGTCAGTCTTTGTCCATAACCATGTACACTTGCCTATATGCTAATGTTTTAAAATCCACCATGTAGATCTGAGTATTTTGGCAAGTCATTAACTGGGGACTAAGGAGTTTAGTCAGTTACAGTAATCCAGCTGTTTTCCATACATGCAGCCATGTGGAAGAGGCAGAGGTGATCAGAACAATGAGGCCAAGCAAGGTTTGGAAAGGCTTAGAGCTGGAAGAGAAGGCTGTGTGATCTGAAGCAGTATTGAGACAGAGGAGCAGGGAGGGCAGGGAGGGCACCTTAAATGTGAACAATATATGTGTATATATATATATATGTGTGTGTGTGTGTGTGTGTGTATAAATATCTTCTTTGCATTGTTGTAGCCACGCTGGTCCTGGAATATTAGGGAAACAAGGTGGGTGAGGTCCCAAAAAAAAAAAATTACTTCACTCACCTTGTCTCTGTAAATATCTTGGCTATATACAATATTCTATTTTGTTTTAAAAATGTTAAGACAAAAGTTTCATTACCAGCCTTATATGTTGGAGGAAACGGTTGTCCAACAGAGAAGATTAACAGTTTAAATACAGCCAGTGTGCAGCTGACTTGTAAATTTTGAATCAGACAGTCTTCTCTAATATCCTGTTATCTCATGTTCTCATCTTCTTCTGCTATACAGTGATGTTTCCTCAGCAGTTTCATTATCATCTGCCTCAATAGTTAAAATTGTCACTGAACAAATTTTCTCCCTTTCAAGGTGATATTTGTTCGGGAAAAAGATACTGGCCGTTTGATAATTGATGGTCTCCGAGTATTGGAAGAAAGTCTTCCTTCTGTTGATAATACATGGCAAGTCAGTGGACCGCTTTATATAGGGGGTGTGGCTCCAGGAAAAGCTGTAAAAAATATCCAGGTAAAATAGACATTATGTCTGAAATTACTAATGTACATTTTTTGCCCCAATCCTCAGGTGTAGGTGAAGACCACACAGCACAAATCAGGGGCAGGGGTGAAAGGTTGGTTTAAGCCACCACTGTGTTCCTGGATCCTGGGCTGGTGATGTACTGGGCTGGACCTGCAGCAAAACCTAAAACAGCTGAGCTATCATTATGTCAGTCAAGGATCACCAAGGACCACAGAAGTAGCAGTCACACCCCTTTCCTCTGTCCATGCCCACTATGCAGACTGAATGGAGAAGATGGCATAGAAATCATTCTGCCAGCTCTGCATCACTGGAAGATCCCTCTAAAATGGGATGATCCCTCTCACATGGCTATTTAAACTGGCTTTAGGGCTGCTTTGAAACTGCAGAGTGGCTCAAAGATGCTTCTCCACAGAAAAGGATTAGGATTTATTTGTTTTCCTTCTAAAGAAGTTACACAGCAAAACAGCACTACTTAATAGAAGAATCACACCAGGGAAGGCTGCTAACATTTTAACAAGGGGCTCCCACAGAAATTATTCCCATTTGTCTAAGATAAACTCTACGTACAATACAAAGAATGTGTGTGCTTCCAGGGGTGAGGGAATAGGGAAACTGTTTTGCCATTTATTCAAATCTGCTTCCTCAAACAAAAAAAAAGGGAACAGGCAGTGCAATCTGGCAAAAATGCATCACCCCAGCCTATTCAGTGACAAAAGGACCAAGTGTGCTGCGAAACCCTGCGAACTCTTGTAAGCATGTCATAGATTATAACCAAATTTGTCGGTTTTGTATAATCTAATATAATCTCTATGCCCCCCCCATCACCATTGTATCTGAAAGCCTCCTTAATGCTGTAAAAACTAGAGATATCAATAACATGCCCTCCTTCACTTTCTTCCTTCTCAGATGGTAATAAAATAGCTTGGCTTTGAGGATTTTTGTATTTGCTTCTTTTAATAATTTGGGTAGGAGGGTGTGGTGGATGTGTAGATGGGAAAGCTAAGACAAAGATATTTTGTTGATTGTTAGTCGCAGCAATAAAGAATAAAGGTCTCCAATATACATGTCAATTGTGAAGGTTTTAAGCAGGCAGTGATTTTCACTTGTGTTGGCTCAGATACCTGAGAGCTTTACATAGGTACATGAAGGCCAAGAGTCTGCCCTGCACATTGGAGACACATTGGAGGATGCTGAAGAGCAAAAACTTGACAAAGCAAAACCTGAAGTAACCAGGATTCCTCCTGGGGAATCCTTGGGTGCACATACCAAGGTAGTAGCTCTGCCACCCATGGCGTGTAGAGCCCTGTCCTCACCTGGATGGGAGAGGGTGTGGCTAGAGCCCTGCTGCTGCGCTCCATCTATTTTGTTTTCCAAAGCTCAGAGAAGGCCATGAGAGCACAAGTTAGCTCTTATCTGAGGTTGGTCTGACTGACACCAGGGAACAGGCAGGACCCAGAGTAAGAGGAGCACAAAGGTAGTTTAAAGTCCCTTCCCATACCTCCATGCTTCCCTTTTCCCTACCTAGTGCACAAATGGTGCAATAGAGAAACAGAGGCCAAGAATTCATAAACAACCCCAGCTAGAGCTCTGAATCAAAAGGGAAAGACGAAAGACTTGCTTTCCTTCCAGTGGCATTTTACTTAATAATCGCTCACTTTGTTTCCTCAGATTAACTCAGTCTACAGTTTTAATGGTTGTCTCAGCAATTTACAGCTCAACGGAAGATCAATCACTTCTGCTTCTCAGACATTCAGTGTGACTCCTTGCTTTGAAGGCCCATCAGAAGCAGGAACATACTTTTCATCAGAAGGAGGATATGTAATTCTTGGTAATGTGTAACTGAACAAACGTATCCAATAATAAGACTGGAGTATTTACTGTACTTCACATCTCTATCTAGCTGCAGAATTTTTTTTAATTTAATCATCACTGTGCAGGGAGTCATGAGACATCAATTCAACAACACGATATATCCTTTACCTAATGTTGGTGTGGAGAATGTCAGTATGTAGGAACAATGATATTTTACAAGTTAACTAGTGGTGTCAAATTTCTTCTCATGATGGGGAAGTGTAAATTCTTAAAGACTCATTGGAGTCAATGGAGCTAAAACAATCCACACCAGCTGAGGATCTGCCCCTGAATTTTTAAGTGACAAAATACTTAACTCAAAAGGCATATGAAAAGATTTCCTGTATGTCATGAAGGAAGTTAGCAGTATGTATAATAAAATAGTTTAAGTTATTTAAGGCTATGGAACAGTATTCTGTTCTTGGAAGTATCTTAGGACAAGTTGTGCCTAATAGGCAGTAGACCAAGCAGAGGATGAAGCTGGGACACAACACCTCAAGAGAATAGTAGGAGGGACTGCTGGCTGTTTCTGATCTGCTCGATGGACTGCCGCAGGGTTGGAGGAGGGGGTTAGTGCTACTGAATCCTGCATTCTCTACTCAGGCAAAACTCCCACTCCCTGAGGCTATGTCTACACTGCAGCCTAAGTTGGCAAAATGTATGTCATTCAGGGGGTCTGAATATTCCACCCCCCTCAGTGATATAAGTTACAGACATAAGTACTCGTGTGCACTGCGCTATGTTGGCAGAAGAGCTTCTCCCACAGACGTAGCTTATGCCGCCCGTGGAGGTGGGTGTTTATGTAAAGGGGAGAGCTCTCTTCTGTCGGAATAGAGCGTCTTCACCAGACGCACTGCAGAGGTATGGTTGTATCAGTAGAGCTATGCTGCTGCAGGATTGTACGTATAGACATGGCCTGAGTTAGAACCGCAGAATTTCACTCCAAGACAATTTTACACGAGGAGGCTGTATGAGGGGAGCATAATGCCCTGGCAGCAAAATGGCCTAGAAGGTCTCAATTTTCTACTTTCCCTTTTGCTGTCAAAAAGGATCTTCAAGACTAAAATATTTGTAACAATATTAAAACCAGAAGTCAGCATTAGAACTGTACGCTGCAATACAGTAGATGTCCAGTTTCACAATTAATCTGGGTACAGAAATGACATTGTGCGACTGTTCACTTTTCTCCCTTCAGATGAATCCTTCAGTTTAGGCCTGAAATTTGAAGTTGTTTTTGAAATACGCCCCCGAAGCACTTCAGGAATCCTAATGCATTGTCACAGTGTGAATGGGGAGTACCTGAATATGCACATGAAACAAGGACAGGTATAAGGAAGGTCACATTTTCTTAACTGTTATGCCTAGTTCTTTCCAGTGTACTTGGATTCAATGCTACATGCAGCTTTTGTCTAACAAACTCACTATTCTTTGAATCTTTCTTTCCTAAATATATTACCCCATTAAACAAGAAGAGGTTAAGCACAACCCAGATACTTCTGTTAATGTACATAAATATTTATCAGCCAATATCAAATCACTTTATTGGCAACAACAATTAATATTTAATGTACAGATGAAAGGGAAGAGGAACACTGACACTTTGGTGCTGCTTTCATCTGCATATTAAAAATGTATAACAGTTACAAGGAAGGTGACTTGATTTCATTTTCTTGGTAAGTTAATACATTTTTATTTACTGCATGTTAAAAGAGACATCTGAGTTGTACTAATCTTTTTTTAGCAGACACGCTGAGGGGTTCTCCCACCTGATTCTTGGGCTGATAATCAGAGCCCCCCCCCCAGGGTTTTGGAAACTATAAATTGAAAACAATGGGTTTGAGATTAATAGTTGTTGCTATTATTGCTTGTTGTTTGTATTACAGTAACACCTGGAGACCCCAACCAACACTGCTAAATGCTAGTGTGGGTGTATATACACATATATATACATACACACTAAGAGAGGCTCCCAAATAGACAAATGTTTGGAGAAAGAATAATTTCTCCCACTTTTAAGATAGGAAACTGAGGCATGGAGGCTAGAGCTGTAACAAGTTTTGATCTTTATAAATTAACCGGGGACATTAACCTCTGAGCCTTTTGCAGCTGCATATGATGTTGCTGTCATGGCACTGTTAACCTATAGATCTATACATGACTGGTCCAGTGTGATCTTTACTATGCATATAATATAGATGAGAGTCACAGATAAGATGGGGTAGGGAAAGGCATAGGTAAGTATAGATCCCTTCCCCTCATCTAAATGGTCATGCAGTTACCCCCTTAGCAAATTGATGTATACTTCTGATGTGATTTTCTTTAATCACAGTCAATGCTCTTTTTTTTGAAAATTGCTTTCTGTTTCGTTTATTGACAGACACTTCTACAGGAGATAAACCAGAATGGCCAGCCCTTTTCACTTACGGTTAAACAGTCAACCATCTTAGTTCACCACCATCAGCTCACCTGACCACTTTTATTAGGCCAGTAGACCCTTTCCCCAAGTCTTTTGTATTTGATTTTGCTAGTGATGCCCATAAACTTGGCCAAGGCCAAGTGGAAGTAAAAAGAGAAGGAGGCTTATTGCAGTTTCTTATGTTGATAGCCTCCAGAGAAAAATTAAAATGTTCCCTAATTATCACTGGCATTTCCTCTACAATGAAAGCTGAGTGATTTCTTTTAATCATTTTCAGTGGCCAACCTGTGAATATTATATGTGTACATCTACACTCCAATGGAGGTGTAATTTCCAGCTCAGGTAGACATACATGCACTAGCTTTGATTGAGCTAATACACTAAAAATAGCAGTGTGACCACAGCTGCTCAGGCTAGCTGCCCAAGTACAATCTGATCCAAGAACTTAGGTATGTACTCAGGAAGTTAGCCCGAGCTGCTGCCCATGCCACTGTGGCTATACTGTTATTTTAGTGTACTAGCTTGATGAAAACTAGTGCATGTATGTCTACCTGAGCTACAAATACACCTCCATTTGCAGTGTAGACATACCCTAAGGGCTAATTTCTGGATCTTTGCACAGCCCAAGTAAATGGGCTGTATGTGCATGAGTTGTGAGTCCTCAGAAGGAATCTTGCACTCTGCCACGGACAGAGCTGCTCCACAACTGCTGTTGCAGTCTTTATGGGGAAAGAAGGTCTTGCAATTAAGGCACTGAACTCAGGAGAATTGGGTTCAGTTCCTAGCTCTGCCACAAATGTCCTTTGTGATCTTAGACAGTTCACTTAAGCTCTCTATGCCTTGATTCCCCATCTATAAAATGGAGAGAACAATACTTCTTTTCTCCTACCCTTTGTCTGTCTTCTCTGTTTAGATTGTAGGCTCTTCAGGGCAGAGACTTCACTTACTAAGTGTTTGTGCAGTACTAAGCAATACAAAAATAATCAATAAGGCTGTAGTTCTGGAAATCTGAGTGAAATTGGTTGACGTATATTCTTTTTTAACTGAGGGTAAAAAACAAAACAAAAATCTTTCCCTGTGTTCAGAACACAAATGTTGCAAAAACTGCTGAAGTTAGAAGCTTAAAATGTGGTTCATTTTAAAGATCTCTTAAGAATCAGTGTAAAGGAAATTGGTTCAATCACTTTTAAATTTATAAAAGTCAAAATTGGGAACCTAGCATTAGTGCAACAAGGTGGAAAAAAAGGGAGCGGGGAGGGAAGTGATGGGCATGGAATAAAGAAAAAATTTTACAGTATGAATTACATTGGTTTTTCTCCAGGTTATAGTGAAACTAAATAATGGAATCAGACACTTTTCAACCTCAGTTACACCAAAACAAAGTCTCTGTGATGGCATGTGGCACAGAATTGCAGGTGAGTAAATCTCAGATCTTACCACTGAGAAGGGTCATGGAACCTGATCCTCCCTCCATGGTTGTCCATTCTCATGGGTCAGAGCAGAGGGAGTAGGGATCATGCCTTCAACTCACCAGCATTTGGGATGAAAGGTCCCTGTAACAGGATCACAACTCACCACCGCTGGCGCCTCCTGTCGGTTGCTCTGGGAACTAGCTCTTGTCCACTGCAGAGCGCCCTCTGCACGTGGTGTCTCGCCCATTGTCTGCTCTGCTGATTTGGGAACCGCCCTACTCCCCACTCAGTGGTGTCCACTTCTTCAGGACACTGCCCTCCGACAGTGTCTACTACTCCAGTCTCACCCCCTTCCAGGGGGGTGGTAAAAGTCCTTCAGCTTGAACCTGCCTCAGTGGCCAATCACAACCCCAAAGTCTAGCCCCTCACCACCATCAGCGCTACTCTGGGTCCCAACCCAGGGACCCTCTAGCAGCAGCCTCTCTCTGCCCTCCTTCACCCCCTCTTGTCTGCCTAGCTTCCCTGGGCCACTTGCCCTTTTGCTCCATGCACCTTCTCAGCCCTTTCTAGCAAGGGCCACAGCCTGGCATGTAACTGGGCCAGAGCTCTCCTCTGATCCCCCAAGCCTGCCTAGCACTGCTCTGGCCAAGGTGCTATCTCCTTATCTCAGGAGCCAGTCCTCCTCCCTTGCTAGGCAGCCTTTATATAGGACCTAGCCCGGCCCTGATTGGCTGCCTCTTCCTTTGCCCTTACTGGCTCTCCACAGGCCTTTGCTGATTGGCTGCTGGTCTGTGCAGCCTCTCTGGCCTGTTCCAGCCCTTTATCTCATGGAGTGGGGCAGCCGCCCCACTACAGTCCCCAAAGCAAATTTGCATGGAAGAAGCAGTCCATGCCCAAGGACAGTAGTGCATCCTGGGCCTGCACTGTGTAAGCCAAGGGAGGCTTACACAAGGGCCATAGACAATCTAGCCCATACCATACAGCAGATCAGATAGACATCTTCATATGCCATACAAAGCATAAATGATATATTTTATAATTAGGGCTCTTTTTGACAAGATTTTGCTTTGCATTCCAGTTATTAGAGCCTCTAATGTGGTGCAGCTCGATGTGGACTCTGAGGTAAACCATGTAGTAGGACCTCTAAATCCAAAAGCAGTTGATCAGAGGGAGCCTGTGTTTGTTGGAGGTGTGCCAGGTAAGACTTGTTGGTGTTGTTATAACTTTGTACCCAAATGCCAACACAGTTTAAAACAGAAACAGAAATGTTTAGTTTTCTTCTAGACAGTGAAAATCACCCTTCCTCTGTGCTCTCTGTTTTCCTCACATAATCCCAAATTTTGAAGAACTGACCTAATGTCCTGGTCAAATTTGACAGCTTAAGAAGTGGTGGTTGAAAATTTTCTGAAAGAACAGTTTTCCATCAGAAAATGTTGATTTGATGGAATCTAAACATTCCAGGCAGCTGTGGAGATATTTGGGGAGCCACCTGGGCAGCTGGAGAGCTGGCTTGCTGGCCCTGTAAAAAAACCCCTGCATTTCTGATTTTTTTTGTTCCAATTTGAAATGAACTCTTTTTGTGGAGGGGGGGAATGTGAAATTTTCAATGGGACAGAAATTCTAGTTCCCGCATAGTTTAGTCTCCGGGTCTTGTGTTGCTAGGCTTCCAACTCCTCCAAGCAACAACTCCCTTGAACATTGAATATAAGACATGAAAATTTTTATTCTGACTGTTGATTTCCAATGCACAGATGTCAGTTAATGTGACTTTGTGACTCAGACCATCTGTGTGGTGTGGGCCAAGATTACTATATTTACTTCCATTATTCAGTACTCTGTTGCGCTTTCATATGCAAACTGTAGTCAAAAGAGGATGTAATTTGACTTTTAAATCACTTTCTGTAAAATCTGCATTTCTCTTTGGTAACATTGAGCATTATTTCTCTGTGCAATGAATGTCAATCAAGAATAGCATTAACAATACAATTATATTATTATATTCCTTATCTTGGATTAGTAGTTTGAGAGTGTGATGCTCTCATTCATCCCACACTATGAGGGGGAAGAAATGAGTCGGAAAGGAACCACAGCTTTGTGCACAAGCTTGCTCACTCTTTAATTCTAAACTGAAATTTTCTTAGAACTTCTAAACAATCATCACAAAAACTACCCTGATATGTAATGTGGTAATTGTGAATGCTGTTTTGGCCTGTGATAACAGAACTTTATAATTCTGCATTAACTATAAAATACTAAAGAGACCTTACATATTGACTCCATGATATTATTATCATCTTGGAACAGAAGTATCCAGTAATGAACTTCACTACAAGACATAATACTGAATGTAGATATAGTAAACAGATAACACATTTACCCTTATGTGTCTGTTTTGTTTGGTTATATTTAGTTATATCACAAGAAATTACAAAATTAGACTCAGATCTACAAAGGGATTTAGGCACCCAATGCCCAAATTTAAGGCCTAAACCACAGTACTAGGCAGCCTGATTAGCTCTCAAGAAAACTTCCATCCAAAAAAATTTTGATTAAAAATTAGGGGAATATTTTTCCACTTTCTGACCAGCTGTAATACTAATGCTACTAAATCAGGCTATTTCATAAACCATGATTGATTGATAGTCCCATACAAAACCATGCTGTAGAATTAGGCTTATTCCAGTTTTCTTGTTGTACTGACTACACCCAAGATATATCATAGAGTGGCCTAGTGAATAGAACACTGCACTGGGACTCAGAATACCTGGTGTCTAGACACCATTCTGCCAGTGGCCATTTGGGCGAGTTGTCTCACATCTCTAGGTCTCAGTTTCCCCATCCATAAAAAGGGGCTAATGATACTAACCGCCTTGGTAATCCGCTTTGAGATCTATTGATGGAAAGAGCTATACAAAAGGTAAGTATTAATATTAATACCGGGGGTCTCAAACTCACGGCCCATGGGCCATGTGCGACCCGCCAACCTCCTCAATGTGGCCTGCGGGGCTCCAGCAGTTTTAGAGCCGGGTCTCTCCCTTGGCCCTATCTGCCACCCCCAAGCGCTCCTCCCCCCCGTTCAAAATGGCCCGGGGCCCTGGCAGCGCAGCAGAGCTGAGCGGCGTCTGCCTGCTTGCTCCACGTGTCTTCCGGCCTCTCCCTGCGGCCCCAGGGTGGGGCGGGGCTGTGCCTCCACATGCTGCCCCGCCCTGAGCGCCCCTGTGGCCAATGGGAAGCTGCGGGGGCGGTGTCTGGGGGGCAGCAGCACATGGAGGCCCCCTGGCCTGCCCCACCTTGGAGCCACAGGTAAGCACCACACCCCCTGAACCCTTCCCAGAGCCTGTACCCCACCCCCTTCCCACACACCCCTTCCCACCCCCAAACTCCCTTCCAGAACCTACAACCCCACCCCCTCCTCCTGCACCCCCACCCCATGCTTCAGCTCAGAGCCTGCACCCAGCACCCAAACTCTCTTCTGAGCCTGCACCCCAATCCCCTACCCCAGACCTCCTCCCCCACCAAACTCCCTCCCAGAGCCTTAGGCAGGTGGGGGGCGGAGTTTTGGGGAGTGAGTTCTGGGCACCATGAGTGACATTATTGGCCTGCTGGGAGGATTTGAGGACTGGCACTGGCCATAGGGTAAATGGAGTTTGAGACCCCTGATTAATGCTGATTAATACTGATTAATACTGTTTTACCGGTTTCAGAGTAGCAGCCATGTTAATCTGTATCCGCAAAAAGAAAAGGAGTACTTGTGGCACCTTCTCTAAGGTTTTACTGTTTTACTGATTTTGTGTGTTTTTAAATCTATCTGCATAATAAAAATATTTGAGATTGCCTGTATGTACCAGAGAGCCAGATTTGGTCCCTTGGAATTTTGCTAGAACTGGAACTGGTCTTACTGAAAACTCTGGTTTTGGTAAAAGAAGTTTTTTCAGAAATGATTTTGATTTTTTTTAATAATTTCAGTAAAAAGTATCCTGCTTCAAGAAACAGAAAATGGGTCAATTTCAAACCTGCGATACAGAAACAACTTCAAAATATTTTCAAAATCATTTCCCCAGTTTTCAGCCAGCTTTATTTAAAATTGTTGTAAATGGTACTTCTGTCATCATTGGTTCTAATTCTCCTTTTTTCTTTGATTCTTCCAGAGTCCCTTCTAACGTCCAGCCTGACCACACGCAACTCCTTCACTGGCTGTATTCGTAACTTTGTGATTGATGGAAAGCCAGTGAGTTTCAGTAAAGCAGCTCTGGTCAGTGGTGCTGTGAGCATCAACACATGTCCAACAGCCTGATACCGCACAGCAGCTGCACTGCAAACTTTTTTACAGCACTGAAGGGAAAAAAACAAGCAAAAGAAACCATGTTCTATTCCATTACCGATGCTGGGGGGAAATGAAAATATATCACCCAGGGTCTTTATATGATAAAGCAGTTATGTTTAGGGTCACTCACTTGAAATTTCTATGTGTGAAAACAAAAAATATGAAGAATAAACAAAGAAATGTAATTTGTACAATGCTCTTATTAAACCACAAGAACGAGTTTTACAATTCTTATAGTATCTTTGAAGCAAGCCCTATTACGCTGTCAATGAAAATGCTGATGGATTACAGAATAAAAGCAAATGATTTTAAATATGTTGCTTTCCAGAGACCTTTAAATCACTTCATTCCATACTATACAAATGCCCTAGGTCACCATCTTTGGTTTAACTTGAAAAGAATTGCTAATATGCATTAAAGAATAAAGCTAGATAATAAACTTACTGTGCAAACAATTGTGTGCAAGATTCTTTTACATGGAGCTCATTTATTCTTTGCTCAGCTAAAATGGGAGTATGCTGACCATAGGATTTTTGGGAACAATAAAAAAATTAGAACCCATTTCTTTCTACTTCCAGGTGAATTTGTGGAACCCTTTTCTAGTGATTTTCTCATCTGACACCCTGTGATAGTTTGAATCCTAGCAAGAGGTGAAGCAGGACTTACTATTTTTAATATAGATAATGGTGGTTACATAAACTAAACAATATTAGGACAAACTGCCTCACAAAGGAAGCAGAGTGTGTGTGTGTGTGTGTGTGTAAGGGCTGATTGAAATTTTCAAAATTTAAAGTTTTTGATTACATTTTTCATCTAAACTTTAATATATCCAATATACACATATAAATACACAAAGATCCAGGACCTCATTATAGTGATATAACAAGTAATTTCACTGACTTCAGCAGAGTTACTCCTGATCTACACTTGTGTAAACCAGAGGAGAATCAGCCCCAAAGCATCTGGAGAAGCACCATTACACAACTGTAATAATCACCCCCTTGTGAGATCATTGGTGTGGGTGGTATGCCAACCTTTCTCTGACACAGTAATTGGTAGCACATCCAGTGGGCCACTACTCAGAGGCAAGAAGGAAAAGTACTGCAGTTGCTAGACCTAGTGTAATCTCGTGCATCATGGATCCCAATAAGCACTCAGCCAATTGCCTTCGAGTGCCACATTCTGCTCAGGTCCCCTAGAAAACCTGACTCCCTGACATTTCCACTCCTACCAACCATCCTCCCAATTCCCATAAACCTTCCCCATCCTGCTAATCTCTAGCCCTCCAATGCAGGACAGAAAAGAGCAGCAAATTCACTGTTTAGCAGACTCACCACAGGTGTTATTGAAATTCCTTTTCAGGTTGTCTGCTGCTTCCAGGCAGGTATGGCCAAGAATAACAGATGCTTGCATCTCCTAGGCATATACCACACTATTGTTTATTAAATGTTGGTAAAAGGAAGGAGTTACATATTCATTACTGTGGATTTTATTTGTATGCAGACACCCAGAATGTTCTTCCAGCTCACTTCTGTTCCAAAGAAGTGTTTGAGCTCTGGGAATAAACAAAAATTTCCCTAGGTGGGGCTTTTTTTTTTCAGTATGCTTGCTACCTGAAGTTCATTCATGAATCAAAAAACACAGTTCAATTAGAATTCACAAAAATGTTAATATTCAATTTACTCTACCTTAATTTATCAGAAGCTAATCGAGCTGAGGGAGGGCTGATCCTACTCCTGTTGAAGTATATAGGACCAGGAGCTTCCCCCCTCACACCTGTCTTGGGGAGGAATTCTCCATGAGGCTCACTTCTCAGACTTCTACCCCACCAGGGGGTACAGGATTTACCCTCCCCAGAGACCTGCAGGAGTCCAGGACCAGCTGCATGAAAGGCCTTGTACTTCCACACTAATACTGATGCCTAGCAGCCCCTCTGGCTTCCTGGCCATGTCTGCCCAAAGGAAGGGGGCCTGCAAAGAAAAAATACTGTAGCCCCAGATTGTATTGTCTATTCCAGGGAATCTTTACATGGCTGAGGTGGAGAAGAAATGTGTTCCCCTGGCATTCCCAGATTCTGCCCCCACCCCTGGTATGGACCCTCAACCTTTCCAAGAACCATTTCATCTGGGTCAAATGATGACTGTACCCGTTTCCAAGCCAGGTTCACACCCTTCTGCATTAACATTCCAAGATAATGGTGTTTGTCTCAGAAGTCTACAACAGCTGGAGTTGTCCATCCTTTTTCTCCATCCAGTTTGCAGAAACACAGTCACCAGTTTCTAGACCAGGCAATTCTCTGAGTGTCATCTGTTGTAAAAGTGTTCATAGGCTCTTTTTGCCATTTTATCCAAATTGGCTACTCTCTTCGTGTTTGGCTATTTGGAAGATAGATTCTTTTCCAAAGTTGAAACCATAGTTCTGAACTGTCTTCCCATCAAGAGTTGTGCTGAACTATATCCACTAGCTGGCATGAGTGTTGCTCTATAACTCAGAAGAGTGGGGAATGGATCTTCCTGCTGTAGGATTTTCTTGGTTGTCTGTACAACTTTCTCAGCCTCTCTGTTCACTTGTGGGTAATGTAGACTACTAGTGTAAGCAGTGTCAGGATGAGCTCCACCCTGACATCTGGTGGTGAGGTGTGGCAAGTTGTGGAAAAGAACTTCAGGGGCCAATCTCATTTGCATAGGCACACCACCACGCCTAGAATGAGACCATAGCTGCCCAAATGGTCACTTTGGCTGCTGTGGGATCCCCAGTGTCTCTGTTATTGGGGCAGGAAGAATAAATTGTTATTACCCTGATTATGGGAACTGTGCTTGGAACTGTACGTGGCCTTTTGTTATGATGGAGGGATTCACCATCAACTAAGTAGCACTCGCTAGGCAAGGGTCATGGGTTCCAAAACTGTGTGAATGGAGAGAGGCTGGGGATAAGTATTAATACTTGGTGGTATGGGCCCCTTGGTGAGGGCCTTACATGCTAATTGCACTTCCTCCTCTCTCCACTGTAGAATATCAGAGCTAATTTTGATTTCATTAGAAGTCTAGTTACAGGCTGCTGCGCTCACTTTGGGCTGACAGTGCACCAGCACTGGGGCTCCCCTACTACAAGCTGAATTCACCTAAGAGCTGAAATCACTGAGTGTTGTGTTAAGTAGTGGGGGAGCCTGAAGATATATTGTGGAGCAGTTTGCGGGACGGCTGGAGTGCCTTGCGGACCGGCTGGTGAAGCAGTTCGACGCGGAGCAGTTTGTGGATGGCAGTTTGTGGATGGCAGGAGCTGCTTGTGGGCCGTGGAGCTGAGCGAAGGAGTTCGTGGGGCGGCTGGCGGAGCGGAGCGCAGCTGAGCAAAGGAGTTCGTGGGGCGGCTGGCGGAGCGGAGCGCCGCTATGGGGCGGTCAGCTTCAGATCATGTAAGGGGCCTCTTACCCCCGTCCCATTTCCACCCAGGTTGGGAGGTAAAGCTCCGCAGATAAACTTTTGAACTCTGGGGCTGCCCTGACCAGGGACAGAGACTTTTGGGGCATTGGACTTTTGGGACTTTGGGTGATTTGGGGTTGCTGGACTCAAGAGCCAAAGGGAAAAGGGCATGCCCCAATTTGCTTGGGGTGGGTTTTTTTTGCTCATGGGTTGTGTTATGAATCCTGTTGGTGGTGTTTCCCCAACATAATGCCACATTGTTTCTCTCTGTTATTAAAAGGCTTTTGCTACACTCAGACTATGTGCTTGCGAGAGGGGAAGTATTGCCTCTTGGAAGCGCCCAGCGGGGGTGGTATATATTTGTCCCAGGTCACTGGGTGGGGGCTCGAGCCAGTTTGCATTGTGTTATTGGAATGGATCCCCTAGATATTGAACCCGGCCCTTGTTGCTGCCAACTCTGACGGGCAGAAGGGTTACACTAGTAATATGATCAAGATCACTTTTTGTTCTGAAAAAAAAATGAGGAGTACTTGTAGCACCTTAGAGACTAACAAATTTATTTGGGCATAAGATTTCGTGGGCTAAAACCCACTTCATCGGATGCATGCAGCGGAAAATAGAGTAGGAAGATATATATACACAGAGAACATGAAAAAATGGGTGTTGCCATACCAACTGTAATGAGACTAATCAATTAAGGTGGGCTATTATCAGCAGGAGAAAAAAAAACTTCTGTAGTGATAATCAGGATGGCTCATTTCAACCATTTGACAAGAAGGTGTGAGTAACAGTAGGGGGAAAAAATTAGCGTGGGGAAATAGTTTTTACTTTGTTTAAATGACCCATCCACTCCCAGTCTTTATTCAAGCCTAATTTAATGGTGTCAAGTTTGCAAATTAATTCAAATTCCGCAGTTTCTCATTGGAGTCTATTTTTGAAGTTTTTTTGTTGAAGAATTGCCACTTTTAGGTCTGAAATTCAGTGACCAGGGAGGTTGAAGTGTTCTCCAACTGGTTTTTGAATGTTATAATTCTTGACATCTGATTTGTGTCCATTTATTCTTTTGCATAGAGATTGTCCGGTTTGGCCAATGTACATGGCAGAGGGGCATTGCTGGCACACGATGGCATATATCACATTGGTAGATGTGTGGTGAATGAGGCTCTGATGGTGTGGCTGATGTGATTAGTTCCTATGATGGTGTCCCTTGAATAGATATGTCGACAGAGTTGGCAATGGGCTTTGTTGCAAAAATAGGTTCCTGGGTTCGTGTTTTTGTTGTGTGGTTGCTGGTGACTATTTGCTTCAGGTTGGGGGGCTGTCTGTAAGCGAGGACTGGCCTGTCTCCCAAGATCTGTGAGAGTGAGGGATCGTCTTTCAGGATAGGTTGTAGATCCTTAATGATGCGCTGGAGAGGTTTTAGTTGGGGGCTGAAGGTGACGGCTAGCGGCGTTCTGTTACTTTCTTTGTTGGGCCTGTCCTGTAGCAGGTGACTTCTGAGTACCCCTCTGGCTCTGTCAATCTGTTTCTTCACGTCAGCAGGTGGGTACTGTAGTTGTAAGAATGCTTGATGGAGATCTTGTAGGTGTTTGTCTGAGGGGTTGGAGCAAATGCAGTTGTATCTCAGAGGTTGGCTGTAGACAATGGATCGTGTGATGTGGTCTCGATGAAAGCTGGAAGCATGTAAGTAACTATAGCGGTCAGGAGGTTTCCAGTATACAGTGGTGTTTATGTGACCATCACTTATTAGCACCGTAGTGTCCACAAAGTGGATCTCTTGTGTGGGCTGGTCCAGGCTGAAGTTGATGGTGGAATGGAAATTGTTGAAATCATGGTGGAATTCCTCAAGGGCTTCTTTTCCATGGGTCCAGATGATGAAGAGGTCATCAATGTAGCGCAAGTAGAGTAGGGGCGGTAGGGGACGAGAGCTGAGGAAGCATTGTTCTAAGTCAGCCTTAAAAATGTTGGCATACTGTGGGACCATGTGGGTACCCATAGCAGTGCCACTGACTTGAAGGTATATGTTGTCCCCAATTGTGAAATAGTTGTGGGTGAGGACAAAATCACAAAGTTCAGCCACCAGGTTTGCCGCAACATTATCGGAGATACTGTTCCTGACGGCTTGTGGTCCATCTTTGTGTGGAATGTTGGTGTAGAGGGCTTCTACATCCATAGTGGCCAGGATGGTGTTTTCTCGAAGATCACCAATGGATTGTAGTTTCCTCAGGAAGTCAGTGGTGTCTCGAAGATAGCTGGGAGTGCTGGTAGCGAAGGGCCTGAGGAGAGAGTCTACATAGCCAGACAATCCTGCTGTCAGGGTGCCAATGCCTGAGATGATGGGGCGTCCAGGATTTCCAGGTTTATGGATCTTGGGTAGCAGAGAGAATACCCCTGGTCGGGATTCTAGGGGCGTGTCTTTGCAGATTTGTTCCTGTTCTTTTTCAGGGAGTTTACTGAGCAAATGGTGTAGTTTCTTTTGGTAACCCTCAGTGGGATCAGAGGGTATGGCCTGTATAAAGTGGTGTTGGAGAGCTGCCTAGCAGCCTCTCGTTCATATTCCGAACTATTCATGATGACAACATCACGTCCTTTGTCAGCCTTTTTGAGTATGATGTCAGAGTTGTTCCTGAGGCTGTGGATGGCATTGTGTTCTGCACGGCTGAGTTTATGGGGCAAGTGATGCTGCTTTTCCACAATTTCAGCCCATGCACGTCGGCGGAAGCACTCTATGTAGAAGTCCAGTCTGTTGTTTCAACCTTCAGGAGGAGTCCACACAGAATCCTTCTTTTTGTAGTGTTGGCAGAAAGGTTTCTGTGGATTAGTGTGCTGTTTGTTCAGAGGTGTGTTGGAAATATTCCTTGAGTTGGAGACATCAAAAGTAGGATTCCAGGTCACCACAGAACTGTATCATGTGCGTGGGGGTGGAGGGGCAGAAGGAGAGGCCCCGAGATAGGACAGACTCTTCTTCCAGGTTAAAAGTATAGCTGGATAGATTAACAATATTGTTGGATGAGTTAAGGAAACCGCTGTTGTGACCCCTTGTGGCATGTAGTAGTTTAGACCAGTGCTTCTCAAGCTATCTGTTGTGGGGGTCTGGCAATTTTTTTTTTCCAATGTGCGCGCAGACTGGCAGCCGACGGCTTGCGGACCGGCACTGGTCCGCGGATCACCACTTTGAGTAGCACTGGTTTAGATAGTTTAGTGCCCTTTTTCCTTTGCAGAGAAGCAAAGTGTGTGTTGTAAATGGCTTCTCTAATTTTTGTTCTGAATGACTTAAATTCTGCTTAGTAAATTGTGGTCCATTCTCCATCACTAGTTGTTCTGGAATACCAAAGTGAGCAAAATTGTTCTTCAGTTTCTCGATGACACTGTGACATTTTATATCTTCCAAGTAGGTTATTTCTGTATTCCTGGAAAAACAGTCCACAGTGACCTGGTAATGATGTCTTCTGAATTCGCATAAATCTTCAGATAGTCTCTTCCAAGGTCTGTCTGATACAGGTGTTGTTATTAAAGGTGCTCTGTGCTTTGTTGGTCTGTTAGTTCTGCAATGTTCATATGCAAATATTTTATTCTTTATGTCCTGGCTGATGCCCAGCCATCACACTGATTGGTGAGCCTGTTCAAGGCCTTCATGGATGAGGTTTAGGATTTCCCTTCTCATATCATTTGGAATTATGATGGAATTGCTTTTAATCATGAGTCCATTTGACTCACTTAATTGTCCAGCGCAAAATCATATGCACTCACTCCCTAGGTGCTCCAGGGCTGGAGCACCCGCGGAAAAAAATTAGGTGTGTAGCACCCACTGACAGTCAGCTTCCCCCCGTACCTCCCCAGTGCTTCCTGCCTACCAGAGGCCCCGCCGATCAACTCCTCCCACTCCCTCTATATTTCTCATGTTGGGCCCCTGAACAGTCCTGGACCAGTACTAATGCAAACTCAGCTGTCTTGGCCAGCTTCTCTAGAAATTGTGAGAACTTTGAAGGAATTCTTGTAAGTGTTTTTCTGGGACACTTCAGTGCTCGGAGTAATATCTGCAAGGGATGTAACACCCCGGTACAGCCTACTTGATTTGCAAGCAGAGAAGGCACCATATGTGTTCATCTGTGATTAACATCTCTTTGCCCAAGGGACACTGTTTGAAGACACTGAGCAGTCTTCCATCCTCCTAAGAGGTCAAGGTAGTGGACAACATCCTGAAAAAGATAAGGAAAGATAAAGAAGTTAAAGGTGTGGTAGTAATTCTTCTGAAAGCAAATGACCCCCATAAAATATCAACTTTGTAAAGTGAACAAAGCCCTGAGGCAAAGCTAATCACAGGCTTACTATGAATTCCAAGATATCTCCCTACAGCAGCATGTGGTCTAAGTAGTTAAAAGTGACAGTGATAAGAAATTTGCTAAATTTCTGAAAGTATGGTGCATGTCTGAGTTACAAACTGCATTTTTCTTTTGTTATCTAACATATCTCTCGGATTCAAGAGCATACTCACTATACAAAAAAATGAAGCTAGGACACAGTGGCCTGTCAACTCATGTATATCTCAGCAACAGAATAATTCACTCCTGGAATCCAAAAAATTTTGTTCAGAAGGCTCAGTATAGTATAGTACTACACCATCAGCAGTTTGACAGGCATTAATATAGAGGATGGAAACATAGCATTAGACTGCTAGATGGTTAAACATTGATAGAATCATAGAATCATAGAATCTCAGGGTTGGAAGGGACCCCAGAAGGTCATCTAGTCCAACCCCCTGCTCGAAGCAGGACCAATTCCCAGTTAAATCATCCCAGCCAGGGCTTTGTCAAGCCTGACCTTAAAAACCTCTAAGGAAGGAGATTCTACCACCTCCCTAGGTAACGCATTCCAGTGTTTCACCACCCTCCCAGTGAAAAAGTTTTTCCTAATATCCAATCTAAACCTCCCCCACTGCAGCTTGAGACCATTACTCCTCGTTCTGTCATCTGATACCATTGAGAACAGTCTAGAGCCATCCTCTTTGGAACCCCCTTTCAGGAAGTTGAAAGCAGCTATCAAATCCCCCCTCATTCTTCTCTTCTGCAGGCTAAACAATCCCAGCTCCCTCAGCCTCTCCTCATAACTCATGTGTTCCAGACCCCTAATCATTTTTGTTGCCCTTCGCTGGACTCTCTGCAATTTATCCACATGACCGTACACAGTCCATGGCATGTCCAAAGTGAAGGGCTATTTTTAAAAAAATTAAAAAACAGACCAAAAATCACAATATAGTCTTTCAGGGTTTTTTTTAAATCTCATGATTTTGGGAACAATCTCATTATTTGGGGGAGGGAGGGCTAAGGCTGACTCATGATTTTGGGGTTGCCAATACCGCATTCAGGCCTTGGTGGGCTGGGAGTATGATCATCACATAGTGACACCTGGTGGTGTGTTACTCACCATTAAACAAGTTTGGAATGAGTATTTGCATATTCCAATGTTCTTGCAGGACAACGGCTGAGCCCATAATTTTTCATTTTAGGGGCTCAGCCGCTGAAGAGCTACTTACTCTCTAAAGGCTGAAAGGTGGCTATAAACCCTACCCCTACTTTTGGCAGCAATCAGCGTACAGCACTGGTATGTGGTTGAGTTTTGATTTTTTTTTACGGAAAGCTTCAAATCCTGCAGATTTCAGAGGAACAGCCGTGTTAGTCTGTATTCGCAAAAAGAAAAGGAGTACTTGTGGCACCTTAGAGACTAACCAATTTATTTGAGCATGAGCTTTCGTGAGCCACAGCTCACTTCATCAGATGTGTACCGGTACACATCTGATGAAGTGAGCTGTGGCTCACGAAAGCTCATGCTCAAATAAATTGGTTAGTCTCTAAGGTGCCACAAGTACTCCTTTTCTTTTTGCGAAATCCTGCAGAGGTTGCCATGCCGCCTCCACGCCATGCCCCCTACTGCCCCACTCTGACGCCTGGCAATAGTGTCCTTTTTTCTCGATTCGGCGGCACGTGCCCCTGACGAAGCGCATCACCAGGGGTCAGAGAGCATCCAAATATCAACAACCAACCCTAGGGAGGCAGGAGGGCTGCAAGCCAAGGGCTGGCGCTGCCCTTGGCCACATCAGGCTCCACCTTTCCCTTTGCCGCCTGTAGCAGCCGCCGCGCGGAGCGTTCCAGCACGGAACGTTCCATCTGCGGGAGGAGAGAGGACCCAGCCAGTGGGCGGGGAGAGGTGTCGCGCATGCGCTCTCCCGCGGCGGAGACAGGAGAGCGGATGGTACCTTCCACGCCGAGCCTGACCTTATTGGAAACGCTTGCGTGAGCCTCACCCACCCGGCGCCGGGCGCGCGAGGGGCGGGGCTTTCGGAAGCCTGGTGCGGAGTAGGCGGGGCCAGCTCCCCGCCGGTTGGAGGAGGTGGAGCCGCCGTTGGTGCCCGCGCGCCCCTAGTAACGGCCCCTGGAGCGGGGAGCATGACCCAGTCGGTGGTGGTGCAGGGTAAGCCGGTGTGACCCCCCCTCCCCCACTCTGACCCCCCCTCCCAGCCCCGCTGACCCGTGTCTCTCCCCATTTGCAGTGGGCCAGTGCGGGAACCAGATCGGCTGTCGCTTCTGGGACCTGGCGCTGAGGGAACACGCCGCCGTCAACAAGGTAACGGCCCCCGGGAGCGGCCCCAGCTGCCGGGCGGCGCAGCGTCAGCTCCCGGGGCGGAGCGGCCACCGGGTTGCTCCTGAGCGCGCGCCGCGTCGGCCGCTGATTCTGAGCAGAGCCCGGGACCCCCGCCCTGAGCGCGGCTGCCCAGCCGGTGCCGCCCCCGTGGAAGGTCGGCGCTGAGGTCCCGTTCGTTCCCGCCCTCGGTGGCGGCTCCGCGCGGTGTCTCCCCAGCGTCTGTCTCCGCCTCCGGGGGCCGGGGCAGCCTGAGGACTGGGGGTTACTGGGCTGGACGCCGGGGGGACTCCCTGACCGGTGCAGCGCAGCCCCTGGGAATCTGAAATCGCACCGGGGTGAGCACGAGCAGTTCCTCCCACTGCCCCGCCGCTGGAGCCGCCCCGCGCGCCGCCTTCCCACTTCGCCGGGAAATTAGTGGCTTCGAAATTTCCCATGAACTCCGCCTCCCGAGAAAACCTTCTTTGGGAGGGAAACCCCAATGCATGAAACAAAGTCTGCTCCGGGGACCCAGACAGCTGCGGAGTGAAACTGACATGCTCAGCAGTCACCTGCTGGGTGAGGGCTCTGCCTCATAGCCCTCCAAAGCCTTTGTAAGTTTCACTTTCTGCAAATTTCAATTAACCAAAAATTTTCTTTTTCTCATAGGAAAAATCCCAAGGATGGCTCCTGGGTAGGCCTGGCAGGCTCTTGACAGTTTCACAGGGCCTTCCAGGCCCAACCAGGAGCCATCCCCTTTGATTTTTCCTCATAAGAAACAGAAATTTTCTGGTAAATTGAGACAAATTCAGTTTTGTGAAAAGGGCATTTTTCGTCTGAATGATTTTCTGACAAACTTTCAGCTCCAGCTAGGACTGAGCAGTTAGTATTGCTTATCCTTTTCCAAGTACTAAGTAATTGTTTCCCATAAGGAACCTTTCATGATGCAGCCGATTATCCTACATTGTCCTGCTATGGGTTTCTTCCACTTTCCTCTGAAGTATCTGATGCTGGCTGCTGTTGCAGACAGGATACTGGACTAGATGTACTTAGGGTCTGATCCAGTATGGTAGTTACTATGTTCCCTTCTCTGTCCTCCTCCTTCTGATGTCCCATACCCTTCCATCACAATCGGGTTTTTCCAGTGTTGGGCACATAAGGTCTAGTCTGTAGCCCTGGCAAGATCTTCCATGGTTCATGGCTCCTCCAGGAGCCGACAGACATGATTTATATTTCACTACAGTCACATGTATCTGGGTCATTGAAATAACCCCACTGCCGCATATTGACTTTTGACCTGCCAACTCTTGTTCTGAGGTGATTTAAACATCTCTAGGTTGACCAATCCTTCTCTTCGCCTGAGGGAATGTGTTTGCCAGTTTTAGTCCTGCTAAAGCCTATGTGCTCCCTGTGCAAGTCTTTTTAAGTCCTGCAAACTATATTACTACAGTTCTGCTTATGCAAATACACAAAAATACACTCCTCTCCAGCCCATGGTACTCTGACAGATCTAGTCACTGCCAAAGGGTGTGCATATTTTCTCACTATTGTACTAATATTGATTTGCAGTATGGTGGCCTGTTGATTTTTTGGCATTACAAATAGTACAGTCTATGAAGGTATTTGAGCATTGCTCCAAAAAGTGATTTAGTTATCAAAACACATGTAGACCTTGAACAAAAAATTAATGTTTAGTTCTTTGGCTGTCCGATGTGATCACAAGGCAACAGCAGTGATTTTTCTAGAAAAAGTTGAGTATATACATCAATAAAGAACACTTGGGGCCCAATTCTTATTGTCCCACATGCAAATTATGTGGCTTCAGCTTAAAGGGGCAGCGACAGACCCTGGGAATCCCACCCCTTCAGGGGGCTTGCCCAATTGACATAGAATCAGTGGAACATCTCTACACCACTCCCCTTCCACATCCCTGTGTAGTGTGTGTATTTGGAACACTGCTGTGGTCCAACTGTTCTCTACTTGTCATGGTCAACAGCAAATAGAGTGTATATCAGAGCAACCCTGGGGTTTCTCTAACTTATCCAAGTAGGCCCCCGGCAGGGTCCAAAATACAAGGAGTATAAAGGTTCACTAAAGTCACCGTTGGTCCCTTCTCCATTTCTATGTTCAGCACAGGGACAGAGTAATTAGCATGCCGAGGACCCCTGAATGGAAATGTGTCCAATTTACAAGGAATATATAGACATGATTTAAAGAAAATGTCAATGTGTTAATAAAGATAGTGGTGGACAGTCCTTTTGGCTACCTTGCTTCAAAGCAGCTAGTACTGGCCTCAGTTGTGACAAGACATGGGACTAGATGGAATACTCCTCTGATTCGTTATGGCAAATACTATGTTTCTAGTATTGTATTCAGCAACACAGCTTTCATTTTCAGCTGTTTAGTGGGCAGCTATACTGAAGATATGGATCAGCTATAATACCATAACAAATACATGTAAAGCAGTTAGCTAAGCTCGTTCTATTGCTAATTAATGTATTTTTTTCATCTTCAAAAACACAAAGTAAAGAAAATATAATATTGGTTGTGATTTGTTAAATCTTATGTTGAATAAAATGTTTCTTATTGAATGAATGGTTTACTTTAATAATTTCAAATTCAATGTATATTTTTAACTAAATACTGTTGTATAGTGTTAGCCAGAAATAGCAGAGAATCTCTAAAATTGCACACTTAAAACTTAACTCGTGCAACGTTTCTGTTTTTCAGAAAGGAATTTATGATGAAGCATTAAGCAGCTTCTTTAGAAATGTGGATACCAGGTAAGCTTTGCTGTATCAAGAGAGCAATTTGAAATTTATCACAGTAATTGATTTCAGTAGGTCAGCAATCCCGATCTGCTATTGTCCATAATAAACTACAGTTTTATCTGTGTTTCAGGTCAAACTACTAATTGTGCTAGAAAGAGATCCTAACGTCTTGTACTTTCATACATTGTGCCTATCCTCCTCCTCCTCTTTGATATAGACCTTTGCTATTCTAAGTCTATGAAAGTATTCTCCTCCTCCTTCACCCTTCTCCCTCCTGCCAAAAAAAAGCAGTCAGTTAATAACTGCACATTAATTTTCCTTTAAAATAAAATGTATTCTGCTTCAACCGCTCAGTCATATTCAAATGTCAGGCTTTATAATTATGATTTTTAGTGTTGATTGCGGATCTTGCAAGAGGAATTCATTTAAGAAGCACAAACTATGCAGGCCTTGAAAAATTTACCTAACCTTTTCTAGCATGAGCACGAGAACCCATAGCTAGAGAGAAAAACAAACCCACCTATCCCACCATACCGGCGCCCCTTCTACTCCTCCCTGCTTACACATGTGCATCTACGCCACATGCTCTGTAATTTAATTAAAGGAATAAAACAGTTGTGCTGCTTCCCATGCATGGTATTTAGCTGTAAAACTATTAAGCAGCTTTCTATCTAATACGATGGTGGATCAGTAGCTGCAAGATAGTTAAGGTTGTGTGGCAAAGTTCAATTATAACAGTGGCTTTAAACCTTTATTTTGTAAAGACTTCATTGAAATGGCAAAAACCAAAATACAGACAATAAATTTAGAGTATTATTTGAATTTTGGATTGACTCACTTAGATTTCTTGCAAAAAGAGCATAAAGGAAAAACATGCTGCTTTGGCCACATTGCTGCTCCTCGTATGCTGATTCCTTGAATACCAGTTATACATCAGTATGTTTGTCCATAGACTGCTTTATAACTTTTTTTGCCGTAACAGAAAATGGATGTCAAGGTGAACCCACCAGATTTTAGTTTGATGACAAATCTGCTGCAGCACAAATGCCATCGCCCACTCAGGGAGGGTGGGGAAGGGAGAGAGTGTGTACCTCATCAAATCATAGATGAGGGTTGGAAGAGACCTCAGGAGGTCATGTAGTCCAGCCCCCTGCTCAAAGCAGGACCAACCCCAACTAAAGCATCCCAGCAAGAGCTTTGTCAAGCTGGGCCTTAAAAACCTCTAAGGCTATAGATTCCACCACCTCCCTAGGTAACCCATTCCAGTGCCTCACCACCCTCCTAGTGAAATAGTCTTTCCTAATATCCAACCTAGACCTCCCCTACTACAACTTGATGCCATTGCTGCTGCTTCTGTCATCTGCCACCACTGAGAACAGCCCAGTTCCCTCAGCCTCTCCTCATACATCATGTGCCCCAGCCCCCTAATCATTTTAGTTGCCCTCTGCTGGACTCTCTCCAATTTGCCCACATCCTTTCTGTAGTGGGGGACCCAAAACTGGACGCAATGCTCCAGATGTGGCCTCATCAGTGCCAAATAGAGGGGAATAATCACTTCCCTCGATCTGCTGGCAGTGCTTCTAGTAATGCAGCCCAATATGCTATTAGCCTTCTTGGCAACAAGGGCACACTGTTGACTCATATCCTGCTTCTCGTCCCCGATAATCCCCAGGTCTTTGCTGCAGAACTGCTGCTTAGCCAGTAGGTCCCCAGCCTGTAGCAGGGCATGGGATTCTTCCGTCACTTGTCACTCTGCACTTGTCCTTGTTGCACCTCATCAGATTTCTTTTGGCCCAATCCTCCAATTTGTCTATGTCACTCTGGACCCTATCCCTACCTTCCAGCGTATTTACCTCTTCCCCCCCCCCCCACATTCTTAATGTCATCCGCAGACTTGCTGAGGGTGCAATCCATTCCATCATCCAGATAATTAATAAAGATGATGAACAAATCCAGCCCCAGGACCAACCCCTGGGGCACTCCGCTTGATACCAGCTGCCAACTAGACGTTGAGCGTTGATCACTACCTGTTGAGCCAGATGATCTAGCCAGCTTTCTATCCATTTTATAGTCCATTCATCCAATCCATACTACTTTAACTTGCTGGCAAGAATTACTTTGGGAGACTTTATCAAAAGCTTTGAAAAAGTCAAGATATATCAGGTCCACTGCTTTCCCCATATCCTGAGCCAGTCATCTCATCATAGAAGGCAATCAGGTTGGTCAGGCATGACTTGCCCTTGGTGAATCCATGTTGACCCTGATCACCTTTCTGTCCTTCAGGTTCTTCAGAATGGATTCCTTGAGGACCTGCTCCATGATTTTTTCAGGGACTGAGGTGAGGCTGACTGGTCTGTAGTTCTCCAGATTCTCCTTCTTCCCTTTTTTAAAGATGGGCACTTTTTCCAGTTGTTTGGGACTTCCCCCGATCACTGCGAGTTTTCAAAGATAACGGCCAATGGCTCTGCAATCACATCAGCCAGCTCCTTTAGCACCCTCGGATGCATCCAGCCCCATGGATTTGTGCTTGTCCAGCTTTTCTAAATAGTCCTTAACCTGTTCTTTCACCACTGAGGGCTGCTCACCTCCTCCCCATACTGCGCTGCCCAATGCAGCAATCTGGGAGCTGATGTTGTCTGGGAAGACCAAGGCAAAAAAAGCATTGAGTACTTCAGCTTTTTCCACATCATCTGTCACTAGGTTGCCTTCCTGATTCAGTAAGGGTCCCACACTTTCCCTGACAACCTTCTTGCTAACATACCTGTAGAAACCCTTCTTGTTACCCGACACATCCCGTGCTACCTGCAACTCCAGTTGTGCTTTGGCCTTCTTGATTATATCCCTGCATGCTCAAACAATATTTTTATACTCCTCCCTACTCATCTGTCCAAGCTTCCACTTCTTGTAAGTTTCCTTTTTGTGTTTAAGCTCACCAAAGATTTCTCTGTTAAGCCAAGCTGGTCACCTGCCATATTTGCTATTTTCTGCACAGCGGGATGATTTGTTCCTGTGTCCTCAATAAGGCTGCTTTAAAATGCAGCCAACTCTCCTGGACTCCTTTCCCCCTCATCTTATGCCCCTAGGGGATCCTGCCCATCAGTTCCCTGAGAGAATCAAAGTCTTCTTTTCTGAAGTCCAGCGTCCGAGTTCTGTTGCTCTCTTTTCTTCCTTTTGTCAGGATCCTGAACTTGACCATCTCATGGTCACTGCTGCCCAGGATGCCACCCATTTCTACTTCCCCTACCAGTTCTTCCCTGTTTGAGCAGCAAGTCAGGAGAAGTACAGCCCCTAGTTGGTTCCTCCAGCACTTGCACCAGGAAGTTGTCCCCAACACTCTCAAAAAACTTCCTGGATGGTCTGTGCACCGCTGTATTGCTCTCCCAGCTGATGTCAGGTTGATTGAAGTCCCCCATAAGAACCAGGGCCTGTGTTCTGGAAACTTCTGTGAGTTGTCCGAAGAAAGTCTCGTCTACCTCATCCTTCTGGTCTGGTGGAATATAGCAGACGCCCACCACAACACCACCATTGTTACTCTTGCCTCGAAACTTAACCCAAAGACTCTTAACAGGCTTTTCTCCAGTTTCATCCTGGAGCTCTTAGCAATCATACTGTTCTCTTACATGCAGTGCAACTTCTTCACCTTTTCTCCCCGGCCTCTCCTTCCTGAACAGTTTATACCCATCCATGACAGTACTCCAGACATGTGACTTACCCCACCAAGTCTCTGTTATTCCAATCACATCATAGTTACTTGACTGTGCCCTGTAGCCTAGGGGGAAGTTCCTGAACTGGAAAAAAAGGAGAGTAGGAGCTCAAATCTAACCTCTGAGTGCTGTTTAAATTCCCGAACAATTCATTACCTTTATAATTAACTAGGTTATGAAACATAACCTAGAAGATAGTGAAGAGCTGCTGAACACTCCCCTACTCTTTTTTTTTGTTTTTTAAAAATAAGTTAGCTGAGAGCTTATGCAAGGTCACTGCAGGCACAGGACCCAGGTTTTTCTTTTGACAGGCCCAGATATTACACACGGCACCATACTGCATTTCAGAGTGATTAAACCAGTCTAGTTGTCCTCTGTCTAACCACTGTATACTATACTCCTCTCCCAGAGCCAGCTACTTCGGCAGCTACGAGTAGGGGGATGTTCCTGATGGTAAATATTTCATGCTGACCATCTTAACGTCACGTGAAGTTGATATTAAGATATCATCAGTGGGATGGGATCCTGTGAAGATTTTATTTTAGGGAATTTCCGTTAAGACTTTGCTTGTGGAATGTGTTTGTGTGTGAGGGGGAGTGGTATAGTTTTGCATTGAGCCAAACCTCTATGGACAGCAGAGATCAATGAGAAGGAAAGAGAATTTTAATAATACTGTATCACTTCCATAATGGTTTTGATCTTATAAAACATTTCTCCCTTTTCCAGAAATGGTGGTGATGGTGCTGATATTCACAAAGGAAAAATCTTCTCTTTAAAAGCACGAGTAAGACCAAAATTATCTTTATAGATGTATACATTGCATACTTATGACTGTAAAGAGCTCACGGTTTAAACTTCCTATATTTACCTTTTGTCTTAAATGCACAATTTTAGACATGTTTCTCAAACTGAAACTGAAATTTCTTAGTTCCCCAGATTAGTGTAACAGTATTAGAGTCCACTTCATGGGCAGACTTCAGTAATAATTTAAAATGTATAATTTGGGGAAATGATTGTGTAGATCACATGAATAGATGGTGTTTGTTTGGAGGGGGCAGTAAAGGGTTTTATTTGAGCCATTTATGTTAACTAAGTTTTTAAGAGGAAACATCTTTGAAAAGCTATGGCAATTTTTTTTTTTGTTACTAAGTATTCAGCATGTTATGCATTTAACCCTTGAAGTTTTGAACAGCATAAACAAAAGTTGAAATAACTGAAATAATGCTTCATTAAATTTTGTCTTCTGACAAGGAGATCAAGGTGAATTTTTCTAGAGTCGGCTTCTCAGTCATAGTGTATCTTTTAAAATAAGATCTTTCTGCCTGAAACTTTAAAGGAACAAGAAACCTTTTATCTTGCAAGTACTTGCATCCCTTTTGTGTAACTATTTCAAAGAGTGGCATACTGACTGAACTAAAAATTTTCTTTCTCTAAGGCTCTCTTGATTGACATGGAGGAGGGTGTAGTGAATGAAATTCTGCAGGGGCCATTGAGAGATGTGTTTGATAGCAAGCAGCTCATCACAGATGTTTCTGGTTCAGGGAACAACTGGTGAGAATAAACTCTTCTTCGCAAAGCAATTTTAGCTACTAATAGATGGCAGTTGAAAAGGGAAATGATAGCAATGTCTTTCAAGAGGATTCTATTGCACCGGGGGGAACTGTGCCACATTAACAGTAAATCTTAGAATTGCTGTCACCTTGAGGAGAACTTTGAAAAGCACTTTATTTATGAATCATTCTGCTGATATATCATTTCTTCTGTGTTTCTCTTCCCTCACTGTTTTTTGTTACATGGCCTACTTGCATGAAGAAAGGATTGTTTGTCTTAGGCATTCTCCTGCTCCAGCGGCTCATTTTTCACTGGAGGTCATAATCTTGTTTGGGACATTTGTGCAACTTGCTTGGAGACCGAGTGAGGAGTGAATAACGGAAGCAGATGAATTTCTGACTTCTGGCAACACAGATCCTGACTTTTTGCATAGACAGCCAAGTCACAAAAAAGGGAGGAGAAACTCAGAATAAAGTAGATAACTGAACAAATTTCCAATTTTTCTCTGAGGCGTTAGCACAATACTCAGCTCACTAAAGAGTTCTAAGGCCTGGTCTACATTGGCGGGGGAGGAGGGGGTTGATCTAAGTTACGCAAATTCAGCTATGTGAATAACGTAGCTGAAGTCGACGTACTTAGATCTACTTACTGCAGTAAGTCGATGGCTGATGCTCCCCCTTCGATTCTGCCTACGCCTCTCGCTCTGGTAGAGTACTGGAGTCGACGGGAGAGCACTCAGCGGTTGATTTATCTAGAGTAGATGCAATAAGTCGACCCCTGCTGGATTGATCGTTGCCCATCCGTCCAGCGGGTAATGTAGACAGGCCCTAAGCAATATCCCAAAGTAGGGAGCAATGCAGCAGTTGAGAATCCCATAATATTGAGTCTCTTAACACATTAGTATATCGGTCATTATAGGTAGAGTGGTACTGGAAAAAACCTTGGTTTTACCTTCAGTAATTGTTGTAACTACGAGCTCCAGTATTCAGAGCTCCTATAATAAAAACTGTCTGTCAGTTTTCATTTTACTAAATACTGAACTGGATTTTTCCCCTTAATGTGGGTGTCTAACTTCCATTGATAGTAATGGGTTGAGGGAAAAATAGTTCCCTTCCTTCCCATTTGTGACTTTAAAAAATTATTAAATAAGCAGTACTTCTGTGTTATGCTGTATCCTTATTTTGTATATGCTTCCAACATCACAATTTATTTTTCTATGAGAACAAAATACTGAGTACAGATTCTGAACCATTCAACTGTGTGTACAGACAAGAATAGGAAGTATTAGAGTACAAAGCTTAAGTTTAAACTTTCTTAATCATTTCTCATATATGCAGGGCTGTAGGTCATCAACTGTATGGCTGTCGGTACCGGGAACATATTGTGGAAAAGCTGAGGAGGATGGCAGAACACTGCGACTGTCTGCAGTGTTTTTTTGTAATTCATTCAATGGGAGGTGGTAAGCTTTTTTTCATGGTTAACATGTCTGCAAATGCCACAAGTGAAAAAGGAACTAGATTTTGAAAATTTTTTACTTTAATATAAGACACTGGTAACATGGTAAGGAATTTTTTTAATCAACAAATACCCTTTAAGTCAAGTTAGTAGTTATAGTAATATTACCGTAGCACCTTGGGTTCCTGTTTCATGACTAGGACTCCTTTTTGTTACACTGTATACACAGAACAAAAAGACAATCCCTGCCTCAAACAGCGTACAATCCAAGTATAAGACTAGAGACAACAGATGGATAGAGACAGATGGGGGTGCACAAGGAGACCATAGAAGTCAGCGTGATAGGCAATAGGTCTAAGTATGTAAGTGCCTAATGATTTTCAAGGGTTGTTTTTTTTGTAGGCATCACAGAAAAGCAGAGTTTTAAGGAGGATAAAGAGGTAGCTTAATTTTTTTGTGTTTCTATCTGTGGTATTTTTTTTTGTTTCCATCTGTGATTTTCTGTTCTCCTTTGGGGTGTTTGGACCATGATTGTCAGACCATCCGTTTTCTTCTAACTTTTTTACCTATTATCAACATAAATGAAGTGTTCTCCTAGTACCATTTTTGTAAATGTATCCAAGGGGAACCTTGTGCAATGACAACTTTGGTGTTAGCATATTGGAACCAAACTTGAACAACTTCAGTGCTGTTACATTAAGAGAAGATAGTTTAAATGACTAGGATCTGAAAACTGAATATGAAAGTAGCCCCGTTTCCATGTATCTTTGTGCTGTGTCTTCAATGTAATATGCTTAGTTTGAGAGAACCTGCTTATTACTACTCTCAGCATTGCAGAAAAGCAGTTATATTCTCCTCATCCTCCAGCCTCATAATTGAAATTGCCAGCTGCTAGGATTCCAGAACATTAGCTGTCCAAGGCAGAAGATCCACAGCTTAATTTTCAGGTCTCTGATTTGAACTTAATGTTGATAGTAAAGAAAGGGGGGGAAATCATGTTCTGACTTGAAAACCAAGCAAACTTAATAAGGAAGTCACTGAAGGAAAAATAAATTTGAACACCAAAAAGTACCACTTGCAGTCATCTCTGAGTATAATTACACTCTAACATACAAACTGTACTATACAAAACTCATTATGTAGATACCCTGCCTTTTCCCAGGATGATATATCTACACACACAAGCTGAAGATGCTCTTTAACCTGCATTATTGTTCTACTTGAATCTGTATTTTAGGCTTAAGTAGAAATACACACTGATGGGATACAATATTTAAGTTTTCTAAAAAGATTCCAAAACCACATCTTTTATAAATATCCATGCTTATGTTTTTAACAATAAAGTTAGCTAGACACTAGAACAACTTGCTAAGAGGAGTCATGGTCCCATCACAAGAAATGTTCCACAGTAGACTAGATGTAACACTTAAGGGTATTTCATAAAAGCTTAGTACGAGAGCTGGTCTGGAATTTTTCAACTAAAAGTTTTTCAGTCAGAAAACACAAATTCATCCAAACAAACTTTTTACGGAAAAGAGTCATTTTTCATAGATTCCAAGGTCAGAAGGGATTTAGATCATAAAGTCTGACTTCCTATATAGCAGAGGCCATAGAACTTCCCCAAAATAATTCCTACAGCAGACTTTAGAAAAACGTCCAGTCTTGATTTTAAAATTGTCAGTGATGGAAAATCACCCAGGATCCCTGTTAAATTGACAAATTTCCCATTTCAAAATATTTTTTTTTAATTTAGAAATTGTTTCAACATTTCTTCAGCTGACCCAAATAAAAATTGTTTTCAGATTTTTGGTTCACAAAAATGTTCAAGATTTCAAATTCTTATCCCAGTTCAGGATGGAAAAACCTTTTCCTGTCCAACTCTACTAAATCCTTCTGTGATCACCGAGTGCTGAGCTCTTATGAAAATCTGGTCTGTAATGTACAAAGAAATCTTGTGTTTCAGAGGGGATTTAAATAATTCAGGATGTTTTAAGCATTATCTCTTTTCATTGTAACTATCTTCTTAATTATTCTTAGGGACAGGATCTGGTCTTGGTACTTTTGTACTAAATGTGCTTGAGGATGAGTTCCCGGAAGTATATAGATTTGTTACTTCAGTTTACCCTTCTGGGGAGGATGATGTCATTACTTCTCCATATAACAGTGTTCTGGCTATGAAGGAACTTAATGAGCATGCGGACTGTGTGCTTCCAATTGAAAATGAAGTAAGAGAGTATTCATATTCTTGTCAATTTCTCTTGTGGTATACATTACGTAGGAAGTGTTTCTTCCTTCTCTGTATTGATGAACAGGAAAATGTTATCCTGAAACTTATTTTCAAAAAGAGCCAAAGTGGCTTGGGCTCTTACGTCACTTTTGAAAATGAGACTTAAGGTTAAGGTTGCCAATTTTCCCATTTCTGAAAACTGGACACCCTGCTCCTCCCCCGAGGCCCCACCCTCTGCTCCACCCTCTCCCCCAAGGTTCCGCCCTCCATTCACTCCTCCCCCTCCTCCACCCTGCGCCCAACCTGGGGACCGCCACACTCTGCCCCCCCCACCATTTACCTGCGGGGGGCCACTCTCTGCATAAGCCACTCACATCACACAGCTTGGAGCTGGGGATAGAACCCAAGATTCCTGACTTCCAGCCCCCTGCTCTAACCTACTAGCCCCCACTCCCCTCCCAAAGCCAGGAAGAGAACCCAGGAGTCCTGACTCCCAGCTCCCCACACCAGCTCCTCCAGGCTGCCCCTCCTCCCCCCGCCCCCAACACTGAGGCAAGGAACGGTTCCAAACACGCTCAGATGTCCCTTGCCTGTCTGGGTCCATAGAACTGGGGGTAGGGGGCTGGTCGCTTCCATCTGGGGAACTTGCCCCATTGTTTGTAGCCCCCTTTCCCCCACCCTCCACCCCCAGCAGCGGTGACCCGCTCGGCCTGGCTGGCTTCAGAAAATTTGCACAGAAATATTGGTTCTGGGGTCTCCCCACTTCTCTCGAGGGGTTTAACGAGCCTCCGCTCCTGGTTCCTCTGCACCCCACGGCGAGAGGCTCTTGAGGCCCCGGGACCCCAGCTCCCAGGCTACCCTGGCTAAGGCTGGAGCTGGCTGGCTGCAATGCACTGAAGTCTGCCAACTTCTGCTGCCCAGAGCGAGCGAGCACCCGAGTTCCCAGGGAGTAGCATCGGGGGGTAGCCAGGGTCCTACCTGGGCAGTGATCATACCATGCAGGGAGTGGGGATGGGGAGCCTGGCCCGTCAGGGGAAGTGGCCCCATGCGGTGCAGCGTGCCGAGCCCAGGCCCCTCTGCAACCGGCAGGGGGGCGAGCAGATCCAAGCACTGCTCTCCAAATGGCCCCTCTCCCAACATCCACGCCCTGTAGGTATTGGGCTGCCCCCTTCCTTCCTATGGCCTCTCGCTCGTGCTTGAAGCTTGCCCTCCCCTCACCCACTTTGCTCGCAGCGCCAGTGCGAACCTGTGGGCACTCCCCAGCCCTGGGCCGGCTCCCTCCTCAGTCAGACGTGCCTCCCCGGGCTGTGAGAGGCCTCCTGTAGCCGTAACTGATGCTCTCCGTCAGCGTCTGAACATCTGCTGATCTTCCCTCCCTCTCGGCAGGGAGGTTGATCACATTTACTCTGGTAACTGGACTTTTAGTGACACTGCCAGGTTCCCTTTTCGACTAGACTTTGCAGTCAGAAACCAGACATGTGGCAACCCTACTTAGGGTCCTAAGTTATTTTGGGTTTTTTGAAAATTGTATCCTTATTTTGGGAATCATTTAAAAATTGCCCAGTACTTTTCCCCTTCCTTACAGAAATGGTCTGTAGCAGGGAATTTTATTCCTATGTCTGCTTTAAGGTAAACAGTAAATGATTGCAAAAACCCTTGTTTTTAAGATCCTTATTCTCAATATAAGGCTATTGGTTTATAAACAAAATTGTCCCCCATGCAAAAGTGAATTTTTTTGTTTGAAGAAACTCTTGTACTCTCTTTTGAATTATATGAACATGAGAACAAATATCCTATTTAGAAAATACAGGTTTTTCTGTATTTGAATAAAAGTTAAACTTGTTTGAGTTAAGTTTCAATTCCCTTGACACGTTTTAAGAAAAGCAGTTCAAAAATACATTTAGTCAATTGCGAATGACCAAACTGTGAAGTGAAGCAGACTTCAAAGGCACAAACTGTTAACTTTAGCTACTGTGCTTAAATTTTTGTTCTTAGGTTCTAAGTTTAACTGAAATGAACAGGGACACTGAATGTGAAAGCTCTATGTACAGAAGTATCTGGAAGCTTTTTTTTTTATTATAATTATTTCATTTTGTCTTCTCTCCAAGTCTTTATTTTCTATAGTTAGTAAAATTCATCAGATGACAAATTCTGGAAAGCTAGGATCAACTGTGAAACAAAACAGCTTGTTAACCTCAAGTGCAGGCAGTATCAAAACTGAACAGGAGAAGCCATTTGATGCTATGAACAATATTGTGGCCAACTTGCTGCTGAACCTGACAAGGTAATCTTACTGAGTATTCCACTATGCAAGTAATGCTGCGAGAGATAGTATGCACAATGGATGTTCTGCACTTCTGAAAATATTGATCCATTCTCAGTTTGGTATTAGTCAGCTGTTGTAATTAAGTTAATAAGCACTGTTCAAGTCTTGTAACAGCAGTCTAGAGAACCCACTTCAGGGGGTAATTTGGCAAAGTGGCTTACATTTTAGCATGAGGAAACTACTGTAGAACCCCTAAAAGGGATATTGAATTAAATCCTGTCCCATTGAAGTCAATGGCAAAACTCTCATTGACTTCAGTGACACCCCTCTGACATTCAGTAGGAGAAATCCTGAACTGTGGTACAGATGAAGAAAGAGGTCATCTGAATTCTTAGGACTGATACTTTTCTAACATGCTAGCCTGGCTTTGCAAACCTATCATGAGAACTTGCCCTTCTCAAAAGAAACTTTTTTTTTTTAAAAAAAAAATCCATGGTTTGGCCTAAAGATCTGGTGTGTGTGGTGTTTGTTTGTTTTTGTGGTGGTGTGGAGGGTTTTTTTTTTTTTTAATGATTTACTCACCCATTGGAGGAAGTGATTACTCACCACAGGCAAGTAGAAATTTTTTAAGATGTTCAGGTCTTCGACCCTTACATTGTGTGTCAAGTAGGTGTTAAATAAATTTAAAAAGTGAGAAGTTATTAATGAGTGATTTTTCAAAAGACAAATTGAAGTACATTCAAATATAAGAAAATATTTATGCAGCAGAAATGCCATTCACCTTTATTAAAAATAGGAACCTAATGAGACAAGACAGGGTCTAAACGAATATTACTCAAGTAGTGATACACCACCTCTTGAATATACCTGCTGCCCCCAAAACACTGGTTCTTTAATATACAAAACTAATCACTATAAGAACTCCCATTGAAGTTAATTGGAACTAATGCTTTAAGAGTACTCCTCTACTTTTTGTAACTGATTGGTGCAAAAGATGTGTGAATTTATGCAAAATCATTATTAAAATAGGTTTGGTTACTAAAACTGATGTCTAATGATTACTTCTCACTTTTTTTTTCTTTAACCATGAAAACTTTTTGTCTAGTGTTTCCAGGTTTCTTGACTCTTTCATCCTTTGAGCATTCCATGTCTCTGGCCCTCCGTCTCCTGCCACCTGCTGCTACCCTGTGAACATTTTGTTTAGGATTGTAACATCAGGATTTTGGCATCCATTTTTTTCTGCTTTTTTTCCCTCTTTTTTTCTCCTTTTGTGGCTGCTCTGTTATCAGTGCAGTACACTCAGTGGGATGGAGGCATAACTCCTCCTCTCTTCTCTCCATTCTTGTCGTCGTCTGTTTATTTGCATAATGCAGTTCTTTTGGTTGAAATGAATTGGTGGAAAGATTCTTGCACATGTATAGATATAGATGGCCTGTAGCTTTATACAGTCATATACTGACTCTGTGTTAAACAGAGAGGTTAAGACTTTTTGTACATGTTCCTGCTAGCCAATTCTCTTTATTTCAGTTAATGACCATAGCTAACTGTTAACCCCCCATTATGTTTAGTAGTATAGCAGCCCTTACTGCCTAATCCCTATTCCCAATTATGGGAAATGATCTGCAGTAGTAACCCTGAAATGTCTAGTTACTAAGGGAGTTATCACACCTCAGGCTTATCTTCAGCCAAACACCACCTCGCTGTAGAGCAGTACCTTAACCAGTAAACAGTGGTGCTTAGTGTTAATGTTCAGTGCTTTTTTTTAAGAGACACGAAGGATATTGGTACAAATGTATGAAAAACCAGTAACTCTCGTGATAGTGATTGAATCACCAATTCTGGAGTTGTAAAATGACATTATACTTCATGAAAGAGAGAAGGGGGTGAGGTAATATCTTTTATTAGACCAGCTTCTGTTGGTGAAAGAGACAAGCTTTCAAACTCCATGGAGGTCGTCTTCAGGTCTTGGAAAGGTAATTAGAGTGTCACAGCTAAGTACAAGATGGAACAGATTGCCTCGGTGGTGCTCGAAAGCTGATCTTTCACCAACAGAAGTTGGTCCAATAAAATAAATCACCTTGTGTCTCTCATATCATGGGACCATCATGGCTTCAACAACACTGCAAGCAATATATTTCATTTCCATGATGTTCTCTGTTATAGGGAACAACTGGAAAAAATTATGGATATAACAGTAACCTATCAAGCTTCTACATAACTTTTTGTAAATAAATGATTTTGGTTTTATAATAGTACTATTAAACTTTTAGCTCTGCCAGGTTTGAAGGTTCCCTTAATATGGATCTTAATGAAATCAGCATGAATTTGGTTCCCTTTCCTCGACTTCATTACCTGGTTTCCAGCTTGACTCCTCTGTATACATTGGCTGATGTTAATGTACCTTCTAGAAGGTAGGTGAAACAGACTGTTATGGTGGGAGGCTACGCCATAGCTGAGGTCTGGTTTAAACCCTATTTTAAACTCTTCTAACATCCACAAAAAGAAAACTGCATATTCTATATCTAACCCCAGGATAAAAATTTCGTTGGAAGCCTGTGGGAAAAAATAAAAGAAATTTAAAAGTATTGTGGTATTTCCAAAATTGCCCTGATATTCACCTTAAAAAATGTTCTTAATAGTGTTTTTTTTAAGCTCAATCTCCACTATGGCTTGGCTTACAAACTCAAAATATGTTTTGTTAGCCTTTCAGAGAAGTGCCTTTTTAGTGGGCTCTTTGAAAATCAGTGAGGGGACTGCAAAGATGTATTATATTAAGAGCTTGGTGATGGGGTGTTTCTACCTCCCACCCAGGAATTTAATCTCACCAGTAGAGCAGTGATAGAGGGTGGTGCAGTGCTGGTGAGGGTCCCTGTACAGGTAAATGGGAGGATGGAAGATTAAGGGGAAATGCAGTGATGATATTCCAGGATGGGGTATGGAGTAAGATGCAGGGAACTGGGAGATGTACCTATGTTGGTAGGGAATGGGGGACACATGCAGGGTAGCATTATGTTCTCAGCTCTTTTAATAGAGAGATTCTGGGTGAGGTAAGTGGTAGAGGACGCAGAGTGGGGACAAACTGTATACCTCGGGCACATGGAAGGGCAGCTTAAAGGAGTATACCGGGGACTGAAAGAAGGCATGAAGGCGACTTGTGAAAGTGGAGTCTTTTATCTACATTAAAAACTTAACTTTCCAGGTATAAAGCTTTAAACTTTCTTTCCACCATCTACTTCTCGATATTATGCCCAGGTATAATTGTACCTCTCTTCCCAAGACTCCACCCCTTTATGAACTTTCCAGATCCTACGGTAGTGGAGCTTTACCACTTTGGGCCCCAAAAGATCTGTTCAACCATGACTCTCCTTCCACAGATCACATAAGCCAATCCAATTTGAACTTGAAAAAAAAAAAGGAAATTTTCCCAAAAGTGCCAAACAACTCCTTAAGAAATAAAGATGAAGTGTGGTTCAGTGGGTTCGGGTTGCATCAACTCTTGTACACTCATCACAACTCTTGGACACGACTGGTATACTCAACACAAGTTACTGGCATGTACCTTACTCCCCTTTATCCACTATTTCTGACCTTGGTGTAACTTATATGCTAAAGTGCTCAAAGGAAAGAGAGCCAAGAAAAGCAAATAATATGTGGGCATAAGAAGATGTAAGTTGAAATAGTTCGTCCAGCTTGTGCTATTGTTTGAATATTCTTTTTGACTGTCTAATTTATACTTTCAAATAACAAGGAAGTGGATGAATTTTAGTTGCTCTTAAATTACAAGCTATAGGATTAGTGAAGAACTTCAACATGCTTAATAAAAGTAGGTAACAGCCTTTTTTTCTTAATTTAGGTTGGATCAAATGTTTTCAGATGCTTTCAGTAAAGATCACCAGTTGATTCAAGCAGACCCAAAGCATAGCTTGTACCTTGCCTGTGCACTTCTGGTTCGAGGAAATGTACAGGTTTCAGACCTTCGCAGAAACATTGAAAGGTTTGATCTATTGTTATAGCTTGTTTGTGCACAATACTTATTACAGAAGCTGTTGTCAGATGCTCACAGTGATATCCCTATTCATACAAAAAGTTTCAACAATAAATTCAGCAAAAAGAGAAAAGTTTAGTTATAGGCACTTGAGAGAAGAAATGTTACTGACCAACAGAAAATAAGTGAAAGAGCTTAAAAATACTATTCTGTGCTTCCTAATGACATTTGTTAAGCTTTGTAAGTAGTGACCCTTTCTAAGCATCATTGGACCCTTTCCAAGCCAAATCAATTTGTGGTTATGATCAAGTGATTACCAAATAGTTATCTGCATACTATCAAAAACCTCCACCATTCTTATCATACACCTGTCATAAAGATGTTTGGTGAGAGAATGGTTCAGTTCATCTCCCAGTTTTCCCCCCTAAGCCTCACTCAACTCCAGGGGAAGCTAAACTTCATACACTTGATGTAATAAAGGCATTGTAATATTACCTTAACATGACAAAATCATTCAGAAGCACACCTAGTGATCTTTGATGATAGGCTTGGAAGGTTTCATTTTTTTTATTGATAAATGTAGGCAAACATTGATTTCACCGTACATGCACAACCAGATGAAAAATATTTCTATTGGTAATTATTAGGGCTGTCAAACTATTTTAAAAAGTAATCACAATATTAAAATATTAATCGTTATTATTCACCCTTTTAATTGTCCTATTAATAATCGACTACCAATACAAATTTATTATAAATATTTTGGATGTTTTTCTACAATTTCAAATATATTTATTTCAGTTACAACACAGTATACGAAGTGTACAGTGCTCACTTTATATCATTATTTTTCATTAAAATATTTGCACTGTAAAAAGATAAACAAAAGAAATAGTATTTTTCAGTTCCCTCATACAAGTACTGTAGTGCAATCTCTTTATCGTGAAGTGCAACTTATAAATGTAGATTTGTGTTGTTACATAACCGAACTCAAAACAAAACTGGGTAAAATTTTAGAGCCTACAAGTTCACTCATTCCTACTTCTTGTTCAGCCAATCGCTAAGACAAATAAATTTGTTTACATTTACAGGAGATAATGCTGCCCGCTTCTTATTTACAGTGTCACCTGAAAGTGAGAACAGGCATTGGCATGACACTTTTGTAGCCGGCATTGCACAGTATTTACGTGCCAGATTCATATGCCCCTTCATGCTTTGGCCAACATTCCAGAGGACATGCTTCCATGCTGTTGACAGGTTCTGCTCAATAACAATCCAAAGCAGTGTGGACTGACACACGTTCATTTTCATCATCAGAGTCAGATGCCACCAACAACAGGTTGATTTTATTTTTTGGTGGTTCTGGTTCTGTAGTTTCTGCGTTGTAGGGTTACTCTTTTAAGACTTCTGATGGCATGCTCTACACCTTGTCCCTCTCAGATTTTGGAAGGCACTTCAGATTCTTAAAACATGGGTTGAGTGCTGTAGAAATTTCACACTGGTACCTTCTTTGTGTTTTGTCAAATCTGCAGTGAAAGTAGTCTTAAAACAAATGTGCTGGGTCATCATCTGAGACTGATATTACATGAAATATATGGCAGAATGCAGGTGTAAAACAGAGCAGGGGACATACAATTCTCCCCCAAGGAGTTCAATCACAAATTTAATTAACACATTATTTTTTAACAAGCGTCATCAGCATGGAATCATGTCCTCTGGAATGGTGGCGGAAGCATGAAGGGGCGTTTTCAAATATATTTGAAAATGTAGAAAAACATGCACAAATATTTATAATTTTCAGTTTAACAGTGTGATTAAAAACTGTGATGAATCAGTTAATTTTTTTAATCGTGATTAATTTTTTTGAGTTAATTGTGTGAGTTAACTGTGATTAATTGACAGCCCTAGTAATAATCAAAATTTACAGGTAGGCAAAGTAAGAAAAATGATGCTTGAAAACTTCTTAGAGTTTGATTTAAGGATATTTACTTTGTATATTTTGACATGTGATAGTGACAATTTGGGTTTTAGCAGTTATAAAGCTTTAACTTTTTTTAAAATCTCATCTGCTACTGTCATTAAATCTGAACTCCTCCATAATTTACAACAATTGTGCGATAAAAATTTAAAAATGCTTCAAACCCATTGTCATAAATATAAAGGGAAGGGTAAACCCCTTTGAAATCCCTCCTGGCCAGGGGAAAGCTCTTCTCACCTGTAAAGGGTTAAGAAGCTAAAGGTAACCTCGCTGGCACCTGACCAAAATGACCAATGAGGAGACAAGATACTTTCAAAAGCTGGGAGGAGGGAGAGAAACAAAGGGTCTGTGTGTCTGTCTATATTCTGTCTTTGCCGGGGATAGACCAGAAATGGAGTCTTAGAACTTTTAGTAAGTAATCTAGCTAGGTACGTGTTAGATTATGATTTCTTTAAATGGCTGAGAAAAGAACTGTGCTGAATAGAATAACTATTTCTGTCTGTGTATCTTTTTTGTAACTTAAGGTTTTGCCTAGAGGGGTTCTCTGTGTTTTGAATCTAATTACCCTGTAAGATATCTACCATCCTGATTTTATAGGGGGGATTTCTTTATTTCTGTTTACTTCTATTTTTATTAAGTCTTCTTGTAAGAAAACTGAATGCTTTTTCATTGTTCTCAGATCCAAGGGTTTGGGTCTGTGGTCACCTAGGCAAATTGGTGAGGCTTTTTATCCAACATTTCCCAGAAAAGGGGGGGTGCAAGTGTTGGGAGGATTGTTCATTGTTCTTAAGATCCAAGGGTCTGGGTCTGTAGTCACCTAGGCAAATTGGTGAGGCTTTTTACCAAACCTTGTCCAGGAAGTGGGGTGCAAGGTTTTGGGAAGTATTTTGGGGGGAAAGACGTGTCCAAACAGCTCTTCCCCAGTAACCAGTACTAGTTTGGTGGTGGTAGCGGTCAATCCAAGGACAAAGGGTGGAATATTTTGTACCTTGGGGAAGTTTTGACCTAAGCTGGTAAAGATAAGCTTAGGAGGTTTTTCATGCAGGTCCCCACATCTGTACCCTAGAGTTCAGAGTGGGGGAGGAACCTTGACACCCATAATTTTGTACAACTGTGATAATTTAAATCACTAAATATAAAAAATGCTTGAAAATAAATATGAATATCTGTCAAAGTTATTTTTAAAAACCTTGAATTCTGCTACCCTACTGAGAGGGTTAAAGGTCAGGCAGTATCCTCACAGCTTATCAAAATGGGTCTTCAGCTATATAAAAACATGGTACAAGCTATCCAAGTTAGACCCAGCTAGCTATATTAGAACTCATTCTGCTAGAGTTCAGTCAGCCTCTGCTACCAGATTGATGAATGTTCCTTACTGAAAATACGTAAGGCAGCCTCCTGGAGCTCAGTCAACTCATTCACAAGTCACTATTCATTGTAGAGGCTTCCAAATCAGATGCCCATTTTAGTAGGGCTGTCATTTTCAAGTAGGACTCCAGTACCCATCTCCAAGGAAACAATCACCAAGAATGAAATCTATGCGGACAATCACTGAAGGAAGAGCGGTTACTTTTTACTTTACAGCAACTGTAGTTCTTCGAGATGTGTTATCCACATGGACTTCAGGAGCCGTCCTCCTTCCCTTCTACTACAGAGTCCTCCTCTGAGATTCGTTATTGACAAAACAACTGAAGAACGGTTGGGCTTGCTCTGCCCTTTATGCCCTCGGGTGCTGAGGTGCAAGGACATCTAAGGCACAGGGACAGCCCCAAGACAAAGGAATCCAATCTTGTGCATGTGCACCAAGAGTGTAATCCATGTGGACAACACGTCTTGAAGAACCACTGTTACTGGGAGATAAGTAACTGTCCTTTCTTCCAGCACCAGCGAATAGCCTATATGATATGTCAACAAACTTAAGAATATGCTGTCTATTGTATTACACTATGTCTGACTAGTTTTGGCTGCAGGTAGGCTTCCCCTTTTTTATGGAAAACAAACTGAGTGAAGTGCCTTATGATACAAGTCCCTTGAAGGTAGCTTTCTATTTTATACTGAAATATAAAATAAACTCACAGATTATTATTAAAATTAGTATTCTCCTGTGGTTTTTAAGGTTACATTAATTAAGATGCTAATTCCACGTTATAAAATCTAAGAGTTATGCCAAATGCTAATTATAATGGCTTTTTTCTTCCTGAAATTTTATATGCAGGTACCCTTGAGATTTCTTGTTTTAGCAAAGTAAACAGAACTGTTAACACTGTGCAATGTACTGTACCTCTTTGCTTGCTTATTTTAGCTATGAATGTATGTATTGCAGGTTGAAGCCTTCCCTTCATTTTGTCTCATGGAATCAAGAAGGCTGGAAAACTGGCTTATGTTCAGTACCTCCTGTGGGCCATTCTCACTCACTGTTGGCATTAGCAAACAATACTTGTGTGAAACCAACCTTTACAGAGCTCAAAGACAGATTCATGAAGCTCTACAAGAAAAAGGTACGGTGAAAAGCAGCATAACATCCCAGTGTACTTTAAAGTAGCAGTAGTCTCTTCTAACATTTTATTTTTTTGAGAAGTGGAGGAGAAAAGCAAATTTCAGTGCAAGCTGTAACAAGATATTGCTTTAATATAGATGCAATAGACTTTGCACTCCGAATGCAAAGCAGTATTGGGAACCTACCTTTTCTGATAACAATGCGTTACCTTTTTTTTTTTTTTTATTAGTATTCCTCTACCAGCAGAATGAGTGTCTTGATAACACATCTGTCTGAATTGCACCTCACCGGTATAGCTGAGAGCATGCTACAAAGGTGTAGCACTTCTAAATATATCTAAAAACACTTTAATTAAGCCTGGCTGTTTGTCATGGCAAAGGAAGTGGAAAAGCTGCAGCTTTGTCAAAGTAAAAGATAGAAACATTTACTAAGTTATAGCTCATAGGTTGGGTTTTTTTAATGTTTGTCATTATAAGTCCTGTGCTATTGAGCAACAAAATTGTTTAAAAACCTTTAAGTTTTTAACACCAGTACTCTAACTCACTGTATCAAACTTGTAAAATCCGATGAAGCTGTCATGTAACACAGACTGAGACTTCAGTTTTGTCATGAAAGTCATGGCTGTGGCAAACATACAGCCTTAGCTAAAATGCAGGTGGTGTTTAAGTTAACTAAAACTAAGTTGGGCAGATAACCCAAGAAAAGACTGAAAAGAAAAGAAACCTATATTGGGTTAACAGGATATTCTAAAACAGTGGCTCTCAACCTTTCCAGACTACTGTGCCCCTTTCAGGAATCTGACTTGTCTTGTGTACCCCCAAGTTACACCTCACTTAAAAACTACTTGCTTACAAAGCCAGACATAAAAATACAAGTGTGTCACAGCACACTTACTGAAAAAATGTTTACTTTCTCATTTTTCCCATATAATTATAAAATAAATCAGTTGGAATATATTGTACTTACATTTCAATGTATAGTATATAGAGCAGTATAAACAAGTCATTGTCTGTATGAAATTTTAGTTTTTTGCTGACTTCACTAGTGCTTTTTATGTAGCCTGTTGTAAAACCAGCAAATATCTAGATGAGTTGATGCACCCCCCTGGAAGACCTCTGCACACTCCAGGGATACGTGTACCCCTGGTTGAGAACCACTGTTCTAAAACATTATTGGAAGTTCAGAGTTTTTAAAGGGAACCTAAAAAGTGGGAAGATTAACTTTAGGGCATGCCTACACTATAGGTGCTAGAGCTGTTGATGCTTCCTATGTGGACTGAAGGAAGTTTTCTGTTAATGTAAATGATCCACCTCCCAGTGCCCAAGCAGCTATATGGATGTAGTTGCATTTACACTGGGGAGTTAAATCAGCTTAACAATGGCGCTCCAGGTTTGAATTTTTCACATACCTGAGTGAGGTTGCTAGGTTGTAGTTAGCTACATTTTAAGTGTAGTCTAGGCTAAATACTAATGTCAGTGAATTCCAGACACCGCAGCCCACCACAACAAAGCCACAATTGTCTGCCTGCCTGCTTTGATGGGCCCTCTAAAGGTTGGTGGTAGATAAACATAAGCACTGACTTTCTAGCCTGGGGGAGTCGTCATTGTATGCTCCCAATCCTGGGCTTCTCCAAGGGCCAGAGAGGCCCTCCGCGTAATGTAGGCAGCCCTGAGGCTAAATTACAGCAGCTTCCCCAGATTATCCTATGGACTGCTGCGCTGCCCAGAATTTCTGCAGCATACAGCACTGCTCCACCCACCCGCAGACTACACCAAAACTTTCAAGGGAAGTCACAGGAGGCTGCCTTTCCCAGGCAGAACCAGGGTTATTAAGGTTTCTTTATGTGCTGTGGCCCTTTTGCCTGTCACAAATGGGCTGGAGGAGGGATGAGGGCTTTGCCCAAGGTTCAAGATGCGGTCTCTAAAGTAGCCAGGATTTAGGCCCTTAAAGGCTTTTGAAAATAATAGTGTTGTGAACCACCTGCCACTTCAGAAGCAGCCAACAGTCAGTCAAACCAAGGAGTTCAGAATGCAGCAGCATTTTTACAAGTAGCAAATAGTTGAGAAGCTCTGCTGTAAACTCTACTAATCAGGAATTACAATAATAAAGCATTTATTGCCTTCATTCCATTACTACCTTGATAACTTGCGACACTGGAAAAAACACTTTTGAACCACAACTGGCACGTGGCTTTCAATATACAGGGCTTGGTCAGAAGTGACACTAAGGGCTTGCCTACACTGTGCCATAGTGCGGAATATTGGGGCGTGAATTGCAAAGTGTACCAAAGTGTTTTGCACTAACTGCCCCATATGGATGCTGCTGGCCAAACTAGTTTGTGTTCTCTGTTAGGACTATGTTAACGTGAACTAGATACTTCTTAAGTTCATGCCAGCAAGATCCACACAACTCTTTGTGTGTGCAACTCTCTGGTATGTTCTGCAATTCACACCCCCAATAGTCCACACTGCAGTGCAGCGTAGACATAGCCTAAGATTCTTAACTATGTATTGGGGAATCGTTTCACAAAGGAACAAGTCTTCATGACCTTTATTTAGAGTAAGACAGGATGGCGGATGAGGTATGTGACTGATCTGGCTGGCAGTATTGTTCAAGATCCCCTCCCTACTCACCCAAAGAGAATTAGATCAACCTAGCTACATCACTCAGGGCTGTGAAAAAATTCATGCCCTGAGCGCTGTCGCTAGGTTGACCTAACCCCCGGTGCAGATGCAGCTAGGTCAACGGAAGAATTCTTCCATCAACCTAGCTACCACCTCTCGGACAGGTGGATTAACTACATCAATAGAAAAACCCCCTTCCATTGATGGGGGGAAAGTCTACAGCAGCACAGCTATGGCACTGTAGTGGTGTCGTTGTAGTAACTGTAGTGTGGGCATGCCCCAGAGTATTGCAGCAGGAAGTTGCTAAGTAGCATTTCGGCAAAGGATATAGTGACTCCAGACAGTCTTTCAATCTATTTATGATAGTGCTTGTTGTCCCCTTTCAAGGCAGGCTAAACAATAATGTATACTGAGCTAGGTTAATCTGACTCCTTGTGCACAGAGAAGGATATAATTAATCTGTGTATATTCTTATAGGCTCACCTTCACCATTACTTGCACGTTGATGGGATGGAGCAAAGCTGCTTCTCCGAAGCCATATCTTCCTTGTCAGACCTAATAGAGGAGTATAACCAGCTAGATGCCACTAAAGGTGCACCTAGAACAGATCCCTCAAGACTGAAGATAGCTATGTAACAGAGGAAGAATTGCTGTTATTTGGAGAACAGCAAACCGCCTAAGCTAACTGGATGGTTTGTGAAGCATCTAGGACTAATTATTCCACAGGGATCCTGGTACTGTCACTCTCCAGGCTGGCCGGGAGTGTTGTATCAAGTGCTCAGCCTGTGGAAAAGGGACCAGCATATATTGCACGCTAGCGGAGTAAATAGTGATGACGTCTGCCAGGAGGAGAGGGGGAGGAATTATAACAGGCCAAAATGGAGTTGGTGAACTCCTTAGACCAACTTAAGCTAAATTAAATTGATCCCTGCTTTGGAGAAAAGAGTCCCCTTTGGTATAAGATACACAAGGGAAGGGAAATCCTACATTCCCTTTTCTGCAATGAAAGGAGGCATCTAGTGAGTCTTGTTTCTGAAGTTCCGAATATCCTAGAAAATTTATTTCCAAAATGACGGTCTAAGATGTGTGTCACTATTCACAACTTAGAGTGTTGCTTCGTCATTGTATTTAGATGTAATTGAACTAAAATTTTCCAAGTTGATATCAAAACTGGCAATATCAAGAATAATTTGGCAAAACGAATGCATCAAGTACAATACTAATATATTGTATAATAATGATTCACCTTTCATGAACTGTAGGTTGCACTAATGTTGGTTTATGTACTGATGAGGATAAGAGGCTAGCGTAGTATGTTGCCTCTTTATCCAATAGCTGTGATCATAAGTACATATGATATGGATTGTTTGGAGAATGAAGATTATATTCTTAAAAGAACCTAATTAAAATAGAAGCATATTTTAAATTAAAGAGATTTTTATATTATGATCAGATTATATTTATAAACAGTTGTCTTAATAACAACTCCTATGCTTTTGCAGAATAAAATATACAGATATTCAGAATTTGTCTGCCAACCTGACTCTCTTGTCTTAAAACTGCATTAAGCCACTACAAATGGACCCATAAAATGACTTTTTTTTTTAATTACACGTTTCTTTCAAGAGAGCTTCGGTGGCAGTATGACCAGACACAATAGTATTGGTTCTAATTTTCAATGTATGAGGCCAGAAATACACAAGACAAATATTTGTAGAGGCAATTCTTATTAGGTTGAAAGCATTTTGAAAGTCACTCCGGTGAAACAACTTACCTATAGAACACTATAAATGTGCTTGGCACTTTCTGACAAAAAACATAGGGTAAAATCCTATCCCCATTGAAGTCACGGGGAGTTTTGCCATAGACTTCAATGAGGCCAGGACTTCACCCATGGTCCCTACCCCAAGGATCTTGCAGTCTAGGTTAAATAGATACAAAATAGCATGAAGAGAGAACAGAAACGAAGGTGGGACCAGTATAAGATCAGTAGCTTACTTTTCATTGTATACGTAGTGTTTGTTTTTGTTTGTTAGCATGTCATGAGTGGGGGAAAATAAAGAAATGGCAAATTGTATACATTTAAAATTAAAACCTAGAAAAATGGTTCACTGGGGATGAAGTGAATTAACCTACGTCTTGACAAATATGTTTTCATTTGTACTGGTGCAAATATAATGTTTCTTATTCACTGCATTTGGAGAAATGTAAAATATAAGAATTGGTGAACAACCAAAGTGAGCTTAAAATTTATTTGTAGTTGTATGCTACAATATGTAGTGTTTTTTTTTCTAACTCACAAAAGATCAACCTTTTTTTCTAATGCTGTGTCAGTGTAGCTGTAAGAATATCTGTCTTGTGGATCAAGAATGATAGATCAGATGTTATAGCAAAAAAAGTTAAGATTCCTTTTTCTACGAAGTTACTTGGATGTTTAATTAATTTAAACCTGCATGTTTGTTGAAGATGAGGGAGGACACCTATTTCTAGGAGTTTTTTGTGTCTATATGGAGCAAACTCACCCCTGCATTCCTGTAGATTTTTTTAAATTACAAAAGTTTTCCCTCCATGACTGTCCCTATGTTAGCTAGACTTGTACCTCAAAGGTATACTCACGTTTCAAACAATTTAATTCTTACGTGTTTTGAGTGTCTTGTTTTACATACATAGATGTTGTTCTTAAACCATGTTCTCAGGGTATTTAACAAAAGAATGCCATCAAGTTTGGTTTCAGTGGAAGGGTCTTCTCTTTAGCTAACTCTTCAAACTATGAGCATGCTGCCATCCTGATGATACACTGCTGTCCATGTTGTAAGTTATAATAACTTGAGTCCAGAAAATATATCTCCTGGATCACTACAAATCCTCTGACAAACACAAGATGTGATCCACATCATCTTCCACTTAAAGGAGCCTTCTTTGGGGCAGTCAAACTGTACAATGATCATTTTGGATTTGTTAGGTATGCAACATCTCTTGTCCAGACACACACCGCAGAAAGTAGGTTTGTAGCTTTTTGTGCTTGAGCATCCAGAAAAGGCTAGCTTCTCTGCTTTGGGAGGCTGGAATGTTGGCTGACATGTTTTTCCTTTTGGAATCTTAAATGTAAAATAAAACAAAGCTTGAAACGTCACATGAAAAAAACCAACAGAACAAACAACAAAGGTTCTTATGCATTTAAATAGCGATAGCATTTGAAACACTACTTTTTTTTAAAGCTGTCTTACTTTTCTTTGTACCAGTCAGAGACTGAGATTTATTTTTTTAAAGTAATAAAACAGCGGGCTACCATAATAATCCTCAGATTTGTGGCTTTCTTTAAAATTATACTTCTGTAGTTCACTGCTACATGATAAAGACAAGATCAATCTTGTATTTCAGGAAGGCTCACATATCGGAGATAATGGAAAGCCATTTTGCACCACAGTTTACCTTTATAGTCTTCAATATATTGGTCTGACAAGGTTGAATGAAACACAACCTCTCTTCTTTTCTCATTTCACATTTACTGTTTTCATTGGTCACCCTGTTGGATATACCTATGCCACAGGTTCTGGAACAAGGTGTCCAAGAAGTTGCCTGTACTAAGCACTTCTCCTTCAAAACAAGTGGTAGACTTCTGTAAACTGAGAGACAGAGCAATATATTATATGTTGCAACACAGCAAGACAGGCTATTTTTAAAAGTTCTGTGTCTAAAGTAGCATTAATTGAAAGCGATTAGCATTTAATTTCTGTTCATGTGGTTTCTCTCATAGGTAGATCTAAAAGGCTAAGGCTGAGATGTGCAAAGCTGCCTAAGAAATTTGGACACCAATTTCCATTAAAATTGGAATTTGACATCCAAATCTCCGAGATGGCTTTGAAAATCTCAGCTTGACTGTATGTTCTATGACCCTCCAGATTAATGTTATGGGAACCCAAAATCCCTTCTGAAGAACTGTTATGAAACATCCAGAGTAGTGAAGAACACATTTTAAAAACGTTTTAAACTGTAGACCAAGTGTAGCTGTGAAAAGTTATATGAACCTATGTAAATAAATCTTTTGATATGTAACTTTTTTTTTTAATGTCAGGAATGATTTTTTTCCAGTCATTTCTAAATATCTGATGCTAATAAATCGAATCCCCTACCTAATAGGAGTGCAAATAAGTAAAGGTATAAAATAAGATTTTAAAATCACTGTGGCAAATCTTGGTGAAATACTCAAGAAGGGCTCATAGGGTTTGAAATCTGCACATGTAGTTAAGAGGGTAGGGCAGAATTATGAGGGTACCTGGAAGGTAGACAGCAGGTTAAAGATCTCAGTGCAGGAAGCAGATTAAAAGCCTGGCACAGATCTGCAATAAATAAAGGGAGGTTACATAGTTGCTCATATGTAGTACATTTTCTACGTATGATATAGATACTGTCTTCATTTAGGAATTAGCTAAACAGAAAATGCTTAAGGAAAGCAGGAAAACTGAAAGAACAGTAAAAGCAATAAAATTAAGCTCAGCATTTGCTACCAGCATTAACAGAAGGAAGGAAAGAATTAAAACTATCTTAGAGCTAACAAGCCACTGCATGACTTCATGCAAACTATGCACAAATTGAATTTAAACTATAGATTATTATATTATGTTAAGGAGAGAACATCATTTTTTAAACAAATTTTCAGGTTTTCTCTGAGAGGAAAAAAGAGCATTTTTTCTACCAAGGATTCCTACTCCATTTTGTTTTTGTCCCTTCCCTCTTCCTCACTTTCCACGTTGTCTCCCTGTTCTTGTTTGGGTCATCCCTCAATCTTAATCAGTATTGTAAAGTGCCATGTACATCTCTGGTGCTTCAGATGTAATAAATAAGGCCTCCACATAGTACAGACCTTCAGTTTATTCAGGGAGTGCTAAGTGGTACTTTTCTTCTAAGAGCTCTTGCTTCCAGGTTCAAATCTGTGCCACTGCGCAATGCAGAATTTTGCAGAAATTAATGTGTGTGCAGAATTTCCTTTTTGCCCCCACAGAAATGGGCTGCAGAGATGTTGGCCTCCACTAGGGACCATTGGACCTCGCAGAGCCCAGCTCGCAAATGGAAGACAAGGCTGGGTAAGGGGGAGGGAACTGGAGGATTCTCAGCAGCTGCAGTTCCCAACATTCCCTGAAGGAAGGAGGTGGCATGCAGGAAACTCTGTGCAAGCCTGGGACCTAGCATCAGGCTGTTTCTCCCTCTGGATCCCTAGGCTCTAGGAGGGTAGGGACTGAGAGTATCTGGGCTATGGGGGGGCCTGCAGCTGGCCTTTGGAGGGTAGGAGGTGTGAGTGTCTGGGCTGGGGGCACCTGACGCTGGGCTCTGAGAGGAGAGGGATGTGAGTGTCTGGCCCCCTGGCTGGGCTCTAGGGGGGTAGGGGGCAGAGAAACAACTGGGTTGTCATAGGGGTTTCTTTAACTCTCTACTCCTAGGGGAATTTTTGTGTCTGTACTGTTACAGACATAATAGCTCACAGGTATTTTGAAATAAATTACCAAAATAATTGAAATGGGCATGATTATATTGTGTTATTTTGACAAATAAAATGTGAAGAATTTTGCAGAATTTTAAAATATTGTGTGCAGAATTTTTAATTTTTGGCACAGAATTCCTCCAGAAATAGATTATTAATCCAGATCCTCAGATGGTCATGCTGAGGGTTAACAATAAATTTAATTTAATTTAATTTTTGAGTCCATCACTCTGCAGTGATTCATTGTTGGCTTGGGTCTATAAAATCATGGTTTGAAACCTAAGATGAACAGGCATGTGACCCACAAAGTTCATTTTTTAAATCAAAGGAAATTTTTAGTTAGATTTAAATGTCTACCAGGAGTTTGTAACCCAAATATTGTAACATCATGGTAATACATGAAAACCAGAAAGTGAAACTAGACATGTAAATAAACTTGACTAGTCTATTTGCATTCAACATGTGTAGCAACCAGTGATCCTTCCCATCCCCTGCAAACATGGGGCTGGAGTGCTCAGCCCTGTGAACCGAGAGCCAACTAGGGAAGCAGTTGCTTTGCATTGCTTTCTCGTTGTGTTCCACGGTTTATCCAAATTTCTGAAGTCATAGCAAGCACTGAAGTGTTGCTCTTCATTCTCAGTAAAAATGATTGAAAAGGCACCTTAAGATTTCTATTTTATTAAGGTGCTGGGAGGAAGCAACTTCTTGTTGCTGTGCAGGTATATAAAATTATAATTTCAGTTTATTATTACATTTTAATTGGTTTAAATGATTTGGTATCGAATATTCGAGGTTGTCTCTCCTCGGTTAAATTAATAACATTCTCTAAAAGTGTGCAGTTCATTCATTTGGACTCGGTTGCTTTTCTGAGTGCCTTTCCTACTGTGTATGGTTTTATTCCCAGCTTTGGATAAATTCTGTAAAAAGGAATTGCTATCCTTCACGTCTGGTCTAAGTATCAAATTTACTGTTTTGATGTAGGATGAGTTTCCATTTTTAGGATAGCTTGCATAAGCACTTGAACTTCTTGGAAGCTTGTCCAAACTGAATTCCAGGTTTTGTGAGGTTAACCACCAGCACATGTGTATAAATTTGCTATAGCCTGGGCTGGCTCACTTGCTTGCATGCTCCTTCCTATATATCTGCAATACTTGAATCTGATTTGTCCTTGAGCCTTGGACTACCCTTAGTTTTATTTTATTCTCCTTCTCATCCTAGAAGCAGAGGACAAACGATTTAACCAGGAAATAGCGATTATAATTTGAACCTGATAATATTGAGTAGTTTAGAAGCCAGAAATTGTTCCATATTCTTATAGACTGAATTCAAGATAGAGAAAGAGGTTGGTTTTTCCCCCCTTTCAATGACTGAGATTTTGTCAATAACCAACCAGGCTGTCGGAGCCAAATCTAGAATCCTCCATTTTCTATTGAGAAGAAGGTCCCTACAAGATGTCGGTAAATAGAATATTGACCCATTTGTTCTTTTTTTTTTAAATAAATGTGTAGTTTAAAAATTTACCATGTATGAAAATCGTTTACCATTCTAGTCATGCACACCTGGCATTAATCTGTAGCCTGTTGATTGTAGCTGTTTCTGTTGTCCAGGGCCACAGTTGGAATGTCCAGACGTTTTTCTGCCCTTGACCATGACGCACTGACTTGCTGCTGCCTTTGAGGTGAACACAGGTGTACATCCTATTGCACCACTAACACAGAGACACTTATAAAGTGGGGTAGGCTGGAAGGCCTGGCCATTGACATAATAGACTCCATTGAGCTCACATCCGACTGCTATCGTATCTGAAAATGGTAAAGAGCAGAATTACTAATCCAGCTACAAGCTATAAAATGCAGTTAATGGATACCAAATGGTAAGGCGAGATCATCCTTTCCTACTCCAATTACCAGCAGTGTATACTGCACCCAGTACTTCTATGGATGAAGTTCTGCAGATGTAAGAGGAGAGTTCTGCCCTTTCCCACCCAAACACAACTTTTATCTGTGAGAAATTCTACTTATTGGCTGCTTTGTTTCAACCCAGTCACAAATGCATCCATAAATAATGGACCACTTTGACTGATGTGTAAAATGATGTAGCAGTGACACCCTAAACATACTTATTTACACATCAGTAAATGAGTGAGTGTAAGGAAATTGGTGTAATTTACAGGCAAGGAACTATGCAGCCCAAACTAAAAGACTTTTTTTTCCTCTTGAGTCAGACTATAAAGAGCCATGCTTATCATCCCCTGAAGTTTCAAGAATAGGATGTGAAAGAGTAACTTACATGCACATACTCCTGTTTCATACCTAGGCCTGTCTGCAGAGTAATCACAGTAAAGCCCTTTGTGAGGGTCACAGGTATCTGCTTCATTACAGATCTCTCCGGCCTGCTTGGCACAGATTTTACAACATCCACAACCATCCTTTACCAGGCTCACTCCAGGGGCGCAGGTTGGCACATGGGGGCATTTGCATGGCCAGTGACAAAATTCTTTACGCTGATGTACCTCACTGGCTTCTGCAGATTTTTCCCCAGGCTTCACTTCTAGTTGTCCATTGCCTTGTGCCCTGCAGAAAAACTTACATATGGTTGGATTTTTGAGGGCTGGGTTACTTTAAGCATGGTTAGTACATAAACTTTAGTAAGGATGAAGGAAGAGAGTTTCATAAAGCCACTAAAGCTTTTGTAAAAATTCACAAGATGAAAAAGTGAGGTAGTACATGAGAAACAAAGGACCAAATTCACCACTAACTTAGCACATTTGGAGCGTTACACCAACAGTGAATCTGACCTACTGTTTATTTCAAAGAAAATTAATCTGTCTCTTCTTTCAACAAAATAAAACTTTTAGTGTAGTTAGTCAGGACAAGGTTTTAAATTTGGTATTGTAGGGTTTCACACTATTGATGATAATGATATACCAAACGTACTCAGCCCTAATCTATAGACTGTATCTGTCAGCCCTACAAATTCACTCTGGTATCTGGAAGCCAAGTGATGTTCTTTCTGCCACTTACATTGGCACAAATATTTGAAAATTTGGCACACAGCTTACTTGATAATTGGGTTGTTGGTGTGCAAAGGAACAGAAGACAGGTCACTTTTCCATTGTTGTGTTGGCTTTGCTGTGCTAGTGTTGTAGGGTGCTGATCTTGCAAACAGGTACACATGTGAGCAGTTCCACTGAGTTTCGTGGATTTGTTCACGTGCATAAATTTACTCACATGAGTGTTTGCAGGATCTAGGGCTTAAGCAGGAAAGAGATCTTAACAGACTGGTGGCAGCACTGAGATGGCAAGATGGTAGTCTGAGTGACCTAAAGCAAAAGTCCTGTGTGTCTCATGATTCTGCATCTACAGAATTCTCCATGCAGTCTAGCTCCTGCTTCAGAATTTAAGTCTTCACTTTAAAGGAAAACTGGTTCTAGCCTGTGATTGAATAGAGAACCTTGCAGAAATGAGCTATTAGTGATGTTTTCTGAAGTCCACAGTGAGCCTGAAACAATGTTTCCGAGAGCAGAGCATTGCTTCCGTTTATTTCAACGGCGTATTAATGCTCAAACATAATGACAATTTAAATGTCAACCCTAACTATTTCACTGGTCTTAAATAAAAACCTAGACCTTAATGTGCTTATTTAGCAGTGGTGAATAGATTGATAGGGGGAAAGGACCCGTAGAGCAGCTAGTAGTTCCCATGCTCTAATGGGTTTGGGAACAAGGAGTACTAGTAGCTCTACTAGTGTAGCTTAAAGAAACCTGCAACCTTGCCCATTAAGAGGCAGGGAAAGAGAAGATACAGGCACTCCCCACTGACAAAAGCCTCAGCTATCACGTAGTTGCCAAAAACCTGATCCATCTTCAACATTTTTCTGAGTACCTAAGGACCCAGCTAAATGCTATCAGCTTCTCTCTCTCTTTCCCCAAACAAATTCTGCAGTGCAGTGCAGTACTGTCTGGTCAGTAAAAACAACCTTTGGCAGACTATGGAAGACTATTGTACTAGATATATTATTCATTTTCCTTTTTAATTCAATACAAATTCCCATTTTTAAATTGGAAGTTGCTGCAGAACTCTGCTTTGCATGCCACAACAACCAGCCGCGTAACTGAATTCCAGTTCACCATAGGGAATAGGGGATCTTCCGAATGGGGTTTTTCCGCTCTGATTTTCATATTTATCATAATTTTTCTAGCGATGATAACCATTTTTCAAGCATTCCACCATACTTTGAGGTTTATAAGCTATACAGTTTTACTGGGTTCCAACATACGGCTTCCATGGTCACTTGACTAGAACTATTTTTTAAGATCCGCACCTGTTCACAAAATCAACCACTATGGGAGCTGAAATATTATTCCATGCCTCACAACAGGCTCTGCAATGCACCAGGCACAGGTTAATACAGGCGGTGTTTTTAATCATTCCACTATTTATTTTCATTCAATCGCCACACAAACATAGTAGTAATATGACAAATCACTAGCTCTTATAACTGATTTTTTTTAAGGAACGGCTTTATGTTAACCTTTCAACCAGCCATAAAAATTAGCTTAATCTGTACTTCGGGTGCCAGTTGTTACAGCTTTTTAAAGTTTGTGTCTCTGGAAGAAGGATTTGGGGTAAACAGGTGCTCTTAAACATTTATCAGTATAAGTGACGGGATGGTTACTTTAGGAAACTCCCATCAGCACAGCTCAACATTTGCTGAAATCTTTTCCCCCAAAATATTATCTTCCTTGTAAAAATTTGGGTAGGGTCTGAACTACACACTGTGGTATTGTCTGTGTGACTGAAATCAGGTATCTCTTATTTCAAAATGGATCTGTGTGCTCTTAACAGGATTCCTTCATACACTGTGAGTCAGCAAATATTGCTTACATTGATGCAGTTATTTAAGCTATTGTATTATAAATCAGAATTGTACTTTGAACCTGCAGAGCTCTACCTAAACAAAACAAAAGAAAGAGAGGACAACTCAGAGGTTTCTTCATAGCAAGAAAAACAAATCATGAGAAAACAGCCTGTGGTTGAGTTAACTCTGCTGCCACTGAATAACACTGTTTACTTGAAAAATCTTCAACAGTCTATCAAGTTAGGATAAAAATGTAAAGCCTGCCTGTAAAGTTGACAAACCAAATATTTTATGATTCTTCCTTCCCTAGCCTACTATAACAATTGTGTCCACATCACACAAACCCGTGCATATATTTTGCCAATCCTATGGGCAGATTCAAAAAGGAGACCATTGTGTGGAAATCTCTTGATGGGTGGGTGGTTGGTTTTTAAGATTAAGCAAATTATGTATGAGGTAGGTAAATTAATACCAAAGCATAATTGTTTTGAAAACTGTCCACTTGGAGATTTAACTTCATCACTAGAAGAGGAAAAAACACATTTGCAAGGTATTTTTTTTTTAATGGAATTGGACTTTGAAACTGGAGTAAATAGAGCAGAATTTCTTTGTTGTTAAAACAGTTTAATAACACCAGAGCTCCTTGCTAATTTGCAAAACTAGCTCATGGAGCCCTAGAGCCAGATCAGTGCACGTACCTGGAACATGAATGAGGGAAAGATGTTTACTTACTTTGTGTCAGACAAGAATTTGCACTCAGAAAAAAGAGAGCGAGAGAGTTGAAGTCACTGAGAATTTAAAATTTCTTAGCAATGAACTGAAGTAAGAGGAAAATATCAAAATTGTGACTGTACAATGAATAAGCTGCAAATAAACTTGTACATGGTAGTAAAAAATTGGCTTCCTATTCTGCACATAGTATTTGCTTGAGTGAATTTTATTTTGTCATGAAGCAAATAAAAGTTTTAACCACTCGAGGGAGAAAAAATCTTTTGAGAAAACTTACCTGTTGCATATAAATGATGGTGAGGAGAGTGGGAATGAGGAGCCACTGCATGTTCCTGAAGAGTCAGAAGTGAAAGAGAGAGATAGAGAACAGGCTGAGCTGTGTCAGAGTGAGCGCTGTACACAAAGCTCTCCCTTGTCTCCTCTGCAAATCCTTCTTTCCTCAGCACATGCAAGAACACACACACATTCATACTTGAAATCCTTCACTTCATACATAACTAGTTTCATGCTCAGACTTTCAACTGGTCTCTTTCATTTTTTTGAGCCCCTTTCCAGGATATGTTTTCACACCCTGTTCAGCGCCAGAAAGCTGTTCCTGCAGATTCCACTGTCTTAACTGAGGTTGGCTTGGGCAAACTTCTGATTGGTGAAGTTAACTGCTGGGAGCATGTAGTTTTTGGGTTTTTTTTTTACCTTGTATTTAAATCCTTATTGCATGGATGTTATGATCATTTTAAAAGGACAGAGTTCCAGTAATATATTTTCTTGAAGCAGGTCAAGCAGCGTTCCTCAAATTTAGAGGCCTGATCCTCTACGATGCACAATCCCTAATGGGGTCAACCATAAGAGATGCAAATATCAAAATGTATAGTACATGTTACACAGTGTACCATGCACAATGCCAGTGGGGCTATTGCACTGTTTATTTAGTGAAATAGTGATGGGGAAACTGGCACTTTGATCTGTGCATTTCCCTCTGTAGACCAGCTGCCAATGTTTTAATTACTCTGTTTACACTAGAGACAAACAAATTTATTTGAGCATAAGCTTTCATGAGCTACAGCTACATTCTGATTTTTTTTCTGGCCCAATTAGTATTTAATTATCCAATTATTTAATTGAATTAGAATTGAGACCTACATCAGAATAGCCCATAGCCGAGTTGGTAGGGCATGCACCTGACAACTCCCTGTTCAAATACCTTCTCAGCAGGCAAACGGGGACTTGAACAAGGGGGTCTCTCACAGCCTTGGTATACTGTGACTGTGTATAACTACTGTGTTATAAGAGAGGTCCTGGCTGTTTTGTGCAGAGTTAAGCAGGCTCTGAGCATGCCTACTGACTCTGCCCCCGTCTCCACACACACATGTGCATCCAAGGGTCTATCTTTCCCCGGTTTGTGTATCGATCCGGGCCTGGGCGATAGGTGTCTGGGTGCCTAGAGCAGTGGTCTCCAAACTGGGGTGCGAGATGATCCCAGGGGGTGTTCGGCAGCAGAAGCACTGCCAGACAACACTCCGCCAGGTTTTTTTTCGGCGGCAGCTCTGCAAGTCCATGGCTGGTGTTCCCCTTTGGCGGCCTGCCTGCAGTAAGTCTTCCATTCATCTGCGGCAGGCCTTCCGGTCTTCTTCCGTTGGCAGCACATCTGTGGCAGGTCTTCCAGTCTTCACTCTGGGGGTGCACGAGCCAAAAAGTTTGGAGACCACTGGCCTAGAGAGAGGCAGAGGCAGAAACATAGATGCATAGGGAACTTTCACTGCAAAAATGTAGGCCCTGAGTGACTTTAGGCACCTACAAAGTTAGGCGGAAGCCAAGCAGATGTTTTGTGGATCGCAGTGGTGCCTAAAAATGGGACTTAGCCACCTAGGTGTCAGGGACCATGGATCTTGAATGCTGATACACAGGGCTCCCAGGAGCCAGTAAGTTCTAACCTGCCACTCGGTGACCTGTTTAACTCCAATCCTGGGATCTGATTGGCTGAACACTGCGGGGTCCTGATTGTTTCCCAGCTTCTATTTAAACCAAGCACAGGGACAGGAAGTTATCCATGCAACTGGGTTGCCCCTGCTTAGGACTGCTTCTCCTGCAATACTTGTAGCTGCTGCTGAACCCTTGGTAGCCTGACCCTGCCTGCCTCCTGACACCTGACTCCTGTCTTGGACTCTGACCTCTTGGTATCTGCCCCGGCCTGACTCCTTCTCTGACCATTAGGTCAGACTGCCCACATCCTGGTTGTGACACGAAGTACCCTTTGTGGAGGTCATCCTGGCTGCCTAAAATTCTGTAGGACCAGGTCTATGCTCAAAAAGTTCTGTTGGATAATAATGTTGATTAGGAGTTTGAGTTGTTATGAAATTTTTATACAGGCAAAAAGTATTGTCGTGTAGATGCAGTTATACTGGCAACAAATCCTTTTGCTGGTACAGTTTATTTAGTTTGGAGAACTGGTACAAGCGAGATCAACAAAATTGTTTTGCTGCTATAAGCTGCGTTTCCACTAGGGGGCCTGCTGGTATAGTATACCGGAAATCCTTTCAAGTGTTGACAAGGCCTAGGAAGACACAAGAAATTCTGTTTCATAATCTGACTGAAATCCTCAATGGTTGGTTCTTGGTCGATTTAGCCTTCCTCTGTCTGTTCCTTGCAGCCAACTACCACCATGCCAAGCTAACTACATTATTATAATATGCTTTATCACCAGACAGGTGCATAGGTAACTGTCCTACTGGCAACTAGTTCAGCTGTGCTCAGGGCCAATCTTAGTTTTTTGGTAGGCTAAACAAAACTAGATTTTAATGGCGTAGTTGAGCTCAGAGATGGGAGAGTTTTCTAAAAGCGAATTTTGTTTAGAAAAATGAAAACGTTAGGCTTTCACTTCAAAAGCAGTGTATGAACACAATTGTATCTTGTCTTTATTTACATTAGAGAGAAGAGAAGTTACTATTAAGACACAAGCATAAACCAGAAGCCTAGAACTGTCTCATATGGGTAAAAACATAGGCAGCTAAACATCAGCAAGTGAGGACTTTGTAAGCCGAAAGGGCATAAAAACGAGGTGTGATTTTTTTTTTCTGTGAAGGCCAAAAGGAGCCCAGAGCACACTTGCAACTTGGAGCCCAATGTGGCTTTTTGTTTTGAGTGCCTCTAGGGATGGCACTGGCTTTAGCTCTACCAAGAGACCTCTTTCAATTTCAGAGGCAAGATCCATGGCATAGGAAAATTGTAGTGTAGAAAGCCAAATCATATTCATTTGATGAGGTTGTCATGGCTTATCAAGCAGCACCACATGTAACTGTCATTTGACAGTGGATGGCAATACTTAGAAACAGGTTTGCAGTTCTGTTTCTAATAGAACAGTGGTTTTTCAACCTTTTATTATTTGCAGACCCCGAAAAATTTTTGAATTGAGGTGTGGACTCCTTTGGAAATCTTAGACATAGTCTGCAGACCTGCAAGGGTCCACGGACCACAAGTTGAAAACCACTGTTCTGTGGTAACAATAACCTTTTGCGGACCCTTTGGACATAGTCTGCGGAGCCCGGGGGGAAACCACTGTACTAGAAAAACCAGGGCTGCCAATTAATTGCAGTTAACACACGTGTTTAACTCAAAAAAATTAATCACGATTAAAAAAATTAAGCACGATTAATCGCACTTATAACAATAGAATACCAATTGAAATTTATTAAATATTTTGGGATTTTTTTCTACGTTTTCAATATGGATTTCAATTACAACACAGAATGCAAAGTGCACAGTGCTCACTTTATATTATAAGTTTTATTACAAATATATGCACTGTAAAAATGATAAACAATAGAAATAGTGCAATTTCTTTATCATGAAAGTGTAACTTACAAATGCAGATTTTTTTTGGTTACATAATTGCACTCAAAAACAAAACAGTGTAAAATTTTAGAGCCTACAAGTCCTCTCAGTCCTACTTCTTATTCTGCCAATCACTAAGACAAATAAGTTTGTTTACATTGACAGAAGATACTTCTGCCTGCTTCTTATTTACAATGTCACCTGAAAGTGAGAACAGGTGTTTGCATAGCACTTTTGTAGCTGGTGTTGCAAGGTATTTACATGCCAGATGTGCTAAATATTTGTATGCCTCTTCATGCTTCGGCCACCATTCTTGCTTCCATGATGATGCTCATTAAAAAAATGCGTCAATTAAATTTGTGACTGTACTCCTTGGGGGAGAATTGTATGTCTCCTGCTCTGTTTTACCCACAGTCTGCATATATTTCATGTTATCGCAGTCTCAGATGATGAGCCAGCACATGTTCATTTTAAGAACACTTTCAGCGCAGATTTGACAAAACGCAAAGAAGGTACCAATGTGAGATTTCTAAAGACAGCTAGGGCACTCGACCAAGGTTTAAGAATCTGAAGTGCCGTCCAAAATCTGAGAGGGACGAGGTGTGGAGCATGCTTTTAGAAGTCTTAAAAGAGCAACAATCTGATGTGGAAACTGCAGAACTCAAACCACCAAAAAAGAAAATTAACTCTCTGCTGGTGGCATCTGACTCAGATGATGAAAATGAACATGCGTCAGTCCACACTGCTTTGGATTGTTATCAAGCAGAACCCATCATCAGCATGGAAGCATGTCCTCTGGAATGGTGGTTGAAGCATGAAGGGACATATGAATCTTTAGCACATCTGGCACGTAAATATCTTGCAATGTCAGCTACAACAGTGCCATGCGAATGTCTGTTCTCACTTTCAGGTGACATTGTAAACAAGAAGCAGGCAACATTATCTCCTGCAAATTGTAACCAACTTTGTTTGTCTGAGTGATTGGCTGACCAAGAAGTAGAACTGAGTGGACTTGTTTTACATTGTTATATTTTTGAATGCAGGGGGGTTTTTTTACATAATTCTACATTTGTAAGTTCAACTTTCATGGTAAAGATATTGCTCTACAGCACTTGTATGAGGTGAATTGAAAAATATTTTTTTTTGTTTTTTACAATGCAAATATTTGTAATAAAAATAAATATAAAGTGAGCACTGTACACTTTGTATTCTGTGTTGTAATTGAAATTAATATGTTTGAAAATGTAGTAAACATCCAAAAATATTTAAAATAAATGGTATTCTATTGTTGTTTAACAACACGATTAATTGCAATTAATTTTTTTAATCGCTCGACAGCCCTAAGAAAAACCTCAGCCCCAAATTCACCTGTAGAACATGAGATCCTCTACAGTCCAGGAGGACAGAACTGGAGCATAGGATACATCCTTTGCTAATAAGGAAAAATAAACAGTAGCAGATAGAAACAAAATGTACAGCTTTGGATTTGTTTGGGATTTGGGGCAGGGCGGGATTTTTCCCCATAAAAGTGACATTTTCAACCAAGTCAACAGTTTTTAGCACATGATGTTTCACGGCCTTTCTTGGACTGTGCAAAAAGTGGGAGACATGCATCCTTTTTCTGCATTTTCCAGAAACCATTAAGGGCACTATGACCAAAATGTTGCATGTAGTGCTAAACATTGTTTTTCCCTCAGGACATTTCCTTATTCTCACTGAAGCTGTAAGGATGCTGGATACCTTGGAGGCCCTACATCGCAACTAAGGGCATGGATACACTGGAAATTTCAAAACACTGTTGTGGGAGCACTCCCGCAGCAGCACTTTGAAGTCCGAGTGTGGTCGCACGCCAGAGCTCTCCTAGCGCTCCTGGTAATCCACCTCCACGAGGGGATTAGCGCCAAGCGCTGGGAGCCTGCTTACACTAGCGCTTTAAAGCGCTCTGACTTGCTGCACTCAGGGGGGTGATTTTTCACACCCCTGAACCAGCAAGTCAGAGCGCTATAAAATGTAAGTGTAGACAAGCCCTAACAGTCTTCTGGCTGACAAAGACTGGACTGCATCAGTGCCCTGGCATGACATTAGAGACTATGCTTCTATATCACTGATAATTTTTGTATCAAGACTCGATTTTTTTTTCTAAAAACGATGCAGTAGGAAGTTCTTGGGACTGTGTTATCCAGGAAGTCAGACTAGATGATAATAATGATCCCTTCTGATTTTGGAATCTATTAATCTAGGTACTTGGTCTTGCCACAATTTAAGCAAGTTAAGGAAGTATGGGCTGGATGAATGCACTATAAGGTGGGTAGAAAGTTGGCTAGATTGTCGGGCTCAACGGGTAGTGATCAATGGCTCCATGTCTAGTTGGCAGCTGGTGTCAAGTGGAGTGCCCCAGGGGGTCGGTCCTGGGGCCGGTTTTGTTCAATATCTTCATAAATGATCTGGAGGATGGTGTGGATTGCACTCTCAGCAAATTTGCGGATGATACTAAACTGGGAGGAGTGGTAGATACGCTGGAGGGCAGGGATAGGATACAGAGGGACCTAGACAAATTGGAGGATTGGGCCAAAAGAAATCTGATGAGGTTCAATAAGGATAAGTGCAGGGTCCTGCACTTAGGACGGAAGAACCCAATGCACAGCTACAGACTAGGGACCGAATGGCTAGGCAGCAGTTCTGCAGAAAAGGACCTAGGGGTGACAGTGGACAAGAAGCTGGATATGAGCCAGCAGTGTGCCCTTGTTGCCAAGAAGGCCAATGGCATTTTGGGATGTATAAGTAGGGGCATAGCGAGCAGATCGAGGGACGTGATCGTCCCCCTCTATTCAACATTGGTGAGGCCTCATCTGGAGTACTGTGTCCAGTTTTGGGCCCCACACTACAAGAAGGATGTGGAAAAATTGGAGAGAGTCCAGCGAAGGGCAACAAAAATGATTAGGGGTCTGGAACACATGAGTTATGAGGAGAGGCTGAGGGAACTGGGATTGTTTAGTCTGCAGAAGAGAAGAATGAGGGGGGATTTGATAGCTGCTTTCAACTACCTGAGAGGTGGTTCCAGAGAGGATGGTTCTAGACTATTCTCAGTGGTGGAAGAGGACAGGACAAGGAGTAATGGTCTCAAGTTGCAGTGGGGGAGGTTTAGGTTGGATATTAGGAAAAACTTTTTCACTAGGAGGGTGGTGAAACACTGGAATGCGTTGCCTAGGGAGGTGGTGGAATCTCCTTCCTTAGAAGTTTTTAAGGTCAGGCTTGACAAAGTCCTGGCTGGGATGATTTAATTGGGTATGGGTCCTGCTTTTGAGCAGGAGGTTGGACTAGATGACCTCCTGAGGTCCCTTCCAACCCTGATATTCTATGATTCTATGATTCTCATGATCATTATTGGTCCTGTGGCCTTTTACACAAGTGTTAAGGTTGTTAATGCCTGTGTCCCAACTGCACTGTAGTTTGGGTGCTTGCATTCTTGCTGCCTAAAACTCCTGTGGAGATTCAATTAGATAAGTTTCAGAGTAACAGCCGTGTTAGTCTATATTCGCAAAAAGAAAAGGAGTACTTGTGGCACCTTAGAGACTAATCAATTTATTTGAGCATGAGCTTTCGTGAGCTACAGCTCACTTCATCAGATGCATACCGTGGAAATCTCCTGCTGGTAATAGTGAGCTACAGCTCACTTCATCGGATGCATACCTTGGAAATCTCCTGCTGGTAATAGTGAGCTACAGCTCACTTCATCGGATGCATACCGTGGAAATCTCCTGCTGGTAATAGCTATTACCAGCAGGAGATTTCCACGGTATGCATCCGATGAAGTGAGCTGGAGCTCACGAAAGCTCATGCTCAAATAAATTGGTTAGTCTCTAAGGTGCCACAAGTACTCCTTTTCAATTAGATAAGACATTCTTCATTTCCTGAACTAAAGTTGTTCTGTTGTGTAGGCTGGTGCCATTATAATTCTATTTCAGAGGGTGTGTATTTTGGTGGTGTATGAAGTGATCCCTACATACAATACATATAGTTTGTTATTCTGAAAAGCATGTTCCCTGTGAGATGTGCTATGTAAATCTGTTGAGTCATAATAAATAGAGGTGGAAAAGTCCTCTTAGATCACAGAGCACAGTCCCATAAATACAGGTATCTAGTGATAGTAAACAAATATTTTACACCTGATCTTAGAAAAATGCCAAGATATTTTTTACAGAAATTTGTTAATTACCATTGCTTATAGCTGGTGTATTTCAGAAATATAGGCCAAGGGTTTCAGCCTTGGACATCTGAAGGTTATATACTTAGGTGCCTATTTAATATCAGCTCACCCAAAATAAGTGATCTTATATTAAGAAGTGCTGATACTTCAATGAGAGCAATAGGTACTCATCTTTTCTGAAAATCAGACCACTTACTTAAGTGCCTGAATCTGGGCTTGGGGGCCCAATTTTTGGCATCCATGTATGAAAGTTTTGGCCACAGTTTCTTCTTTCTTTGTATGCTGGTGTGTACAAAAAAGTTATCTTTTTCTCTGAGTTAAATCTACTGTGTATATCTTCTCACTCACAAAAATAAATAGGTGAATAAATAAATGCACATTCAGCAATTTTAACTTATTGCACTTGGCTCTCCTCTGGAATTTTCCTGCACACTGTTTACTAACTCTGGCTTTGCAAAGAAACCACTCTGCTCATGACAGTCACACTCCAAAGGCGTTTAGATATTTCCTCATAAACACAGTCAGCGTTAATGGCAACTTTACTATATTTGCAAATCACCCTTAGATAAGTTAGTACCAAGAGCCAATTAATTCCTGGCCAGAATAGGACATCTTGGATTCTGTTCTTACTGATGTCACTACTCAGATGAGCACTGCAGATTCTGCTTAACATTTCCAACCTCAAGGTGTGTGGTATCATGGCATGATATCCTTTTTGAAGAATCTCATCATATGGCGCAATTTCATCTTGAAGTTCTTATGTGTGAAGGTGCCTCAGATTTTCCTAATGGCCATCCATCAAGAAATATTCTCTCAAGCTCTTGTAAGGTTGGGTCATTTTGTTTCTCGTCTGAGCTTTTAAAATTTTGTTTCAGAAATGGGTAGTAGCTGAATCCCCATTCCTTCAAATTTTTTTTCTTGTAGTTCCTTGCTTTCATTTTTAATAGGCACTTTTGAAAGCACATCTATACAAGAAGCTCCTTCCCAGGAGTTAAATCCTGGCTCTACTGAAGTCAATAGGAATATCAGCACTGATTTCTTTGCAGTCAGAATTTCACCTCAGACCCTTATCACCTTGAATCAGCACTTTTGCAATGACAAAATCATTTTCTGACATCTAGGTGGTGCTTTGCACAATTGCTTCCATAATAGAGTTTCCAGCTACTTATGACAGGTTTCAGAGGAACAGCCGTGTTAGTCTGTATTCGCAAAAAGAAAAGGAGTACTTGTGGCACCTTAGAGACTAACCAATTTATTTGAGCATGAGCTTTCGTGAGCTACAGCTCACGAAAGCTCATGCTCAAATAAATTGGTTAGTCTCTAAGGTGCCACAAGTACTCCTTTTCTTTCAGCTACTTATGGTCTGTTTCTACCGCAACTGATTTCTGCCCATAAACTAATTTACAAAACTACTCACAACCAAAACTAGTTACTAACATTTCTCTTTCAATCTAAGCAGATTCTTTTGTGTTTTAACCAGAGTATTAGAAGCATATGCTTCTAGCTGATCATGCAAAAAGATGGATTCCAGCCTATGTGAGCATATATTGACTGAAAGCTTAGGCTCTTAACCTCATAATAGTTCAGCATTGGTGCTTCTGTCGTAACTTGGTTCACATTTCGAAAAGCTGTTTTCTTACCAATCATCTTAGTGCCATTTCGTACTGCCATCAAGCAGCACACTTGTTGCACAATAGATCCAAGAGAAGTGCGGAGAACAACTCCAGCCATTGTTTATGGCACTTATTGATTCCATCAGTCAGTGAAGCATTATAGAAGGTGCTGTCTCGATTTGGTTGTCCATTGAAGTTCATTCGCATTCTCAGGCTACTTCATGATGGATGACTGCGACTGTCCTCTGAAATGGATTGGAGACAGACACCTTCACCATCCATACTGGTGTTAAGCAGGGCTGTGTTATTGCCCCAACACTTCTTGCCGTGATCTTGATTCTTATTTGTGACCGCCTTTCTTCTGAAATTGGGATTGATTATCACATGGACGGCCAGCTCTTCAACCTGCGGCCTCTTCATTCTAAAATTAAGGTCACCGGGACTGTTATTACCGATGTTCAGTATGCTGGCAACAGTGCTCGTGCACACCAAGGCTGACTTGCAATCTACCCTAGATCTTTTCTCAGGCATCTGTCATAGCCTGGGACTCGCCCTCAGCATTGGGAAGATGAAGTTGCTCTACCAGCCAGCCCCAGCACAAGTTGCCCCTCTTCTCCCACAAACTCTCATCAGTGGTGAACTCCTGGAAAATGTTGAGCATTTCCCTTACTTTGGTAGCCACCTCTCCCAGACAGCCAATCTTGATGTGGAGAGCAAACATATGTAACCTTCTGCCAGGTGGAGCCAGCAGCAACAAGGGCCGGGTTCATCGATACAACACAGAACCAGCTCAAGCCCCCACCCAGTAACATGGGAAAATTACATACCACCCTGGGCGCCTTTGAGAGGCAATACTTCCCCACTTGCAAGCACAGAGTCCAAGGCCTGGTCTACACTATGGGGAGATCGATCTAAGATACGCAACTTCAGCTACGAGAATAGCGTAGCTGAAGTCGACGTATCTTAGATCAACTTAGAATCACTTACTTCGTGTCCTCGCAGCGCGGGATCGATGACCGCCGCTCCCACGTTTACTCTGCTTCTGTCTCTCACCCTGGTGGAGTTCTGGAGTCGAGAGCAGAGTGATCGGGGATCGATTTATCGCGTCTACACTAGACATGATAAATTGATCCCCGATAGATCGATCACTACCCGCCGATGCGGCGGGTAGTGTAGACGTGGCCCAAGTGTAGAAAAGAAACTTTTAATAAAAGGAGGGAAGTAACTCAGAGTTAATTTGGGAAAACACTGCAAACAGAGTTCATAAACATAAACCATGAGTAAAAGACACACCACCAAGTAAGTTGGGCAGTGCCGTCAGGTTTCCCCTCAGGTTCTTAAGTCCAGCAACCCAAAAGTCCCTTTCACATGCCCGACCCTTCTCTGCACCTCACTCACAGTTGCTGTCCTTGCTCAGTGCAGACCCAGAGTTCAGAGGTGCATCGGCAAAGTTCACCTCCCACCCTGTGGGAGGGTGGGGTAAAGAGGCAACTTACTCGCTCCACTGGCTGCTCACCTGCTGACTGCTCTCATCGCACCTCTTTACAAGACCCACTCTCACCGTGCCCTTCCACCAGCCACCCAGCTGGCTGTTCATCGCACCTCTCCACCGCTGCCCTGGTGGCTTCTCATCAAAGGAGTCCAGGACAGCTTGCTGTATTTTAAAGAATCCTTATTGAGGTTACAGGGACAAACCATCCCGATGTGTAGAAAGAATAGTAAATATGGCAGGTGACCAGCTTGGCTTAACAGTGTAATCCTTGCTGATCTTAAACACAAAAAAGAAGCTTACAAGAAGTGAAAGATTGGACAAATGGCCAGGGAAGAGTATAAAATTATTGCTCAGGCATCCAGGAGTGAAATATGGAAGACCAAATCACACTTGGAGTTGCAGCTAGCAAGAGATATTAGGAGTAACAAGAAAAGTTTCTTCAGATATGTGTTGTATCAACCAGGCAAGGTACTAACAAGCTTCAACAGGACTTTATTTTCAAAGTGGAAACCTTTTCTTTACCAAGCTGCTGCTGCACCCTCTGTAGCTCTCTCCCAGCCTCTCAAGTCCTCCCCCCTCCTTCTTGTTTCCTGTCCTTTCAGACTCCCAACAGCCAGTGCTCCCAATTCTAATAATTACAAGCAACATCTAAACACCACCGTATGTTAGCAACAAGGAGAAAGTCAAGGAAAGTGTGGTCCCTTACTGAATGAGGGAGGTAACCTAGTGACAGAGGATGTGGAAAAAGCTAATGTACTCAATGCTTTTTTTGCCTCTGTCTTCACGAACAAGATCAGCTTCCAGACTACTGCACTGGGCAGCACAGCATGGGGAGGAGGTGACCAGCCCTCTGTGGAGAAAGTAGTTCAGGACTATTTAGAAAAGCTGGACAAGCACAAGTCCATGGGGCTGGATGTGCTGCATCTGAGAGTGCGAAAGGAGTTGGTGGATGTGATTGCAGAGCCATTGGCCATTATCTTTGAAAACTCATGGCAATCAGGGGAGGTCCCGGATGACTGGAAAAAGGCTAATGTAGTGCCCATCTTTTAAAAAGGGAAGAAGGAGGATCTGGGGAACTACAGGCAAGTCAGCCTCACCTCAGTCCCCGTAAAAATCATGGAGCAGGTCCTCAAGGAATCAGTTTGAAACACTTAGAGGAGAGGAAAGTGATCAGGAACAGTCAGCATGGATTCACCAAGGGCAAGTCTAATTGCCTTCTATGATGAAATAATTGGCTCTGTGGATGAGGGGAAAGCAGCGGACGTGTTGTTCCTTGACTTTAGCAAAGCTTTTGACATGGTCTCCCACAGTATTCTTGCCAGCAAGTTAAAGAAGTATGGACTGGATGAATGGACTATAAGGTGGATAGAAGGCCGGCTAGATCATCGGGCTCAACGGGTAGTGATCAATGGCTCCATTTCTATTTGGCAGCCGGTATCAAGCGGAGTGCCCCAAGGGTAAGTCCTGGGGCCGGTTTTGTTCAATATCTTCATTAATGATCTGGAGGATGGTGTGGATTGCACACCCTCAGCAGGTTTGCAGATGACACTAAACTGGGAGGAGAGGTAGATACAATGGAGGGTAGGGATAGGATACAGAGGGACCTAGACAAATTAGAGGATTGGGCCAAAAGAAATCTGATGAGCTTCAACAAGGACAAGTGCAGAGTCTTGCACTTAGGACGGAAGAATCCCATGCACCGTTATAGACTAGGAACCGAATGGCTAGGCAGCAGTTCTGCAGAAAAGGACTTAGGGGTTACAGTGGATGAGAAGCTGGATAAGAGTCAACAGTGTGCCCTTGATGCCAAGAATGCCAATGGCATTTTGGGATGTATAATTAGGGGCATTGCCAGCAGATCGAGAGACATGATCGTTCCCCTCTATACAACATTGGTGAGGCCTCATCTGGAGTACTATGTCCAGTTTTGGGCCCCACACTACAAGAAGGATGTGGAAAAATTGGAAAACGTCCAGCGGAGGGCAAGAAAAATTATTAGGGGACTGGAACACATGACTTATGAGGAGAGGCTGAGGGAACTGGGATTGTTTAGTCTGCGGAAGAGAAGAATGAGGGGGGATTTGATAGCTGCTTTCAACTACCTGAAAGGGGGTTCCAAAGAGGATGGATCTAGACTGTTCTCAGTGGTAGCAGATGACAGAACAAGGAGTAATGGTCTCAAGTTGCAGTGGGGGAGGTTTAGGTTGGATATTAGGAAAAACTTTTTCACTAGGAGGGTGGTGAAGCACTGAAATGCATTACCTAGGGAGGTGGTGGAATCTCCTTCCTTTGAGGTTTTTAAGGTCAGGCTTGACAAAGCCCTGGCTGGGATGATTTTGTTGGGAATTGGTCCTGCTTTGAGCAGGACGTTGGACTAGATGACCTCCTGAGGTCTCTTCCAATCCTGATATACTATGATTCTATGATTCACACCTCTCTACCACCACCCTGCTGGCCCAGCTAACTGTCAGTCACCTTCTGCCTCTCTGCTGTGACCTCTGCACATCAGTCTCTCAGTGATTTTCAGCTCTTTTCCAGGCTGGGTAGAAACACTGCCCCATCTCAAGTGATTTTAGCTCTTAGCAGGGCATAAACACAGTCCTACCACAACTGGTTTCAGCTCTGATTGAACAATTAAAATAACAAAAGAGGCTCCTAATGAAGCCTATTTAGCTCTATTATGTGAAGGGGAGGGAGGAGAAGAATAGGTTAAGCCAGTCTAGAGAGGACCCCTGGGGTGGGGGGTTGTGCAGCCTCCTGAGAGGACTCCTGTCCCCCCCCCCCCTCTTACTTTCATAGGGCTCTGACATTCAAGCCCCAGCTTAATGAGGTTCTTCCAACGGAGGGTGCCCCCCCTCATTTGGGACAGGTTAAGCACAGTCCTGCTTTCCTGTATTCCTACACTAATTACAACATTGGTAACTTTCAGAGGAACAGCCGTGTTAGTCTGTATTCGCAAAAAGAAAAGGAGTACTTGTGGCACCTTAGAGACTAACCAATTTATTTGAGCATGAGCTTCCGTGAGCTACAGCTCACTTCATCAGATGTATACCGTGGAAACTGCAGCACACTTTATATACACACAGAGAATTCATTCTCCACGGTATACATCTGATGAAGTGAGCTGTAGCTCACGAAAGCTCATGCTCAAATAAATTGGTTAGTCTCTAAGGTGCCACAAGTACTCCTTTTCTTTTTGCGAACATTGGTAACTGTATTTCACTATCCCTCATTCAGTACTAAGGTCATTTGTACCCAACATCAGCCAAAGTTGACCCCTTGACACAGCTGTAAATGATGAATATGTAGACAGAGGAGGAGCGAACTGTATTTACATAAATACATAGTCTCTTACCCTCCAAGCTAGCTGTCAGGGAAGCATTCATTCAGACCCTGCTTACACATAGACTCCATTGTGCCAGTGCATCCTTCAGAAAGTTGCTCCATTGTGTCTTTATTTACAGAGATCTGCAGACGGAAACTAAGATCCTGGTCTACAATGCAGTCGTCATTGCCACTCTCCTTTATGAGCGTCAGACATGGATGACATACCAAAGCCAACTTAAGCATCTGGAGTGGTACCAACAGTGCTGCCTGAGGAAGATTCTCTGTATCGGATAGGAAGACCATCGCACCAATGACCGCATTCTCTCTGCAACTAACATCACCAGTGTTGAGGTGAAGATTATGAAACATTAACTTTGGTGGGCTGGCCATTGTGTGCGGATGGCTGATACCCATCTTCCAAAGCAAGTTCTGTTTTCTCAACTTAGCCATGGTAAGAGGACCTTTGAGGGACAGAGGAAATGCTACAAGGACACCTGAAAGTATATCTTAAGAAGGGAGGCATTGACCCCACGAATTGGGAAGAGCTGACTGGCAATAGACTGCAATGGCGTCACATCATACATCAAGCCTCAGCCCGTTTTGGAGAATCACCTTGCTCAAGAGGCTGAGAAATGGCAGAGGAGGAAGGAAAAGGTACAGCATCCCAGCCAGCAGCTGTGATCTCCAAGCAACCACCTGTCACATATGTGGAAAAACCTGTATAACATGGATTGGACTCCTTAGCCATCTTAAGTCTCATCATTGTCTTTTCTCTTGGCAGACTACCTCATATCGAGGGATAGCTGACAATGATGGATGGAGAACTTAATTGTAACACAATAGGGATGAATTTGCATAAATGTGTTAACAGGCCTTTGAATCTCTATATGCCTCTTATTAGTATTATTTTCATTGCTTGTATTGGAGTAGCACCCAGGAGCCCTACTCATGGTTGCAGTGGGGGAGGTTTAGATTGGATATTAGGAAAAACTTTTTCACTAAGAGGGTGGTGAAACACTGGAATGCGTTACCTAGGGAGGTGGTAGAATCTCCTTCCGTAGAGGTTTTTAAGGTCAGGCTTGACAAAGCCCTGGCTGGGATGATTTAACTGGGAATTGGTCCTGCTTCGAGCAGGGGGTTGGACTAGATGACCTTCTGGGGTCCCTTCCAACCCTTATATTCTATGATTCTATGATTCTATGGACCAGGACCCCATTGTGCGAGATGCTGAACAAACAGCAAAAAAATTGTCCCTAGGTCTTCCTCTTTGCATAATTGCCTCCGCCATTCTTGAATTGGGTCAAACTCCTTTGTTATTGAGTCTGAATCTGACCTAATGAATCTAAATCAACCCAATCTGACATTTGCTCTTATTCAGTGTAAGGGTCTTTTCTTTGCCTCACCACAGAACATTACGCAAAAGATAGTCTTAAAAAATGAGGCTGTGATGCACGTTATGTGATGCATGTTCATTTCGTGCTCTATTATATGAAACACGCTTAGCTTTTGATTTTAGCATTGGCTGATCACTAATAATTTTATATATGCCTGCTGTAATTACACTGTGCCCCACCCTAGTTGTCTGAGGCAGATTTTGTGCTGTACCTTCTGAGGAGAAGCACAGCACAGAAAATGCACCCCAGGAAGGCGGGAAGCAAAACTAAGAATAATAATAATAAAAAAACCTAGGGGACCAATAGGCTTGGAAGAAGAGGGTTACATCCGTATGACCTAGAATGTACTTGTTCCGCTTAATTCTGCACACATCACCATGTTTCTGCTTATTCTTTTTTAATAGCACTGTGTGCAGAGTAAATTTGGAGTAACTAAAGCTGTGGAGCAGCTTTCCTCTTCACACTGGGAACCCCAAAAAGATTTTTTTGTATGAACCAGACAGTCACTGACTCAACCAGCTTTCTCATGCAGCCATGAGTTAGTGAGGCTTGAGGAGTGTACAGTCAACTGCTCTCAGTTGAGAGGAGTGTTTCAGAATGGCAGGTAATCATGCATTTTAGGAGATGTGAAGCTTCTACCAGAGGCTCATATAAATCTCAAAGGTTTCCATTATTAATTATAAAAGGAAATAGCAATGCAGCTTCCAAAACTCCCATGCTATTTACACTTACAAAAAACATTCCTGCTGGAAATTAAAACAAGAATACAGCCAATTCTTGAACCAAACCTTCCTTAGGCAGGGAGGAAATCGAAAAAGGGTTGTATTTCTTTCCAACTCAGAAATAAACCATTAGTTCTGATATCTTTTCATGTCTAGCATGTATTTTATTAACCTTTTTAAAAAGTACCAACCCTAAATATTCTATCTTCAGATATTTTGGTACCATGTAACTTTGAAAGGAAACCTCAACTCTTCAACCTATAGGGGAAATTTCCAACGTTTTTTTAAAAAACAAAACAAAACATGAGGAGGCTCATTAAGCCTTGATACACAGGCAAGGCTGTTTCCTTGGGCTTGTGGCAAGCAGGAGTGAAAGTAACTTAAGGGACTTACCGGTACACAGGGTGGCCAGGGTACTGAGCAAGGTGGGGAGGCAGCTCTGGACCCCTGGAAGGGTCGGGGCCTCTGGCGGAAGGGGCGGGGCTGGGGCCAGATTCCCCCAGCCAGCCCTTCAGCACTCCCCAGCCCACGCCGCCCGGGGCTCCGATGGCAATTTAAAGGGCACAGGGCTCCCGGCCACCACTGCCAGTACCACTACCCGAGAGCTCTGGCCACTGTCGCAGTAGCAGTAGTGGTGGCGGGAACCCCAGGACCTTTAAATTACCCGCTGGAGCCCCATGGTAGCAGTAGCGGCGGCAGCAGCCGGGAGCCCTGGGACTCTGGCGGTGATTTGAAGGGCCAGGGGCTCTGGCTGCTGCCGGGAGCCCCAGGCCCTTTTAAATTGATGGCCCCAGAGAAGCTGTCCCTTTTGGCCCCCCTCATCAGCAGCCCTGCCAGTACGGTCGGCTGTGTACCAGCTCTTACTGGTATGGTGTACCGGACTGGACCAGCTTACTTTCACGTCTGGTGGCAAGTGCATGTTATCATAGGGAGAAGGGCAAGAGGAGGAGGGGAGGAGGAGCTGGGAAAGGACTGCTGTGTTGAGCCAATCCCAACCCATTTTCCTACAGCTTGGGACCACCCTCCCTTCCCTTGCCTTATTGGAGAAAACTGCTCTCTGCTGCCAGTTTCAAAGGATGAGCCCTTATGATTCTAAAAGTTGAAGACCTATTAAAAGGAAAACTTCTTGTTGTATCTGATGGGAAATTGTGTGGCCATCATTTCTCTTCATAAGAATCTCTGTGCTTGTGTGAGTCTGTCTGAACACTTCCAAGTGAAACTTAGCCAAAACTACCAAATTGTGTCTGTTTTCTTCTTTGTACCCTATGAAGACCACTGAAATCTGTAAGATTTCCAACCAAACCCATGCATCAGACTAAACTTTCCAAAAGGTTTGTGAGGTTTGCCTGGTTTCAGCATTTTGTTTTGTTTTTAAATTTGTGGAGCTGTAGCATTGTCTCCATGTTGCCAGTTCAGTAATTTAGTTACATTTTTGATCCTACCCCTTTGTCTACACTGGGATTCTTTATAAACAACATCTTTGTTAAAGTCTCAACACTCCTGTTTCTTTCATTTAGATGTGAGAGCGCACAATACCTCTGCCCTGAGGTATCCAGGAGGCTCCCCAGGAAAACTAGGGAAGATCAGGCTTGACATTCTTAATATTTATAAGGTAACAAATGTACACAGGATTGGGAAGCATTTAGGTCTGTTGCTGGCACACCTGCCACCAATGAGACCAGCCTTCCCCACCTGAGTCTTCCCCACCAGCATTCCCAGACCTCCTTGAAGAAAGACAAACTGTGATGACACACCTAGGCTGTTGGACATTGGGGAAGCTTTCGCTGGAATCCTGGACCCTCCAGTACTAGAACAAGAGATGCAGGGGCCTATGTCTGAATCTAAGGGATCCTTGAGAAAACTTTCACTGTCCCTAACCCAAGAAGAAGTCCCCCTTGCTGCTGCAATGCCCACTTTCAATAGCTGTGACAGGGTTAGCAGGCCAGTAGACAGGTTAACTTATGATGCAGCTGGCGGTTAGTGAAGAGCCAACACATTTAGCTCACAGGCTGGTAGCACATATAGTTGGCTTCCTCAGATACTTTGGGGAGATCTAGTGGACTTGGTATACTATAGAATGTGATTTGTCAGGATGACAAATTCTTAGCTGGGGGAGAATGTCAGCAAGGTCTGACATCACCCCACGTCACCCCTCAACATCTAGTGATGAGCTGAACAGGTCTATTTGCACAAACACACCTACTCAGCCTAGAAATTTAGCAGAGGGAACTGCTTTGCCAAAATGATCAATTTTGGTTGATTTTGGGTTACAAATCACCACACAGTCCTCACTCTGAAAGTTAGAACTATGCTGGAGAGGACCCTGAAGGATGACATCCACTGCCCATATGTGGAAAACCTGAAGCGGAAACCAGACCAGGGCAAGGCGTTTGAGGTGACTTGCAAGTGGGATGCCAGCAATCACTTCCTCCCTAGGAGCAGCTTCACCTGATTTGCCAACCGGAGGTTCATCCTCAGGGCCCAGCTCAACTGCATCCCACTGAATGGAGCCATCCGCCATGGGAATCGGGACAAGAGATGCAGGAAGTGCAGCTATGCCAACAAGACACTACCCCACATCCTGTGTAGCTGCAAGCTCCATTCGAGAGCTTGGCAGCTGCAACACAACACCATCCAAGATCACCTGGTCAGAGCCATCCCGGCGCCCATAGGGAAGGTTGCCATGAACTCCACCATCCCCAGAACCGATAGCCAACTGTGACCAGACATCATCATCACCGGCGAGGACCAGAAGATCATCATGGTGGATGTCACAGTGCCCTTCTAGAACAGGACCCCAGACTTCCATGATGCCCAAGCTTGAAAGGTGGAGAAATATGCCCCTCTGGCCGAAACCTTGAGAGCTAGGGGTTACCAGGTTCAGACACAGGCACTGATAGTCAGAGCCTTTGGTGCATGGGACCCCGGTAATGAGCGAATGTTGAGAGAATGAAGAATTGGTTAGTGCTATGCTCAGCTGATGCGGCAACTCATGGTGTCGGACACCATCAGATGGTCAAGGGACATCTACATATAACACATCACCGGACATCAGCAATACCAGGAGGGATGAGCTGGAGTGCCGATGAGAAGCGCAGTCAGAAAAGTAACTGAAATACTTTCCTCATGGATTGTATTTTCTAAATGGACAACCTACCTAATTCTTAATTACTGAGGGACAATCTTCACTCATTGATATATTTTGCTTTCCACAACCAAATCTCTGTACAGCTTTTTATGAGTGATATACCCGAATACTTGGATGCTAATATCTAAACTGTATTCTTAAATTTATTCACCCAAATTTGGGTTATTGCTGATTATGTACTATATGTAGCATATGACTTTTTAAAAACAACTTTGTATTTGTGGATAATCTAAGCACTATACCCAGATGTACAGACACTCTTTTCTTAACCTGTGTATTATATAATTTTTTAACATTAGCTTGAATGTGGAGGTAAAGAAATGTTATTATCCTGATTGAATAAAGGGCCCTGACTGATGGGTTTCCCTGTGATGCTGGCAGACAAGGTGCCAGCTCATGTCAGAGCCCCAGACCAATTCACTTGTGTATTAGTATATAGATCAAAGTGATTGTTAAATGTATAAGAGTATCTGGTGTTTAAACTTCATGAAAATTAGTAAGATGGTACTTGCATTGTTTTCACTTATCTGTATCCCATTATAATGTAGTAGTAAACATTTTCATTGTATATAAATAAGTAAGTAAATAACCCATCAAACGACAAAGAAGCCTTGTGGAATGCAAATGAAGAACTTTAACAGAAAAGTGCTAATTTCAAAGCAAATGGGCATTGTGTGTGATGATCGGAAGTCAAAGACTCAAAATGCATTCCTAACTCTCTGTCATCAAAGGAAAAGCCCACATGGGTAATGACACTGTCACCTTGTTTTCTGCCACAAGTAGCTGTAAGTATGGATTCAAGGAAAGATCCTCTGTCCCTGTACTGATTGGACTCTTACAGGGAAGTGTACCGGATGCAAAGCCAAGAGGCAATCTGGGTACCATGAAAAGACTTTTGGGAGACAGGCAGTTTATTACATCACTTCCACCATTTGGAATTACAAACTGTGATTCACCTGTGCATATATTTTAGCTGCTTTAACCTCTCAGTAACTCATTTCCTTTTCTTACCTAATAAATCTTTAGTTAGTGTACTATAGACTGGACTACCAGCGTTGTCTTTGGTGTAAGATCTAGATCTGGGTTAGTGACTGGTCTCTTGGGACTGGGAGCAATCTTATGTGGTGTGGTTTTTGCCACTGTGGTGAGGCAGCTGCCCCACACAGGGAGAAGACGAAGTTAAAAGGAGCACAGGGAGGCTGTGCAGAACCCACTAATCAGGAAAGGGCTTATTGGACCCACCAATAGGGGGAAGGCTTGCTGGAGCAGCCAATCAGAGCTGGCTGGGGCCATATATAAAGGGCTGCTCAGCAGAGCAGTGTGGAGTTTCTCCCTGGAAGGCAAGGGAGGAGGACTGACTGCCTGAAGAAGTGCCATGGCCAGGACAGCAGAGAGTGAGCTGCTGGCTGACTACTGCAAGGTGAGGCCATGCTACTAGGGCTGCGAAAGTGCTAGGGCTACAGGTGAAGTGGCCCAGGGAAAACAGGCAGCAGGTTGGAGGAGGGCAGTAGGTGGCTGCTGGCTGTAGGGTCCCTGGGTTGGGATGCAGAGTAGTGGATGTGCTGGGGTCCCCCCCCACCCCTTGCACTCCACTTGCCAATGAGGAGAGTGGCTGGTATCCAGACTGCAGCTTTCCCTTGAGGCGAGGGGCTGCACCTTGGACTGCAGTTGGCTGCTGGGCAAGTGGTGGCCTAACGACCATTGGCCCCCCCTGGAAGGGGGGAGAAAGCGGAGTGGGGAATAGCCGGAGGGCAGTGCCCAGAAGAGGATGCTGTGGTCTGGGGAGCAATGTGGGTCCAAAAAGTAGAGACAGCAGTGAAGGCAGGCATGACACCACCAGCTGAAGGTGGACTGGAAGGGCTGAGCGCTAGTTCCCAGGATGGCCAGCAAGAGCTGCCGCAGTGGTGAGTCATGCCCTGTTAGTCACCTTTTAACACTAAGTCCAGTTTGCCTGGGTGACAAGATAGTGTGGAGCGTCTGTGACTCCATGGTGAGACTGTTACAGTAATAGGGGGGAGGGATAGCTCAGTGGTTTGAGCATTGGCCTGCTAAATCCAGGGTTGTGAGTTCAATCCTTGAGGGGGCCATTTTGGGATCAGGAGTAAAAATTGGGGATTGGTCCTGCTTTGAGCAGGGGGTTGGACTAGATGACCTCCTGAGGTCCCGTCCAACCCTGATATTCTGTGATCCAGAAGTTCATATTTGTCACCGGCTTGGTGAAATATTCTAGAACACACTGTGAGTTTGGGGTGTCTGCCCTGTTCTGACAGTCTGCCCTGAGGAAGGCACTCACAATCGTGAGCCACTCCAGACAGCATGACATACTCCTCAACTGAACCTTGCTCACTAAGCTAGGGGTAGGGATGTCAAATCCCAGTGAAGGGCTGGCGGGGGTCGGGGGACTGGTGTTGCTTCACAGAATCATAGAAGATTAGGTCATCTAGTCCAACCCCCTGGTCAAAGCAGGACCAACACCAACTAAATCATCCCAGCAAGGGCTTTGTCAAGCTGAGCCTTTAAAACCTCTAAGGATGGAGATTCCACCATCTCCCTAGGTAACCCATTCTAGTGCTTCACCACCCTCCTAGTGAAATACTTTTTCCTAATATCCAACCTTGACCTCCCTTCCCCCACTGCAAGTTGAGACCTTGCTCCTTGTTCTGTTATCTGCCACCACTGAGAACAGCCTAGCTCCATCCTCTTTGGACCCCCCTTCAGGTAGTTGAAGGCTTCTATCAAATTCCCCCTCACTCTTCTCTTCTGCAGACTAAATAAGCCCTGTTCCCTCGGCCTCTCCTCATAAGTCATGTGCCTCAGCCCCCTAATAATTTTCATTGCCCTCCGCTGTACTCTCTCCAATTTGTCCACATCCTTTCTGTAATGGGGGACCCAAAACTGGATGCAACACCCCAGGTGTGGCCTCACCACTGCAGAATAAAGGGAAATAATCATTTCCCTTGATCTGCTGGCAATGCTCCTACTAATACCAATATGCCATTGGCCTTCTTGGCAGTATTTTTGCACACATTGTTGACTCATATCCAGCTTCTCATCCACTGTAATCCCCTGGTCCTTTTCTGCAGAACTGCTGCTTAGCCAGTCGGTCCCCAGCCTATAGCAGTGCCTGGGATTCTTCCATCCTAAGTGCAGGACTCTGTTCTCGTCCTTGCTGAACCTCATCAGATTTCTTTTGGCCCAATCCTCCAATTTGTCTATGTCATTCTGGACCCTATCCCTAACTTCCAGCATATCTACCTCTTCCCCCCCAGCTTAGTGTCATCCACGAACTTGCTGAGGATGCAATCCATCCTGTTACCAGATTTTCCCTTTACTTTGGGGTACACTCATTTATTAGGGTTACTCTTCTGGGGGAGGGGTTTCTGAAATTCTATTAATGTACCACTTGTGTTTCCATATGGAGCTCTGCTTCTCCCTTCTGCAAGTCCCCTCCCAATGGAGCTATCCTACAGGACCTAGGTTCCCCAGGGCTGGGTTCCTCCAGGCCCAGAACCAAATGAGCGAACACACACACATATATTAACAGAGCAAGTCTGAGTGGACCGGATAAATCAGCACTCTTAAGCTGACCTCATATATATCCCTGGACTCAATGGGCTGGGTCAAGCAGCACTTTCAAGCTGCCACCCTTGTATGCCACAGGTTCAGCATGTCCCTATCTCCACTTTCATGTCACAATTGTTCTGGTGATGAGCAAACCCCTTGATGAGCAAACCCCACAGTACTTTGGGGTGCTACAGGGATCTTTAGCTTAGGTAAGAGGAGCATTGCTGCAGAGTAAATGGGGGAAGCCAAAAACACAAAAGAGTAAAGTGAGAGAGAAAAGGAGGGAAACAACCAGCTTAACCATAAGTTATTTATTGAATAATAGTGATAACCACAAACATAACAGTTACATTATTAAAGGTTACAAAAGTCATACATAGAAAACTATACCTGATCAAACAAGTCAGGGTTAGAAAGTTATACCTGAGGTAGAAAAGAAAACTGAGAGAGAACTGGGATCTCACCACTCCATGAAGCTTGAACTGGGCAGGGTTCCCAGGTGATGGTGGTAGCTCAGGGTCCTGAGTGCTGGAGACAGGCAGAGCCCCCAGCATGATCAGTCAGGAGAAGATGAAATGCCAGTGGAACTGATGCAAGTTTGGATCCATGCATCAGAACACTTGAGTGTGGGTAGGTTTTTTTGTAGGGAAACAACAATGGTTCAAGGAAGAACACTAGATTAGTTTGTAGGTAAACTGACTCAAGGGTTTTCTTTAGGCTAGACAATAGGAGCTGATCTCTCGGCTATGGGTGGTATTCCTTCCGGGGAATTCACAAAGCAAGTAGGTAGCTTCAGTATTTTGGATATCAATCAAGGATTCATTACTAGAATTGGTCTGATAACTGCTGAGCTGGGTGTGTGCAGGTGTAGGTTCATTAACATCTGGAGCAGAGATCCCCCAGAATGCAGGGCTTCCCTGCTTTTCTGGTCCCAGAGTTTGGGGTGGTTCTTGCCTTGGAATCCCTGTTCTCCATTCTGTATTCTAATGGAGATGCCTCACTGTCCCATCTTTCATGCAGATAAGGCAAGGGGAGTTGTCTTAAACCTATCACCCTTGTCAAGAGGGGTCTAGGTGTGTCTCCCACTACCCTGCACTGCTCTCTGCAAGTCTTTTCTCTGGTCGGTTTTGGCTCAAGCAGAGGCTGGGGGAGGGGTGTCCTTCATGAGTCAGACAGGCTGGATACTGTGCCCTGGTTCCCCAAGAACACAGAGCTGACTGGTATCAATCCCATCATCCAGAGCATTAATGACTATGTTGAACAAAATTGGCCCCAGGACCAACCCCTGCAGCACACTGCTTGATACCAGCTACCAACTAGACATCGAGCTGTTGGTCACTACCTAGTGAACTAGTCGATCTAGCCAGCTTTCTATCCACCTTATAGTCCATTCATCCAATCCATACTACTTCAACTTGCTGGCAAAAATACTGTGGGAGACCGTATCAAAAGCTTTGCTAAAGTCAAGGTATATCACGTCCACCACTTTCTCCACATCCACAGTGCCAGTTATCTCATCATAGAAGGCAATCAGGTTGGTCAGGCATGACTTTCCCTTGGTGAATCCATGTTGACTCTTCCTGATCACCTTCCTCTCCTCCAAGTGCTTCAAAATGGATTCCTTGAGGACCTGCTCCATGATGTGACATTTCAGAGGGTGCAGGAGAGGCAGGTGGCAACAAAGAAGCAATAGGGCAGTGAAACACTCCATGGCAGAGCTGCCACAATGGTGGCAGCAGGCAGTGACAGAGTGTGAATGGAGGCACCTGTTAGCCAGTTGCAGTGGAGGAGTGGCGTGTTAAAGGAACATTTGTCTGTCAGACTATCACACACAGTGAGAAACTGTGGCAAAGGATACTGCCTAAAATAATCTGGGGTGGGTGTTTTGCTTATGGTCATATGCTTTTGAGTCATGGCTGTTGTGTTTTCCCAAAATTAATGCTGGGTTCCTCTTCCCTTTTTATTAAAAGCTTTCTTTGCTATACACAAACTCAGCACTTGCAAGTGGGGAAGTATTGCCTCTTAGAGGCAACCAGGGGTGTTACATTTTTCCAGGTTACTGTGTGGGGGCTCAAGCTGGTTCTGTTTTGTATTATTAAGAGGAACCCCTAGATATTGAACCCGGCCGTTGTTGCTGCCGGCTCTACCTGGCAGAAGGGTTGCAGAAGCAAGCAGGAAAGAATCGTTCTTTTTAAAAGAAAGAAAAGCCTTTGAGGCTTTCTTTATACAAAAGAGAGTACAAGCCCAATTTTTAAAATATCCTTTGCAGATCCCCTTGAATGCATGTTTTAGAAAGTCTTTATTTAGTCCTGCCATCTATTGGTGTTTAAAAAATTCCAAGGTTACTCCGGGAAACTACCGTTTAGCATAAGGAAAAGGCAGAGGGAATCTGACAAGCTGATTGTCCTTTAATCAAGTGTTTATTTTAAAATAACTATGGAGTTTAAGAAAGCATCAGCTAACTTGACATTTGCCTCAAACTTTGTTAAATTAACATAGGGTTCATCCAAAAGCATTTAACCTGGGATAGCTCCACTGAATCTTGAGTATTTAAGAGCATAAGGAAAAGATCCCCTGACATGCATTTTATTGTACATAAACCTTCTCTTCTTGGCATGAGCAGCCCACTATTGCAGCTTACTGTGATACTCCATAATTTCCAATTTTCACAATACTCCCCAGCTTAGCAGTGTAACTCTGAAAAGTCTTTGAGAGATACTTCCCTCCTCTCTTTTCCAGGAGATACAGCACGCTGGAGGGCTAGATAACACAGTGGATCAATCATCAATGCACTACTCCTTCATCTTTAAAAACTTGAGTCTTGATCTGGGCCAAATTTTTCCTTCAGACACACAAATGCAATTTCCCGTGCTGGCGAAGAATCCATGCTCACATATCTGAGGCAGGACTTTGGCTATGTATTGTGGTGAACTTGATAAGCTGGCACTCTGATCCCCATCAACCCCCTTCCTGCTGCACAGCCCTTCCTCTTGGCAGGCAGGAGGAATGACCATGACCCAGGAAATGACTGGGCTCTTTTGGGAAGCATCAGGGCATGGCTAGCAAAGAGCTACCGAGAAGCTGGTTGCAGACAGAAACCCCCAGGAACTGTAGACAAAGCCATGTGTGGAACAGGGCGTGACTGTTGGACGTTACAGCTGGATGCAGGTCTGTGTGGAATTTATGAGAGAGCGGCAGTGGCTGGGCATGGAGTCACTGCAGAGGGGCTCCAATGAGTGAGATGCCACTAAAACCTGGTCTGCACTACAAAGTTAGGTTAATATCAGTAGATTTGCATGAAGTGAGCTGTAGCTCACGAAAGCTCATGCTCAAATAAATTGGTTAGTCTCTAAGGTGCCACAAGTCCTCCTTTTCTTTTTATCAACCTAGCTGTGCATGTGTCTACACCAACATCTTGTCTCCCACCGATGCAAGCACTCAGTAACATAACACCGCCTACCCGAGCGACACAGTCAACCTACTTAGGGTGAGGCAGTGCGAGTGTAGACATTTCATTCCATGTATTGACCCTAACAGTGCTCCAGCACCTTTCCCTACTGTTCCCCCCTCTCCCTGCAACAGTGGCCACTCCAGTCACAATTTTGATCTCCACTGCCCAAGGGTCACAGAGACTAGAAGCACCCCCCACCCCGCCCTGCCCACTTTCAAGTCCCTGTGTATTTTTAAATGTCTTTTCCTGATATGCTCACCAAGATGGGCAACCTAGAAGCCCACCTTTGTTATTTGTTTCAACTAACCAGGCCGGCTCTATATACACACAGAGCTACTAGACTCACTCCTGCCTGGAACCAGCAAGAAATCATGATCTACTCAGCCTGTGAGGAGAAGAAGCGAAGAAGACTGGATGCTAAGTGTATGGTGAATGTATGATGCTAAGTGAAGCTTTAGCCTCAGAAATACATAGAACTGTTAAACTGTCAGATTCTAACCTGGGGTGCTGGAACAATTTGCACAGTGGGGGTGCTGAGAGCCATTGAACCAAACTGTAAACCCTGGATAGAATGGAAACCACTTCAAACCAGGGGGTGAGGTAGCATCCCCAGTTCCAGCACTTATGTTCTAACCCCAAACTATTCTGAATGCACTTATTATTCAGTCTGCTCTAAACAGAAGGAAACAAATATTTAGTTCTGTTTTCATATTCTAAAGCTACACTTAGATAAAAACCCATATGTGGGACATGTTTAAGATTACTCAAACCCATCACTGGATCTCTTTTATGAAGCTGTAACATGTGAGTTTTAAAAATTACTTTCAAGACTTCAAGGTGATTTACAGTTGAAGAGAACAAAAAAAATGAAAAATAGCCCCTCAGATACTCTAATAAACCTGGAATGTTAGAAATGAAGATAATACACTCACAGTGGGGAGCTTGTTCAGTTTCCTATTACAACTCTCGTTTCTGTGAGAAAACTTAGAAAAATCTCCCCTGTGAAAAACATCGGGGAGCTAAAGGAAGCTGCTGCTGATAAAACCATGTGTATTCTGTGCTGTCTCAGAAATGCCAGAATCACATATCTAGTTTACACGTGAAAGACTTTTCCATCCAAAAAGAGTTTCCTCCACAACAATAATCTTGAATAGTCTTGTTTCAAAATGTCCTAGAGAACCTTATTCCTGAGCTTGACTCTTGCTGGATTCTCAATAAGATAATTAAGAGCCAGGAAAATCTCATTCTTCCACATTCTCAAATGTGCAAGCTCTGACTTCATGTGTGTGTGTGAGATCCAAGGCATGGCTGTGGTAAAAGATAGGCCTCTGCTGAAGGAGCAGCTTGTGCAATAAAGGCATTGAGCATGTACCATATAGTGACAGCTGCAGCACTTTGCCCCCAGCAGTGTGCACCGAATGCAATGATTAACAAAGAGCACCACAGAGTATATTGGCTAGTCAGCCTTGTGGAATCCTGCTCTGTGCTGGCTGGATTCCTTGTACCAAGAACACACCTGCCATTGTCTCTTGCACCCGTGGCTGAACAGGGTTTGGACCAGATGAGCAAGATTTGCATTGAAGTAGAAAGTTTGTCATTGTATTAAATAGAGGGATTATTAAAGACAACTGGGTTCAGATTTTACAGAGACCTGGTATGGGCCAAATCCTGACCCCAGATATACACTGACTTCCATGAAAGCTGTGAAAATACATCTGAGAGCCAACTGAGTCATAGGCCTTGCACTAACCTTCTTCCCTGGGGTGAATTTCACTCTTATAGAATGTACACGTCTCTCTACAGTACTAATACTGTATAAGCGGAGGGGAGATTTGGTTAGCCTGAGGACTAATGAATTTCTTAGCCTTTTTCCTAAAGCTTATGGCCTGCATTTTCAAATGTGACTGGTGATTTTAGGTGTCCAATGGAAACTCCTTTCCAAGGGTGTGATTTAAATAAAGTGTTTTGCACCCACACTGTGAAAATCAAGTTGAGCGCACCAAATCACTAGTCACTTAAAAATGTAGGCCAATGTGCAATGGTGCCAGAACCAGAGGGGACAGGGGGCCATGCCCCCCTTTTTTAATATGGGTGTAGTTTAGGGGGTAAGGGGCCCCCCAATCTGGAAGCCTCAGGCAGGCATTATGCTCCCCCACCGCAAAGTGCAGTCCTTGCCTGTGTAGTTGGTGAGAGAGACGAGCCACACAGAGAAGAGTTCTGTGTAAGCTCAACAACTTATCTCTCTCACCAGCAGAAGTTGGTCCAATAAAAGATAGTACCTCCTGCATGTTGTCTCTCTTACTGTTTATACTCAGTTATCTAGCCCTTTTTAGACAGAAAAACCCCAAATCTACTCTATTTGAGGTGGTGACTCCTATGGCAGCGAAATCCACAGGACTATCTTGTGTGAAATAGTCCTTTTTATTCAGAACTCAGCAGCTGCTAATTTTATTGAGGGACTCCTTGTTCCCCCATGGGAAAGCACAGTCAGCTGTATCGTAAAATGTAAGGCAACGCAAACCATAACGCTTGAGAACTGCTGTGTTTTCTCGTCAAAGAAAGACTTTCTTTTCTCACAAAGGCCTGAAAGTACCTTGTGGCTTTTTTCTAGGACACCTCAGTAATTTTGAGTAAGTTAGTGAGCTGAGTGCTCGGAGAAGGCTTGCCACAGGTGACTCAGACAAACTTCATTTAAGGTGTCAAAGCCACAAGGCATTTATCGGAAACAAAACTAGTAAACTAGCAAAGGGCTTCTACAGGGTCTCTGCTTCACAGGTGCCACCCCAGATCATAACCTCTGCGGCTCCAAATAGTCTGGAACCTTGGCTCTGCCTCAGCACTTCCCAGGAGCTCTATGCAGACGTGAACCAAGGCTGCTGCTTCCATGGGGCTTATAGAGCAGACGTGTCGCCTTATTGCCTCAGTTCCAGGGAGCCACTGATTGCCACACTAGAGTGGCTCTAAATTGGCTCCAGCTGGGCTGGGTTGGGTCTAATAGCAGCCCTTGTCAAGGAGCAATTGAGTGCTTCAGGATCACAGCCGGGAGAGAAAGCTGCTACCATTTATTGTCCAGGTAATGTAGTTCTCAAATAGGGAAGAAGAGTAAAAGGTGGCGTGGACTGTTACATTAAAGTGGAGCCCACCCAGGTTCTTGGGGAGGGGAGGGCAGAGTGGAACTCCTTTCCTTTCGTGAGCTCTACTCTCAAGAAACTCTAAGCGCAAACAAATAACTAGCCATGGCAAACAGCTATGTTTGTTGCCATGCATATTGCTCTGGTAGCCCTCCCATTCGCACCTTTTAGGAAGATAGAAGAGCAAATACCCACGACTATTGATTTAGCAAGGTAACCCACTCTGTCAGATAGGCTTTCAAATAGCTTCTAAAAAGGACTTGTGAAAACTGTCAGGTCTAGCTCTGTAAGGATCCAACACTAAGCATTACAGTGCCTAACTTTTAGGCACCTATGACAACACCATGATTCACAAAGCCTGACTTAGGGGCCTAGGCTCCTATATGATAAATAGGGAGAGAGGAGTCTTAGAATGCAGTTCACAAAGCCAGCATGGTAGGCAGAGGGCCACTTAAGACAGCCTGTGGGAGATGCTGAGGAGAGGGTGGTATCCAAGGTCTCTGTCTCAGTGAGAGGGCAGGGCTTAAATCCTGGCTGCAGGGAGGAGCCTATCTCTGCCCCCCAGAAAGACAGGCATTCCTTTGCCTAACTTGCTTGTGGGGCCCAGTCCTGTAAGCATGTTCAGTACCTAACTCCACACTAAACGGCTGTGGGGAGGAAGGAAATGACCCTCCCTTATAATCTTTAGGCCAGTGGTTAAGGTACTCATCTGGGCTACAGGAGATTCCCAGTTCAAGTCCCCACTCTGCCTGCTAAAGCAAAGGGATTTGAACAGAGAACTGTGACCTCTCAAGTGAGTGCTCTAACCACTGGGCTATAGAGTCATTCTCGCTCTGGCCTAATTAATACTTTATTATTCAATTATTTAATTAAAGTGGAACAACTTCAACAAGAGAGATTGAGGGAGACCAACATCAGACTGTCGTGGAGTCCAATGGCCCAGATGCCTACAGTGAGGCAGAAGTGTGCATGCCCAAGGCAGAAACTTAGGCACCAAGGAAACTTTTAGTGCAAAAAATTATGCACTGCGGAGTTTAGGCCTACAGGGTGAGTTGTCAGTTGAGCAGGAGTTTTGTGGATCACAGTGGAGCTTAAAAAACAGGATTTAGGTACCTTGCATAAGGACCTGCATAAGGAGTGGAATAGAAAATAAAACTGAAAATAAGCCATTATACAAATTGATAGTGCATCCTTGCCCTGAACAATCTGTTCCATTTTGGTCCCCACACTGGAAAATGATACAACAAAAATAGAAGTGGTTCAGAGATGGAAGATGAAAATTATTAAAGGCATAGAAATGGTATTGTGGGAGAAGAGATTGAAATGATGAGCCTGTTTAGTTTAGAGCTGGAAGATGCATAAGAAGGACACGATAATAAAGATATTTAAAAATAACTATAGATATGGGAGGGAGGTAAATTGGGCCTTCCTATTCACTCTTATCCTGATACAAGAATAATGGGACATCTAAAGAAACTGAAAGGAGATAGATTTAAAGCTGTTAGACAGAAATTCTCTTTTTACACAACGAATAATTAATATGTAGAATTTATTGCCCAAAATATCACTAAGGCCAAGAGCTGAGCAGGATTTAGAAGAAGCATGAACACTTATAGAATCATCCACAATTAGATCAGATCAAATAAAAAATTAAAAGGAATACAAATCCTCATGATTCAGAACATAATCCTAAAGAGATGAAGGATGGTCCAGTGATTAGGGCACTTGGAAGACCTGGTTTAAAATCCCTATTCCACCACAGACTTCTTATGTGACCTTGGTCGTGTCACTTAGTCTTTCTGTGTCTTACTTCCCCATCTGTAAAATGGGGATAATAGCAATTCCCTTCCTCCCAGGTGTGTTGTGAGGCATAAACACATTAAAAATTGTGAGATGCTCAGCTCCTGTGGTAATGGGGGAACCATATGAATGCCTTGGAGAGATGGAAACCAGCTAAGTGAAAGGGTAAGGAACAACCATCCCCTGTAGTGGGTTATTCCATAATAAGGTTTCTTGCTCCTTCTACTGAAGTTTTGATCTAAAGAGACAACAGGTCTCATCCAGTTTGGCAATGCCTGTGGTTTGCAGAGCACATTGAGAAATTCACATTAAAGGCAGTATAAAAATGCAAAGTATTGTTCTATTGTTGAACTTGGTCACTTTCAGGGGCTTTTGTTGGGGGATTGGGGAGATGTGGATGAGGGTGCAAGTTAAAGCTGAACTGAAAATGTCCCACAGAAAAAGTTCAACAGCTCATGTAATGTCGCCAAGCTCTTGTGTATGACTATCAATTAGCTCTGCCAATGCTAATTTTTCACAGTGTATAGAATTAATAAGTCATAGCACAAACAATCAGTGGTGGATTTAGAATTAGTGGTCTAATAGAATCCTGTGCGCTTCATTTTTGGGGGGTCCCCCTTGGGACCCAGCCAAGAAAAAGAACATTCTCTCTTATCTCCCGCACACACACACCGTTTTTCATTCTTTTTTTCTTCATCCTCTTCCTATATTATAAGTAATAGGAAGTAAATGAAAATAAAGTGAGGTATCTTGATTGGGGCAGGGGGTTGGGGTGCAGGAGTGGGTGCAGGGGTCAGGCTCTGGGAGGGAGTTTGGTGGAGGGCTCTGGGCTGGGGCAGGGGGGTCGGGTGCAGCAGGGTTGGGCTCTGGGAGGAAGTTTGGGTGCGGGCTCTGGGCTGGCGCAGGGAGTTGGGATGTGGGAGGGGGTGAGGGGTGTGGGATCTGGGAGGAAGTTTGGGTGCAGGCTCTGGGGTGGGGCAGGGGGTTGGAATACAGTAGGGGTCAGGGGGGCGGCGCTTATCTTGGGTGGCACGGCTCCCAAAGTGACCGGCACACCCCTCTGGCAGCGGCTTCTAGGTGGGGTGTCAGGGGGGTCTCTCTGCACAGCTTCTGCAGCTCCCATTGACCACAGTTCCCAGCCAATAGGAGCTGGGGAGTCGGCGCTCGGGGCGGGGGCAACGCATGGGGACACACTCCCCCCAGGGGCTGCAGGAACATGCCAGCTGTTTCCGGGAGCGGCATGGTACAGAGGAAGGGAGGCAGCGTGAGCAGGGAGCTGCCTTAGCCCTGCTGCTGGCATGTCTCTGCATGCCCCTTGGGGGGAGGGGAGGCAGCGGGTCTCCGTGCACTGCCTGGGATGGGGGCAGTGCACGGAGACGCCTCCCGCCCTCCAGGGGCACGCAGACATGTGCCAGCAGCCGGCCGCTTCCGGGAGGGCCGTGGGTCCACCAGCTACTGAATGCTGGCAGCCTGCCTGCCTGAGCCCAGCTGCGCCACTGGCCGGGACTCAAGGGCTTGTTGTCAGATGAGATTTGTCCTGCATTTTGGGGGGCCCCCTTTCATTGGGGGCCTCGTGCCACCGCACAGTTTGTTTCATGGTAAATCCACCTCTGCAAACAATAATTGATAGTCATACACAAGAGCTCGGCGATATTACACGAGTTGTTGAATACTTTCTGTACCCAGTGGCTCTCAATAGAATGATGTAAACGTTGTTAGCATCCCATAATTATATCTTGTGACTCATTTCTAGAGCAGGTCTGTGTAGCAAAGTGCCCTGCCCCTCTTTCCCACAGCAAAAACTCCTGTTTTCAAAACTCTGAAAATTTTCACAAATGAAAACTGTTAGATCTGAGATTTTTTTTAAATGAAAATTTCTTTCTCTCCTTTTAAGACTGTTAAAAATGTCCACATTAATTTTCATATTTGGTTTTTGCATCAAGCTGGGTTGCTTGGTTGAGATAGGTCACGTAGCATTGGCCCTGATTTCTTAATTGACAGAATCTAACCAGTTATCAGGTGGGGTTACCAGATGCCATTTTGACTCATTTCTCAGAGACAGTGACGCTATGAAGAAGCAGCTCCACACTCTTCTTCCACTGCACTGTGGAGGGGGAAAGCCACCTATTGCCTCCTTCCTGACAGGGCACTCAGAGTTTTAGGGTGGCAATAGCTTTGCCTGGTCGCCCCACAAATACACCAGATGGGAGAATGGTGCATCCACTAAAGACATCAGAGGAGATTAGCAAGCCTCCCATTCTTTCCGCAAAAAGACAATAGTCATTGGTTTCTGTTAGGGGTTTGGGTGAAGAAGCTATGAGAATGCTGCATGAGGTCATGAATCAATCTCCCATGTGGCTAAGGAATTTCATAGTAAATCACCTGTAAAGAACCTGTCCCACAGTAACACACAGGGTGAAGAACCGACTATAATTTCCATTAATTTGAATCAATATTGCCAATCCAAAGTGTTCAAAAATCATGAGTCAGGCCTCAAAAAATTGTCTTAAATCGTGAGATTTTAAAAATCAGAAATTTAGGTTCTTTTTCTGTCTTCTGGTTTCTGAGACTTTAGGGTGCAGTTGGCTCATGTTTTCAGGCTTTTCTCTGCAGCCACGAGGGCTAGAAACTTATTTTGTTTCTAACGTGAAAAAGATATTCATGTGATCACTTGATTCCAGGAGTTGAGGCTTTAAGAAAAATACCAAATATCACAAGATTCAGGATAATATTTTGAGACTTGACAACACTGTTGAACTGTCATATAAAGTCTGTGACTGTGCTGGGAGGAGGACAGTTTTGTAAGCACCAGAGTAGCTCTATTTGCTCTTTAAGAAAACTTCTAACAAAATATATCCTCCTAATCTCTCTGCATTAGCTGGCTGCATGCAGACTGAGCTCTTTAGGTTTTGACCCCTGAGACAGCATTAAGAAATACGCAGCTTGATATATGGCAATGTGACATTATGTGGCACCCAATTAGAAAAGTTTGACTCCCATTTTCAATACCATCTATTAATCTGGAGAGGAAACATTCAGGATAATACTTTGGAAGAGAGGGACAGTGGAGCAAATACTAAATTGCTGCCTGCATTTGCAAAGCACTTTAGCTCATTAATAAATTGTACAACAGGACAAACTGAAATGGAAACAAAATGTGCCTAGAAAAAATGGAGCAGCTATAATACGGAAAATGAGAAGAGAGGCGATTCCTACTTAAAAAATGCAATATCGAAAGTTTTGTGAAATGTTGCTAATTGAAATAGCATGGGTTGTTCTATTAATCTGGTTTAAGTTATAATAAAAATATATAGCCCAGTTGGTTGGTTGCCTCAGTGAGAAATGCTAGGCAGCGAAGAGTTAATGCTGACTGTGAATGGTAATGATGCAGGCTAAAAAAGAGGAATCTTTAGTCATCCTCAGAAATTAGAGGTCAGTCAGATAGCTTACACCAAAATATTACAGTATTTATGAACAGCCATTTTGAGCAACCTAACAGATGCATTCTTGTATTTGAAAGTTGTAGTGGTCTTGCTTTTATCATTTTTAGGCTTTTCAGACAGGTGCATCCCCTGTTACCAAGGCATAGCACATCCATCATAATACCACTGGATTATCTAAGGCCTTAATTCTGCAAGCTGCTCTGTGTTTGTCAACATTTATATCAATGTGTAGCCCATTAAAGCAAATGGTGATTAACGGCACTAGTCTAGGGATCCACCCATGTGGAGCAGCTGGTAGGATTTATTGGCTGAGATCAAATATACACTTCAGGAATTGATCCTGAAATAACAGATTCCACTTCCACTCACCAGTGGGTATACAGGTGAAGTCCATTCGTAAATCCACTCATTAATCCAGTAGAAATCATCTTTATAATTGTTCTGCTTGTATTCCTGTTGAAATTAAATAAGTAAAAAGCTGTAAGATATTTTTCTTCACAGTAGCACACAGTGTTTCCCCAAGGCTAAACCTCTCTCTCTCTGTACTGCTGTCTCTGTGTCTCATGTGTGATTACAGCTTGAGTGAAATTCTGTCTCTCTTTCACCTCCCAGAGTGTCGTTATATATTTTTTGGCACCAACCCCTGTAGTGAATTCCTTCAAAAATCTTTCCATCTTTTGCAAGTTAAATTCCTTCCGATTTATTTAACTGCCCTCCATCTTACTTGGTAGAACTGCTCAAATACTATTTATCAACTAATTTTATCTGAAGAATAATTTGCAAAATTAACTGAATAATTTATTTGCTAATATTTTTTTAGTTAGAGAGGTGGAAAAATCCCAATTTGTATATGGCAAGTTTTATGTGACAAAATACAGGATTCCACAAAATGTCTTGATGATGTGTGTTTGTTTCCCCAGCAACTGCTTCTGGTGCGCCAAAAAGCAAAATTTCGCACCTCCAGCATGCCATCATGAACACATACTCCAAACATCTGACTCCCAAATAGAAAGTTATGTAAGTCCCAGATTTGTAGGCTCAAAGCCCATTAAACTACAAACAAAACTGACCTAGAGAAGCTGATGCTTACTTTCCCTGTCTCCCCATTGACTTGTATTTTTAGAGGCCCTCAACTCCCGGGTGCACTAGTGAGTTGTCTTGCAGCAACCTTCCAGGCAGAGGTCTGCCAACGTATCTGCAGCTTTCTGTAGCCACAGCTGATGCCATTATTTTAACACTAGTAACGCTGAGAGATAATCACAGCCCTGGAGAATGCAGAGTATTATATGCCTCCAAATCCACACTTGGCAGATCATCAGCCAGAAAGGTTCTCAGATTTTTTGGCATTTCTCAGTTTAAACTCACTTGATTGTATACTGACAGGCTTGCTGGTCAGAGCTTTTTATGTGAAAATGAAAAATGGCAAAGCTACCTGTAAAACTCCATCACAAGACCAGTGAAGAATATAGTACATGCATTATATGAAAATATGCTGAAATTGACCCAGAAGTGAATTTTGATGTTAAGAAGCAGCAGCTGCTCCTTACCAGCCCGTGGCTGGCATGTGGGAAACATGGATCCACTTCTCTCTCATAAAGAAGATGAAGATGGCAAGATGAAATAAACAAACAGTGCTATATAACTCAAATTCGTTCAGTGAGTGCTCATTGTTCAGAGCCCCAGTAATAAATGCACACTGGCACTGTTATAACCTTACAGTATCAAACACCTTCCCAAACACCTGTGACTGTCAACTGTCACTGAAACCAGAGTCAAGGGGGGCCCAAGGATGCACTGCACACATGAAAGACATTTCAAGTTGAGAGATCTTATTTCTTCCTATGGGAATTCAGTTCAGATTGTCAGAAAATCCAACTGTTTCAACTGTTAGTTCTCTTGTCATTGTCCATGTAAGTAGAGAACAGGGAGTTTTCATGACATGTCTATGATATGCTGCAACTAGATGCTAATGGTGAACAGCAATATCTGGAGAGAGAATTAGCCTTGCTAAGAATATACAGTCACACTTTATATTGAGTCTACCTATAAAGAGTTTATAAAAGGTTAATAAATGATTGATCGATGTCATTGCCATGTTACAGACATGAGGCGTATGGGTTGTTGATGGTTAGAAGCACAAGATGCGGCATTATAGATGGTTATAATCAATGGTCGCAGCAACCTATTGGCCTGCTGCATTCTATAAAAATCCATAACAATTGATTAGCCATTTACTAAAACATCTATTAGTCCTTTATAAACTAAAAATATAAAGTGTGACTCATTATACATTAGTTCAGGGTTGCCTCTAGTGAAACAATGCCCTGGAAAAGCAAGAACTTGATCTCTGAAAAATAAGCAATTGAAGAGAATTATCTAGGGACTGATCCTGCAGAAACTTGGGTACCTGAGCATCTTTACTCCATGTAAGAAGGCACATTGACTTCAGTTGGAATATTTAACTTTATGCCCATAATCACATGCTCAAGTCTCTGCAGGGTTAGACCCTGCATCTATTTATTGAGGTTACCGCAGTTTATTTTAATATAGTGAGCTGAATTCTGCATTCCTTTACAACCATGCAACCCCCCTGAAATGTGAAGTCCATAGGATTGGAAGGTAGAATACACCCCTGTCTCTCTCTCTAGTATTTCCCGGCACTGGTGGATGGAGGGCATTAACATGAAAGCTGTTAAAAAGGGGAGGTGCATAAATTTCAATATTAAATATAAATAACTAATTGTGTAGAACATCTCCCCTTCACATATAGATCAGATCTACTGGAAGCTGAAGGGATCTGCTGGGGCTCCAAAGGCCCATGCCTACAATTCCCTTGAGTTCAGCTAGGCAATCCTGTAGCTTTCAATGTAATACTAACACAGCTCTTTTAGCTTGGAAACGCTACACTTTTTTTCTTTGTTAGTGACATTCCACGTGCTGTTTTTTATCAAAATGGGCAACCATTTTCCTGTGCACAGTGACGACAAGGAATGTGTCATTCAAGCAAAGAAAAAGGAAAGCCTACCGTTCAAGCTGTTCTAGTGGTACACATTGCATAAGTCGATGCTGCAGTTAGAGGTGTGACTGCAACACATCTAGACATCCCTGAGCTAGCTCTGACCTAGCTATCTCCAATAACAATAGCACTGAAGCCATGGCAGCATGGCATAGCTGTCTGAATTCATATCCAGCTCGTGCTTCCATAGCTTCACTGTTATTGTTATTCAAGATCACTAGATCAAATGTAGCTCAGGTATGTCCAAATGTTCTGTAGTCACACCTCTTATTGCAGGCACCATTCATACATACACCAAGAGAAGACTACTAAATAAAAGACTCCATACTAACTGTAGTCACAGTTGTAGTTGTGTATTTTAGGAGTGGTCAGTTTAAGCAGAGCACTTGTGAGCCCCAGTGTTTTGAATCTTTTAAAACTAGGCTAGACAAAACAAGAGAGCATATACTGTAAAGAACCATCCGGCATTGATGGGAAAATGGGCTAATGACCTATGCAGTCTGTTTTGTCTCTAATGTTCATGATTCAGGCAGCCGCCTACTCTACAAATCATGCATTGCAAGAAAAGCATTTCTTTCCCTGTCAGTTTAGAAAAAAACTATTGTTGACAATGTATTCAGCCAACCCTCAGTGTTGTGTAAGACTCACATGTGTTAAATGTTGTTGTTTCAGAAGTGAAAGAATTGAAGATCTTCTTTCCATTGTAGAAAGAAGCAACAGCTTCCCTTAGCAGCAGCCAAATCACATTGATCCAGTAAGATTGTGCTACTCGGGTGTATAAATATCTGATGAACAGAAAGATCAGTATATATCTGGTTACAGCAGCAATGGTGGCTATTTAGAACATAAGAATGGCCCTACTGGGTCAGACCAAAGGTCCATCTAGCCCAGTATCCTGTCTTCCAACAGTGGCCAGTGCCAGGTGCCCTAGAGGGAATGAACAGAACAGGTAATCAAGTGACCCATCCCCTCTCACCCACTCCCATTCTTGCAAACAGAGGCTAGGAACACCATTCCTGTCCATCCTGGCTAATAGCCGTTGATGGACCTATCCTCCATGAATTTATCTAGTTCTTTTTTGAATCCTGTTATGGTTTTGGCTTTCACAACATCCTCTGGCAATGAGTTCCACAGGTTGACTGTGCGTTGTGTGAAGAAATACTTCCTTTTATTTGTTTTAAACCTACTGCCTATTAATTTCATTTGGTGACCCCTAGTTCTTGTGTTATGAGAAGTAGTAAAAAACACTTCCTTATCTACTTTCTCTACACCAGTCATGATTTTATAGACCTCAATCATATCTCCCCTTAGCTGTCTCTTTTCCAAGCTGAATAGTCCCAGTCTTATTAACCTCTCCTCATATGGAAGCCGTTCCATACCCCTAATCATTTTTCTTGCCCTTTTCTGAACCTTTTCCAATTCCAATATATCTTTTTTGAGATGGGGTGACCACATCTGCACACAGTATTCAAGATGTGGGCATACCATGGATTTATATAGAGGCAACATGATATTTTCTGTCCTATTATTATCCCTTTCTTAATTATTCCCAGCATTCTGTTCACTTTTTTGATTGCCGCTGCACATTGAGTGGATGTTTTCAGAGAACTATCCACGATGACTCCAAGATCTCTTTCTTGAGTGGTAACAGCTAATTTAGACCCCATCATTTCATATGTATAGCTGGGATTATGCTTTCCAATGTGCATTACTTTGCATTTATCAACATTAAATTTCATCTGCCATTTTGTTTCCCAGTCACCCAGTTTTGAGAGATCCTTTTGTAGCTTTCACAGTCTGCCTGGGTCTTAACTATCTTTAGTAATTTTGTATCATCTGCAAATTTTGCCACCTCACTATTAACCGCTTTTTCTAGATCATTTATGAATATGTTGAATAGGACTAGTCCTAGAACAGACCCTTGGGGGACACCACTATTTACCTGTCTCCATTCTGAAAACTGACAATTTATACCTACACTTTGTTTCCTCTCTTTTAACCAGTTACCAGTCCACGAAAGCACCTTCCCTCTTATTCTGTGGCAGCTTGATTTGCATAAGAGCCTTTGATGAGGGACCTTGTCAAAGGTTTTCTGAAAATCTAAGTACACTGTATCCACAGTATCTCCTTGGTCCACATGCTTGTTGACCCGCTCAAAGAATTCTAATAAATTGGTGAGCCATGATTTCCCTTTACTAAAACCATGTTGATTCTTCCTCAACAAATTATGTTCATCTATATGTCTGACAATATTGTTATTTGTTATAGTTTCAACCAATTTTCCCGGTACTGAAGTCAGGCTACAGGCCTGTAATTGCCAGGATAACCTCTGGAGCCCTTTTTAAAAATTGGCATCACAGTATCTATCCTCCAGTCATCTGGTACAGAAGCTGATTTAAATGATAGGTTACAGACTACAGTTAGTAGTTCTTCAATTTCACATTTGAGTTCGTTCAGAACTCTTGGGTGAATACCATCTGGTCCTGGTGACAGAATCATAAAATGTCAGGATTGGAAGGAGGTCACCTAATCCAATTCCCCGCACAAAGCAGGACCAATCCCCAACTAAATCATCCCAGACAGGGCTTTGTCAAGCCTGATCTTAAAAACCTCTAAGGCAGGAGATTCTACCACCTCCTTAGGTAACCCATTCCAGTGCTTCACCACCCTTCTAGTAAAAAAGTTTTTCCTAATATCCAACCTAAACCTCCCCCACTGCAACTTGAGACCATTACTCCTTGTTCTGTCATCTGCTACCACTGAGAACAGCCTAGATCCATCCTCTTTGCAACCCCCTTTCAAGTAGTTGAAAGCAGCTATCAAATCCCCCCTCATTCTTCTCTTCTGCAGACTAAACAATCCCAGTCTCCTCAGCCTCTCCTCATAAGTCATGTGTTCCAGTCCCCTAATCATTTTTGTTGCCCTCTGCTGGACACTTTCCAATTTTTTCACATCCTTCTTGTAGTGTGGGGCCCAAAACTGGACACAGTACTCCAGATGAGGCCTCACCAATGTTGAATAGAGGGGAACGATCATGTCCCTCGATCTGCTGGCAATGCCCCTACTTATAAAGCCCAAAATGCCATTGGCTTTCTTGGCAACAAGGGCGCTCTGTTGACTCATATCCAGCTTCTCGTCCACTGTCACCCCTAGGTCCTTTTCTGCAGAACTGCTGCCTAGCCATTCAGTTCCTAGTCTGTATCAGGGCATGGGATTCTTCCGTCCTAAGTGCAGGACTGTGCACTTGTCCTTGTTGAACCTCATCAGATTTCTTTTGGCCCAATCCTCTAATTTGTCTAGGGCCCTCTGTATTCTATCCCTACCCTCCAGCGTATCTACCTCTCCTCCCAGTTTAATGTCATCTGCAAACTTGCTGAGGTGCAATCCACACCATCCTCCAGATCATTAATGAAGATATTCAACAAAACCGGCCCCAGGACCACTTGACACCGGCTGCCAACTAGACATGGAGCCATTGATCACTATCCGTTGAGCCCAACGATCTAGCCAGCTTTCTGTCCACCTTATAGTCCATTCATCCAGTCCATACTTCTTTAACTTGCTGGCAAGAATACTGTGGGAGACTGTATCAAAAGCTTTGCGAAAGTCAAGGAATAACACGTCCATTGCTTTCCCCTCATCCACGGAGCCAGTTATCTCGTCATAGAAGGCAATTAGGTTAGCCAGGCATGACTTGCCCTTGGTGAATCCATGCTGACTGTTCCTGATCACTTTCCCCTCCTCTACGTGCTTCAGAATTGATTTCTTGAGGACCTGCTCCATGATTTTTCCAGGGACTGAGGTGAGGCTGACTGGCCTGTAGTTCCCCGGATCCTCCTCCTTCCCTTATTGCTGTTTAATTTATCAATTTTTTCCAAAACCTCCTCTAATGATACCTCAATCTGGGATAGTTCCTCAGATCTGTCACCTAAAAAGAGTGGCTCAGGTTTGGGAATCTCCCTCACATCCTCAGCCGTGAAGACTGATGCAAAGAATTCATTTAGTTTCGCTGCAATGGCCCTATCGTCCTTGAGTGCTCCTTTAGCACCTCGATCATCCAGTGGTCCCACTGGTTGTTTAGCAGGCTTCCTGCTTCTGATGTTCTTAAAAAAAAAAATGCTATTACTTTTTGAGTCTTTGGCTAACTGTTCCTCAAATTCTTTTTTGGCCTTTCTAATTGTACTTTTACACTTCACTTGCCAGTGTTTATGCTCCTGTCTATTTTCCTCTGTAGGATTTAACTTCCACTTTTTAAAGGATGCCTTTTTGCCTCTCACTGCTTCTTTTACTTTGTTGTTTAGCCACGGTCACTCTTTTTTGGTTCTCTTTCTTTGTTTTTTTTAATTTGGGATATACATTTAAGTTGAGCCTCTGTTATGGTGTCTTTAAAAAGTTTCCACGCAGCTTTGCAGAGATTTCACTTTTGGTGCTGTACCTTTTAATTTCTGTTTAACTAACCTCCTCATTTTTGTGTAGTTCTCCTTTCTGAAATTAAATGCTACAGAGGTGGGCTGCTATGGTGTTTTTCCTGCCACAGGGACATTAAACGTAATTATATTATGGTCACTATTACCAAGCGGCCCAGCTATATTCACCTCTTGGACCAGATCCTGCGCTCCACTTAGGACTAAATCAAGAATTGCCTCTTCTCTGGTGGGTTCCAGAACCAGCTGCTCCAAGAAGCAGTCATTTAAGGTATCAAGAAACTTTATCTCTGCATCCCGTCCTGAGGTGACATGTACCCAGTCAATATGGGGATAATTGAAATCCCCCATTATTATTTTTATTAAGTTTTTTATGTTAATAGCCTCTCTAATCTCCCTGAGCATTTCACAGTCACTATCACCATCCTGGTCAGGTGGTCGGTAATATATCCCTACCGCTATATTCTTATTATTAGAGCATGGAATTTCTATCCATAGAGATTCTATGGTACATTTTGATTCATTTACGATTTTTTCTTCATTTGATTCTATGCTTTCTTTCACATATAATGCCAGTCCCCCACCAGCATGACCTGTTCTGTCCCTCCGATATATTTTGTACCCGGGTATTACTATATCCCATTGATTATTCTCATTCCACCAAGTTTCTGTGATGCCTACTATATCAATATCCTCATTTAATATGAGGCACTCTAGTTCTTTTTATTGTTTAGACTTCTAGCATTGGTATATAAGCACTTTAAAAACTTGTCTCCTTTTAGCTGTGTGCCATTACATGATGTAATTGAATGGGACTCTTTTTTATTTGTCTGTTTCTGACATAGAGATTCTCTATTAATAGATCCTCCCCTAAGGGATGGCCGAACCACGTGCTCCTCTGCACCTGTTGGCTTTCCTCCAGCCCTTAGTTTAAAAACTGCTCTACAGCCTTTTTAATGTTAAGTGCCAGAAATCTGGTTCCATTTTGGTTTAGGTGGAGCCCATTCTTTCTGTATAAGCTCCCTCTTTCCCAAAAGTTTCCCCAGTTCCTAATAACTCTAAATCCCTCCTCCCTACACCATTGTCTCATCCAAGCATTGAGACTCTACAGTTCTGCCTGTCTAACTGGCCCTGTGTATGGAACTGGGAGCATCTCAGAGAAAGCTACCATAGAGGTCTTGGACTTCAGTTTCTTACCTAGCAGCCTAAATTTGGCCTCCAGGACCTTTCTCCTTTCCTTCCCTATGTCATTGGTACCTACATGTACCACGACCACCAGCTCCTCCTCAGCAGTACACATAAGTCTATCTAGATGTCTCGAGAGATCCACAACCGTCACACCAGGAAAGCAAGTCACCATGCAGGTCTCCCAGTCATCACAAACCCAGCTATCTATATTTCTAACAATCGAATCAGCCATTACTAATACCTGTCTCTTCCTAATAGCTGGAGTTCCCTCCCCTGGAGAGGTATCCTCAGTGCCAGAGGATACCACAGCATCATCTGGAAGGAGGGTCCCAACTATGGGTTGTTTCCCTCTGCTCCAGTTAGATGCTCTCCTTCCCTGGGACTTTCATTCTCCTCAACAGCATAGCGGCTGTCAGACCGGAGGTGGGAACATTGTACTGTGTCCCAGAAAGTCTCATCTATGTACCTCTCTGTCTCCCTTAGCTCCTCCAGTTCAGCCACTCTGGTCTCCAAAGCCCGTACACAGTCTCTCAGAGCCAGGAGCAACTTGCACCGAATGCACACATATGCCACCTGCCCATAGGGCAGGTAATCATACATATTTTGGATCTATATAGTAGATTTTTCTTCCATACGTCTATCACCAGTCTATAGAGATATGTGTAAATCCAGAAGGAATGCAATCTTTGTTAATGTAACTGTAGCAGCTCCAAAAGGGATATACACTGAATATGTATATACGTCTGAAGTTGGGATACATAGTTATAGGTCTTTATAGAGTTCTCTTAGAGATTATACAAAACTAGATTATCCAGTAGCAAATAAAAACTTGAATTTTGTTTATATATTACAGACTTTAAGATCTATATTTAAAAGATTTATATTAAAATATTTTCAAGATCTTTGTGAAAATAAATGAACCTTTACATATATCATTTAATAATGTCAAATTTTTAAATGAAAGCAACATCATAATTCAAGTGGTGTGGTTATGCCAGCTGCCTGTATTTCTCGGCATACATGGCACACCCTGTCATGTGCTATTGTTTATTTGGAAACATTATGCAATGTTTATCTGGAAAATGAGTTTTTATCATTACAACTAACCATAATCTTATCACACAAGGATCTTGACTATGAAAGATTTCATCATCCCCACCACCGCCCATGCCCTGCTTCCATTTGTTACTGGATAATGTTTTTTTAAATATAATCTTTCAGTAAACCCAATAAAAACTTTGTAATTTTTTCCCTACTCCAGTAATATATAACTATATACTGGATTACACCCTTTGGTGCTGCTGCAACTTCAGAAAGATAATGATTGCATTGAACTGTTTGTTCCTGAAGACTGATGGTGCTGTTTGCAAAGCTGCACTTTCACTGCTCATTTGGTAGCCAGCAGTTCTTAGCAACTCAGCTTAGAGTCATATTAGCATTTCCCTCATTCTGGGACTGGCCAAAAACCAGTATGGCCCCCTGCCGAAGTTTGGGTAGCTCTAATTTACACTAAGCTGCTTATAGTCCCAAATGGGCATTCTAGTAGCTGATAACAGTTTGAGAACAGTGGCAGCCCTGGGACATGTGGGGGTCACCTACAGTGGGGGTTGTAAAGGAAAGACATAAGAGTGTAGAGCTGTTATGCCACCTTTATGTTACCCAAGGAATTCCTTGACACCAATGGTATTCCTTAGCAACCAGCTCTTCAGACCCTTTTCACTGATGGAGCTATAATAACATAAGAGAGGCTCTAGTCCCCAAGATTTAAACACCTACGCTCATTATAGCTAATGTGATAATGTTTCAAGAAGTTCTTTTAAAATGTCCTCTTCCTTTGTTGTTGACAATCTCATCTCAGGGCCTCAGCTACCAGGGAGGGCCTCAGATACTGCAGTGGTGGGCGAGGTATAAGAACCTAAATAAAAAGATCTCTAGGCTTGACTGTCCTCTCACCCCAGTTTTACTTTGGTGTATCTCCATTGACTTCAATTGAATTACTCATGACTTCTGCCAGTGTAAGGGGGAGGAGAATGAAGTCCTCTGTTTCCATGGAAATAGCAGCCCAAAGCTGAGCATGACAATGTTTGCTTGTCAGTTTCAGCTGTAGTCTGCCTGCTGAGAGCAGTAAGTGCTGTTTTACAAACAGCAGCTGCAGCCTTTGCCAACAAGCTCTCAACATCCATAGCATCAGGAACTTAACTATTCATGCTAGTCCCTATTAATAAAGGACTGGTATGACCAGCCTTCTAATCAGTATTATAAAATTTAAGATTAATGTAAAAAATCAGTAACATTTTTGGTTTCTTTGTTACTTTTAAATTTGAGGCTCCAACTTGCAATGAATTGAACATCTGTAGTGCAGTGGCTACTCCTTGGAGCCCTCTGCCAGAGCACCATTCCCTTTTGAACAACCAAAGCAACTTCTGAAGCTACCTACAGTGGCCTCCAACTCCTCTCTTCTAATAACTCGCAACTGGGGAAATCACAACAGGGAATTCTCTGCTCTTCCACTCTGCATAGGAGAGGGGGAAGCAACCAGTTCCCCATAACCAGTAACACTCATTTTCTGTGTGGCCACGCCTCTGCCCTGCAGATAAATTCATTTTAAAGCAATGGGATTTTGTTATGTGAGGTCTTAATAAGGAGAGAAGGACAAAGGAGTGCTAGTTCGGAATGCAGGTTTTGGGTTCCAGTGACCCAAGAGGTATATAAAACAGAAAAACTGATGCTTTGTCATATGTCTTATTTGGAGTTGGTGAGATATTCTGAAGCTGATGCTTTCCAGTCGAAGTGTACAGAGAGGGTCTGATCATTTGGTAAACTATGCAAATCTACTGCCTCAATTAGCCTCCTTGCTAAACAGCTTTGACATTGCCACCTTTTATGAAAAGTTCATCCTTTCACTGTATTTCATTCTAACGATGACTGTCAGGATATAGACTCAAAGGGGACACGTTACCCAGCCTCAGGACATGAGTTGTCTTAATATGCTATTTGATAAGATCAACTGTTTGCATGAAATCTCTTAATACCTCCAGTTTACAGAGAGTTAAGTATTTTCCTACAGCACTAAAACCATTCTCAAGAGATGTGAGGTCTCCAACTCCAGGCCTTTTTGTTAGCCTCAAGATATCAGAGAGAGAAAAAATATGCAGCATTAGAGACGAGCAAATCTTGTCTAATAGCTTTGCGATGGTTTCTGGCAAGTGAAGAGGTCTACCAACCTTTCCACCAAATTAAAAATTTCTTGATGCTACAAACTCCCTTTTTATTTTGTTGAGACAACCACCTACTTGAACGTTCTTGCTCACTGGCAGATGGCTGATTAGATACACTAATATGAAGACTTCTCCCTCCTCCCTTTTCTCTGATGTTCTTTCATCTGAATCAACTTTATAGGCTTCCATAATCTTTCTTGCTTTATACTCCTCAAGGAAGGCTATAGAAAGGAAAAGCCAGGAGTCTGTGGCAGAGATACTTAATGCAACTTAAATTTCATGAGCGGGGAAAAAAAACCCATTTGATTAGATTACTTATTCAGAGGCTTGTAATAGAAACACAGAGAAATAAATAACTATACATGACTAAGATTTGCTATTAGGAAAATAACTTGGCAGTCTGAATTCCTTTCTATTTAGTTAATTGTTGCATATGCAAAAAGAACAACACTCATGAAGTGGAACAAGCAAGCTGTTTTCAGGTGTTAATGATAACTGGCAAACTCACAAGTCATGAAGCAAAGCACCATTATATGCATATTTGCACCAACTCTATTTCTGCATTTATTCCTCACTGATCACTATAGTATCAACTAGAAGTATAATACTAATAACTCCTGCCAAATCATCTCCCCAGGCTCATGCTGCTTACTGATAAACAGACTTTCTTTTTAATTTCTTTTTACAGTCAACAGTTCTTATCCTATCTAAAAACACATTTGGTGACAGAAAGTTTCCAAGAATGTTAGTAGCATCTCTTTGTGTCTCTCCCACCAAATAACACATCATCAAATATTGTGTCTATATACATGAATGTTTGTCTCTTTTTAGGTAGCAGAGGGCTAGAGCCATCCATATTTGGGGTTCTGCCTTTGCTATCTGGCTTCAATAGGCACAGAAAACCATACATGGCACAAGGATTAGCCAGACATCTGGGCTTCCTGCAGGGTGGCAAGTATCTTATGTTTGCAGCTGAAGAAATAAGAGTTTCTCTGAATATCTTTAAAAAGAAACAAAGAATGAACTTGTTACTCTGTCCTCAAATGTTTCCCCAGAAAGCAGCTGGGGCTTTTGGGCCAGGCCCACAGGAAGGATTTACAGGGCCAAGGATAAAATTTAAAAGCAGGTTCCTACTCCCCAATTCCATTTTCTAACGGTCTCTTCCCCTTGTCCCCCTCCCACAAACACACACTCTATTTTCTTCCCGCTCCTTAAACTCGCTTTATCTGGAGTAAGGGCTGTCCTTTACTGTGTATTTGCACTTCTCCACTGTGCTCAGCAACCAACAGGATTGAGCCCTTTATTCCTTCTTTGGCAGATCAGGGAAAAAGCAACAAATAAAAACCCTTAACACAATGAACAAGCCACCCCTACATAACATGCCCGAGAGGAGGGCGGCTGTAAGAATATTGCCATGTAGGGCCCACTTTGTGCTATCTTTAGATTGTTGTAGAGTGTGTAGATAAAACTTGGAGAGTTACAGAGTGACAGTATTGCAATTGAAGAAAATTCAGCGGATATAATGTATCTTGAAAGAGACATTTGACTGAAATATCAATAGCGACAGCAAATCTTAATGGTTCAGTGTCAAGTTGAGTGGAGGTGATGAGCAAGGCCTAGAGGGAATGTAGAAGGAGCTACAGGTTCTCTGTCTTTGAGTACTTTAATTCCTGGAGTTCAGGGTGTATTAATAAAGTTTGGGGATGAGAGAAAACTGAGTGATCACAAGATGCTTTAAAGGACAGACTTAAAATACAATGTGATGTTGATAAATTGCAGAAATGAGGTGCAGTCAATAAAATGAGATTTAAAAAAAAAAAGACGTGAAAAGAGTCCTATCTAAAGGAAAAATCAAATGCATTAATATAGAATGCAGGGATATTGCTTCAATACCATAACCTGGCATAGAACTATAGTAGATGATAACCGGAACCAGAGTCTTCGGTATAGCATTGTCACACACAGAGACAAGTGCTATAAGGGTTTTATGAATAGGAATATTAGTAAAATGTAAAACAAGCAGGGTATTTTTTTATGTTAGGCTGCCATGGTTAGACCTTAATCTTAACTCATTTTGGGGCACCATGAATAATTCAAAAAACACAGAAAAATGGAGGAAGTTCAGAGGAGAGCAGGAAAAACGATAAAATGTTTGGAAAATAAGACCTGTGAGGCAAGATTAATAAAACTGAGAAAGTTGAGTCTTGGGGTAAAAGAAGTCCCATGGCAGATATACATACTGAATCTGTAAAAGGATATTACAAATATTACCGGGATTATTATTCTAGCTCAGGGATTGGCAACCTTTGGCACGCAGCTCATCAGGGAAATCCGCTGGCAGGCCAGGATGGTTTGTTTATCTGCAGCGTTCACAGGTTCAGCCAATCGCAGCTCCCTGGCCACAGTTCGCCATTCCAGGCCAATGGGGGCTGCGGGAAGCAGCAGCCAGCATATCCCTCAGGCCACGCTGCTTCCTGCAGCCCCCATTGGTCTGGAATGGCGAACTGCAGCCAGTGGGAGCTGCAATCGGCCGAACCTTCGGATGCTGCAGGTAAACAAACTGTCCTGGCCTGCCAGCGGATTTCCCTGACAGGCCACGTGCCAAAGGTTGCCGATCCTTGTTCTAGCTAGTCATCAAGGATGGAATGAGAAGTAGTAGGCTAAGGCTGTAGAGGAGAAACTATGGGTAAAATGATGGGATGAATTTTCAGGAGCAGCAAAAGCTGCCAAGTGAAGTTGTGGAATTGCCATCACTGGAGTTATTTGATGCTGGACTGAAATACCCATTTAGCAGGGATGATATGTGGGACAATCAATCTAAGTATTGCCAACCTCAAGAGATCAAAAATCATGTGTCAGTCTCTGAAAAATTGTAAGATTTTTAAAAATCAAATTATGTTTTTTAGTCTGTCTTGACTTTCTAACTCCCCTTGTTTCCTCTGCCCATGTGTGTGTGATAATTAGATTAAAAAGTCAACCCTTGATGCTCACAAAAATATATGCATCTCCCTGGATGCTCAAGTGGTGACTTACTTACCCTTTCCACACCCATAAGATGTGGGAACTGCCTCCATTTCCTATCATTGTCTTGACAGTTATCTGCCTCCAGCTGCCCTGAGACTTCTCTGCCTGGGACTCAGCAGCACCACTTCCCTGCCTCTCCCATCCCCTGCCCTCCACTGCCCCAGGACCAGAGGCAGATTAAGGTCCCTTGGGGCCCTGGGCTGAAGCAAGGGGGTGGGCACCAAAATCACGGTCCCGCCACCATTCTACCCCTTCTGTCCGTGGCCCCGCTCATGGCCCCATCCCACCTGCCCCACCCATGTTCCGCCCATGGCCCTGCCCCATTCTGCCTCTTCCCCTGTGGCCCCACCTGCACTCACTCCTTTCTGCCCCCACCCACTGCAGCCCTGAGTCCAGAGAAGTTCTCTGTCCTTGCCACAACCCCAGGGCTGCAGCAGAGAGTGAGAGCTCCTCCAGCCCTGGGGCCACAGTGAAGGGAGATTTTTCTGGGGGCCCAAAATGGCCAGGGGCCCCTGGGCATGGGCCCTGTGGGCACATGCAGTAATCTGCCACTGCCCAGGACCCTCTCTCAGTGCTAGGCCCATACAAACAGGGCAGGGATAAGTGGCAGGGTAGGTCTGTGTGTCCTCAGCCCCAAGGCTCTCACACAGAGATCTGCCCATGTGCCCAGCAGGAATGGAGAAGCTGCTCACGTTATTACAACAGCTCCTCCTGCAGGCAGCAAAATACCACAACTGAGTTTATGAGAGTTGGGAAGGCTGCCCTCCTCTGGCTGCTTGAAGGGGACTTCCAAAACCAACCCCTACCCTCAGGCTGGGGAAGCTACCATGCTATTCCCCCCGCCCCCATCTGCCACCTACATCACTGTCCTCAGCCACCCTCCTACTACCAGCATCCTACTGCACCCCATTCCCTGAAAGCCCTAAATCTTCCTCCTGCTCCCCCCTCCCTCTCCGGAGCCAGTAAATGCTTCACCATGTAGAAATCCCATGGACGTTAATGCCATTTGTGTGTACAGTGGGCATGAAGGATTGAACACTTGGAAACTGAGCTGGTGGCAATAGAACCTCCACAGGCTCGATGATCAGAGGCACAGAACTCAGGGTGAAGATATGTATTTGCCTGCACACTCCACTCCTAATTGCCCCAGGGTGTTTGTATCTTGTGGGGACCAGCAACAGTTAGGAGGTTTGTTGGGTGGGGAGGGGGCGGTGTTTTGTTTTGTTGTTTTTCTTCAAGCCTTTTGCTGTTTAGTCTCTATAACTAAGTGCACCTTCTGTATTACAAAGCCGTGTGTGTGTATAACCTTGAAAGACAGAGGATAATGCAGGCAGGGGCAACAGATCCACCAGTATATGTACATATTTCAAATGTGTAGCTATCTCACTGCACAAAAGAGTCTTCAGCTATCCCAAGATAATCAGAGGACTGTATATACAGCATGTTTCACATAACTGCAGGAGATGTTCTCGATCCCAAAAGGATTCACTCTCACATCTGCACAACAATAGATCTTTCTTTTTCAGGGTTTTGGGGGTTTTTTTGGAAGATTTCAGCTATAAAACGAATCAGAGGACCCAATAACACTGCACTGAAGGACAACAGCCTGAAATTGCAGAAACTGGCACAGTATTATGTTAGGATGCAGGGAGTCCAAAACATTCCACAGTAAAAAGAGATCTTACATTCAAAGGGTATATTCAAAGCAGTTGAAATGGCAGAACAAAGTAGCGTGTAATTAGGTACAGTCTGTATTAAAGATCCTGTTATTAAAAGGCTGCAAATGTGGTAATCAAAAAGATTTAAAACAGACATTTCTGGTTAAATGAGGTCTCATTCCTATCACATTTTCTTTCCCTGTTTGTTTCTGAAGCCAGAGAGGTAATATCATAAGGCTAAATGTATGACGATATAACTGTCTCCATGGTAAAAAACTATTGTCATAAACACCGAGTCTTATGATTTCACATTTGGATTAAGAAAAGAGAGAATCGGGCTAACGAGGGAGGAAGGCTTTTATTTCAATGTGTGTTAGGGGAATACAGAAAATTACAGGCAGTGAAAATTGCTTTCAGTTTAAATGTTCTTTTTTAAGTTTACCCAGTGTGAAAGTCCCTTTTTAAGGGATATCATTTGGGTAATGATGCTTCTCCTATTTGATTGTTCAGAAGGCTAATGATGAAGCTCATCTATTTTTGGAACAGTTCAGCAATGTTAATATTAGACGTCTTCGAGCAAGAAGCAAATTACATTGAATTGTGTCTTCTTCACACACCCAGCCATCCTGGTCTCCTCCTCCAGGAATTCTCATAAATTCACTATCCAGAAACCAATTTATAGGTGAGATTTGCATATTTACAATCATGTATAAACTTGTCGGCCACCACTTCAACTTCTGACTGCATATATTAGCATTCCTTTTTATAGGCTTTCATTGATTATGTTTAAACAACAGTAGCTATTGAACTGAAATACCTATTGACATGGACTGACAAAAATATAATCAAGGTAGGTTATGCTTCAATATTGTAAAATAGTCTTTGAGGAGTTGTCTAGTTTTCTGCTATAGATTTATTTACAGTTAATTCAGGATCTTTGGTCACTTACCGTCCTGGAATCAGAAAATTCAATCTGCTCTGCGGGAAGGAGTATTTTGTTGTGGTGGTTTGTTTTGTTGCAGGAGCTCAGTGTGATTCAATGGAATTCACTCTGGTGGGAAGGAAATACCCTGCAGGTCAAGTACAATTTATGGCTATTTGGATTCTTGTCTTCATTAAATGGATCACTGTCACTCTTAGGGTTTTGTAGCAGTGCCAATACCCTAATATCTGAGTGCCTCCTAGGTTACAAGATTTACATGGTGAGGTCCCTAGTGGACTTCATGGAGTCTTAAGTTTTTCTCCTTTCCCTGGTTATAAGTACCTCTACTTGGAGGAAAGAGGGAGGTGGTGTGGAGAGGGCTTCTTTATTCGTGAATGATATGCCAAGGAAAGTCACAAAGTAACCACTAGCTCAAATCAAGAAAAAAATTTCTTCTCCCTCCTTCCACAACTCCAGAAACTGTGTTGCGCTATCACATGCATTATATGCATGAAGGAATACAGATTCTTGTGAAATATCCAGCATTGGCCATTGTCAGAGACAGGGTACTGAACTAGAAATGGATCATTAGTTTCTTCCTGCAGGAGAATTCCTGTGGTGGAAATGCATTCACCCTCGACATGGTAACACATTTAATTAGCACATTTCATTCCAAGGAATCCCAATACACTTTACATACTAGACACAAGATCACTTCACCCTCTTCTGAAATGCAGCTGAGGTTTGGTTTTCTAATACAGATTTATTAATTTGTATGTAATCCAGATCCAGTGTCAAAAATAAAATAATAATGCTGATTGGCTGCCATATTAGATATTAATTTCCTCACAGAACCAAATCAAAGTAAAGATACAATTGTTTGCAACATGGGGCTTGGGCTATTCCAGGTTCAGGACATGGTTCTGGCATTCCCTGGTGTTACTGTTGTATTACTGATTGTCAAGGTGCCAGGAAACTCTCTTTTCTTTTATTTCAATAAAGTCCAAAATAAACAAAAAGGCCTCAGCCTTCCCATGAGGCAAAAAAATCCTATCTTTGTAAGCACTGAATGTCAAGCATACACCTAAGATCTGTACATTAGAGGTCACAATTATAATAAAAACACATGCTAACTAACAGGCAAGGCAGGCTGTATTACATACCTCATTTTGAACCATGAATTCAAATTAAATTTACTTAATTACATGCAACGTACATTTGAATAAGGGATAGTCGGGTACAGAATCATAGAAATGTAGGACTGGAAGAGACCTTGAGGGCAGCTAGTCCAGCCCCCCATGCAGCGGGAGGACCAAGTTTTGGGGAACTGAAAGTAGAGTGTTGCACCAAGTTTTGGGGAACTGAAAGTAGAGTGTTTGAGGGGGAATTTTGTCCATAACGACACCAGCCAGGAACATGAGCTAAGACCAGCTTTTGGATATTTTAGGATGGGAACATCTGCAGATGTCTGACCACAAGAGTGTCATGGCAACAAATTGATGTATATGATAATAAGCTGAGATCATTAATATACTAACCTATAGGAAAAGGGCACCCCAACATTACTAGGTGAGGAAATACAAATATAGAAGAGGGGAGAAAACCCTACTGAATATGCATTAGACATAGTGGCATTAGACAGCGTAACATATTATAAAAGTTGTATCCCAGTCTGTGTGCAGGAGGAGAGAGAGACGTAGTCCTCGGGAAGTGCCAGGATGATGGCCACTGGTGATGGCGATGAAGAAGACAATGGCTAACATTTCAGGTTGTTCTGCAAGGGATGGTGCCAGTATATGGATGTGCAGATGTACATTCTGTATTCTCTCTATCTACCTTGCTGGGTTAGAGTGTTTGTAACTTTGCTAAATGTATTAATAAACTATTACAAATGCAGAAGGGTTCCTAAAGTGTGAGTGTTTCAACTGTGCTCATCAGTGTTCCCAACTAAACAATAATTTTTATAACACTAGGCCTGATCTTGAGACAAGAAACTGTCAAACCTCAGAGTGATAACTGGGAATTCTTAAGTAATCAATATAATTAATATACGATTCATAGATCGGGCTACACATGGGCTCTTGCCTACCAGTTCTGAGTTTGCTGAAGTCTGCTTTTTTGAAGTCCATTGTTCATATTCTACTGCTCTCACTCCTTCCTTAAATCTATCATTTCATGATCTTTCACCCAAATTGCCTTCAACCTTCAGATTCACAACCAATTCCTCCAAATCAAGTCTAAAATGGCTGCCACGCTGATTACTTCCTCCACCTTCTGAAACAAGAAGTTGTCCCCAACGCATTCCTAGAACTTATTGGACATTGTGTGTTTAGCTATATTATTTTTTCAACAGATATCTGGATAAAGTCCTCCACATCTTGTGTTTTGGATATTTCTGTTATTTGTCCCAGAAATGCTTCATCCACTTCCTTCTCCTGATTTGGTTGTCTTCCAGTATATCCCTACCATGATGTCAGCCACAGACTTTCAGATGTCCTCCCTCTTACCTCTGTCTGGACTGCAGAACAAGGGTATACATTCTTGATGTACAATGCAATACCTCCTCCCTTTTTCCCCTGTCCTTCCTGAACAATCTATACCCCTCTATAACAATATTTCGGTCATGAAATTTATCCCACCAAGTCTCTGTGATGCCAATTAAGTCATAACTGAGCTTGTGTACTAAGACTTCCAGTTCTTCTTGTTTATTCTCCATGCTCCTTGCATTTGTGTATGTACATCTAAGATGCTGAGCAGATTTCCCCACTCTTTTCCCTCCTGTTGCTCCTACCACCCCATTGTAATTTTCCATTCGCACCCCACAACATTTAGCCCTCTGTTAAGGTCACCCTTTTTGATACCTACATGTGGGCTTTTGTCACCTGCCTTCTTTGAACCTAGTTTAAAACCCTCCTCCTTAGGTTGGCGAGTCAGTGTCCAAAATGCCTTCCCCCTTCCTGATCAGGTGGACCCCATCTCTCCCATTCACCTTCCTGGAATAGCATCCCCTGGTTGAGGAAGCCACAGCCTTCCCATCAACACCATCTGTGCAGCAGAAAATGAAGTAGTCTTAAGATGCTTGGAGAGCTGATGGGGAGGAAGTTTTTTAAATTACCTTTACTTCCATCAGTTTAACTGGTCTGAAAATGACTGAACATTTTTTGTTTTGTTTTGTTTTGTCATCAGTATTGCTCAGATTTGTAATATTTTCATTCTCTTTTTGAGGGGGTAAGCAGTGAGTAATCTGGTTGCCGCCATAATGATAGACACAGCCCAGCCTCTTTTGATCAAATGCCAGAATTTAAAGCCAAATACTACCTTCAGCCCATATGCAACTCCAGAGGATTTCTGCAGCAAATCGAGGGTAGTTAAAGGACCTCAGTCCTTTCTCTTGAGTGTAGTATGCATGAAGAAGTAAAGTTAAAAGACAAAAGTGCAGTTTAAATGTTAATTGCATCAAATGTATCCAAAACTGGTGAATCTCACTATGTAATATGCTCACCCAATCTACTATAACCCTGACTTACTGAGCACCAATTAATCAAAGTTCCTTATTAACCAAAGCTCAATTACCGGTATGTCATGAGAGGTTGTACAGTGTCCTCTTCAAACAATCAATGTTTCAGATTTTCCAGCCCACAAATGAAGAGACAACAGCCAACCTGGGAAGGAAAACCAAGCTTAAAACAACAGTGCTCTGGGGCCCCAAACTGCAGAGCACAGTGAAAAGTGTGCAGCTATGCATTTTCTTTTTATTATCAAGTTTGCAATCAAAGTTACAGAGCAATGAATAACTTACGGGGGAGGTTGCAATCAGGAAGCTGATGTACCAGAGCTCTGCACAGATAATGTCACAGCCGTCCTGAATAGAACCTCCTTCTCATTCAACTTGCCCAGTGGTTTCCCAGGCCTCTCTCACTTCTTTTTCTTTTCTTTTCTTTTTTTAATGTATTTGTTAATTAGGCTCCGTGCCTGCATATTTAATGAGGCATCCTGCACTTGTGCGTATACTATGCTGCTGTGTCTCTTCCTTCCCTCAATGTCAGGATGAGACAGGGACAAAGTGTCAGTTTGACTTTCCAGTCTCCTGTCTTGTGTAAGTTTGTGTCACAATATTATAATGTTATTTACATGTAATTTTCCCCTCTTAGTAGATTATTTATTTTACTTCTGACTCAGCAGTATAAGCAGTCCAGGGCCACTTTCTGATGATTCATAACGTTTCCTGTTTTGTTTTCTTTGTAGCTTCATGATTTCTAGTATTTTTGCACACATCCTGCCCAGGGATTCTTAACAGAGTTATCAACAATGTATTTTGTCTGCTACATCTCCCTTCCATTTCCTTTTTGCATCCTTGCTACCTGGCATCATTTTATTCTTTTCTCTGCATTTTCACAGTTTTGTTCTTTCAGTGGGTCAAATGGCACAGAAGGAAGGAATGTGAAATGGCAAATGTTTTGCCATTAGGCTGCTCTATCATCAGAGTACACATCACGGAATTGTAGAAGTTGGACGTGGAAAGACCCATCATGTCATCTAGCTCATCTCTATTCCAAGCAGGGCCTATTTCTTCCTGTATATTTTCTAGTATTTCGTCCAGACTAGATTTAATGTGATAGAATCATAGAATCATAGAATATCAGGGTTGGAAGGGACCCCTGAAGGTCATCTAGTCCAACCCCCTGCTCGAAGCAGGACCAATTCCCAGTTAAATCATCCCAGCCAGGGCTTTGTCAAGCCTGACCTTAAAAACCTCTAAGGAAGGAGATTCTACCACCTCCCTAGGTAACGCATTCCAGTGTTTCACCACCCTCTTAGTGAAAAAGTTTTTCCTAATATCCAATCTAAACCTCCCCCACTGCAACTTGAGACCATTACTCCTCGTTCTGTCATCTGCTACCATTGAGAACAGTCTAGAGCCATCCTCTTTGGAACCCCCCTTCAGGTAGTTGAAAGCAGCTATCAAATCCCCCCTCATTCTTCTCTTCTGCAGACTAAACAATCCCAGCTCCCTCAGCCTCTCCTCATAAGTCATGTGTTCCAGTCCCCTAATCATTTTTGTTGCCCTTCGCTGGACTCTCTCCAATTTATCCACATCCTTCTTGTAGTGTGGGGCCCAAAACTGGACACAGTACTCCAGATGAGGCCTCACCAATGTCGAATAGAGGGGAACGATCACGTCCCTCGATCTGCTCGCTATGCCCCTACTTATACATCCCAAAATGCCATTGGCCTTCTTGGCAACAAGGGCACACTGTGTTTCCAAGTGATGGAAATGCCACTGCTTCACAGACTATCCCACAGCCTAAATGCTCTCATTGCCAGGAAGATTTTCCAGGATATTCAGCCTAAATTTTTTATTGGTTAATGCAGGGGTTTTCAAACTTCATTGCACCATGACCCCCTTCTGACAACAAAAATTATTACGTGGCCTCAGGAGCAGGAACTGAAGCCTCACCGGCCCTAGGAGGGCAAAGCCAAAGCCCCAAGACTTCAGCCCCAGAGAGAGGGCTTGTAACCTGAGCTTCGGCCCCAGGCAGTGGGGCTTGGGCTTGAGCCCCAGACCCCAGCAAGTCTAAACTAGTCCTGACCCACAGTTTGAGAACCGCTGGGTTAATGTAATCCCATTATTCCTCTATATTTTCCCTCCCCCACTCCCATATGTACCACCCTGAAGAATTCTTCTACGTCTCCAGTGTCAATACTATTCAAACATTTTAAACTATTTTATCACCCTTTCCCCGTCCCTCTGTACCCTCCTCATCTCTTAGTCCTTATGTATGCAGCTGGAAAATTCACTGGAACTTTTGCAGCTATTTCGTGTTACAATTTTATGTCTAGTTTATCCCATGTCTGTTATCGCTCCGAGGTCTTTTTCAGTCTGACTTCTTCTCAGGCTTTTCCCTCGCACTGGAGATACATTAAGAGATGATACTCCCTCAGAAGTACTTCTTTGGACTGTTTCCAAACTGAATTTCATTTTGATGGACTTCTCCCACTTTCCTCACTCTGTTCTGCCCATGGGAGATGTCAAGTTGCAGAAGTGATTGCAGTGTATTTCCAATCTAATGATAATTTACATGTAAGTAGCTCCTTTTCTCCCAAGTATGTCATGTAATACGTACCTGCAGTGCCGCTGAGATACAGGAGACCCTGAAGTGCAGGATGACAGCTAATACTTGCACAAATGTTGCACAAAGTAACAAGGGGGCACAGACCATGATGAACAGGCACTTTACACAGACAAGACCTTTTGATATTATGCCATGGCTAGTATGTTAACAATAATTGTGTAGATTTTTTTCCAGCAAGCACCTTTGTGCTCTCTTCTCTTATTCTTGGAAGGAGCTCCTCGGAAACCTCTGCAAAGTTCCCTCATTGCACTCCTTCAAATCCTTCCTTACAACATTCCTCTGCCACAAAACAATGAGCAGCCACTGGGCAGCTGCTGTGCTGGGATCACTGGTTATTCCCCTGTTCATACCAATCTCATTGTTACCATGTGCTTCCTCTCATCTGTCTGTCTGTATCCACCTGTGGTCTCTTGTCTCATACTTAGATTGTAAGCTCTTTGGGGCACAGACCATATTGGGGCCCTAATCCCTGAATGGGGCTTTGTAACTAGGTGCTGGCCAGGAGGTCCTGAGCCAGCCCTCTGGTAGCCCAGCCCCAATTAAGAAACATTAATTACGGCATCTGAGTATGCCATGCCTAATTGAAGGGAAGGGAAGGGAAGCACCTGCGGGACTCATTAGCCAGGAGGCTATATAGGGCTAGGAGGAGATGGGGGAGAGAAAGGAAAGGGAGGAGCCAAGGGCTGTGCGTCCCTGCTTGCTGGAGAAGCTAGCTGTCCCCCAGGTTGCTAGTTTGGAGCAGTCTGTAAATAGAAGGCAGTGGGAGCTAACACTGTAAATAAAAGGCACTGATGACTGCACCCAGAAGAGGTCTCTGGCTGATTTGTGGGCACAGGGGTCCATAATGCGAGGGCAAACAGCCAGGCTCCTCACTACATGAGGGGGGCTTGTCTGGGATTCGAGAGCCAGCGAACGTGGTTGGCGGCCCGGATATGGAGGGGACCCTGCAATAGCTGGTCAAACAGCAGGAGCAGATGCAGCAGGCCCTGCAAAGTTTTCAGCAGTCCCACCAGGCCTTACTGACCTGGCAAGCAGAGCAACAGCAGAGTCTGCGAGAGTTCATACATTTTGCAGGAGGGGGATGGAAAAAAACCCAGGAGAGGATTTCAGGGATCACCTGGCCAAGAGCGGGGAACTTTCCTCAGAGGAGCCCCGAGGGCGGAGGGGCCGAGATTGGCCAGACCTGGCAACTCATAAGGGGGGAAGTGTGTAACAGGGTTCTGGCCAGGAAGTCCTGAGCCAGCCCTCTGTTAGCCCAGCCCCAATTAAGAAGCATTAATTGGGGTTGGCTGAGTATGCCACACTTAATTGATAGAAAGGAAGCACCTGCAGGCCTCATTAGCCAGGAGGCTATATAGGGCTGGCAGGAGGGAAGGGGGGGGGGGAGGAGAAAGAAAAGGGAGGAGCCAAGGGCTGTGCATCCCTGCTTGTGGGAGAAGCTAGCTGTCCCCCAGGTTGCTAGTTTGGAGCAGTCTGTAAATAGAAAGCAGTGGGAGCTGACACTGTAAATAAAAGGCACTGATGATTGCACCCAGTCTCTGGCTGATTTGTGGGCGCAGAAGTCCCATAGTGCGGGGATGAACAGGAAGGCTCTCGTTACAGGCTTCTAGGTGCTAGAGGTACCAATAACTAATAGTGATCATGAGCAAAGTCACTATGGTCTTAGGATTTCTAGCCAGAGGATCCCTCTAGACTGTAAATTCTTCTGGGAAGGGGTGTCTTATATTTTTGTAAAACACTATTCACACTGAAGGAACTGTATATAATAGAGAATAAATGGAGACACCACTACGATGAGGTGTACCTAGCTGATATTGTGTGTTAATGAACCATGACTGGGCATTCCTGAACTCAGCCACACTCTTACATTTGATAGGTGTACACCTGTGCTTAGCTCTAAACTGAGCATATACACACATCCCTAGCACTTTCTCCATAGCTCTAAAATTCTGTGCACAAACCTTCTTTTAGTCCGGTTCCCTATTCCTACTCTCTACTGCTGAGTCCTAGGGATTCTGAGATTGGAGCCCGTATTTTGCATGTGTGTGCCATCCAGCCATTCACAGAAATACTGGCTCATGATCATTATGCAAAGTAGACAAGACCTTTAAGATGCCATCCAGAATAATATAATAGTTGGGGGATATACATTTGGGGGCAGTTAATTACGGAGCAGATTTCCTTAGCAAACACCAGCAGATGAGGGAGTGTGATACCATCATTTTCTTTTCTAGAACATAGTGACTCGCTCCATTAAGGAGCGTACTGAAAGAGTCAAATAAGGTTAAAAGACAGGTTAATTTGCTAGTTGGCCATATTATTTTTAAATTCCATGTAGTCCTCTTGCTATGCACATCTCACCCATGTATGTTAGTGGGAGTTAAACATGTTCATCAAGAGGACAATAATGTATGTTGACTTGTTGAGTTTACCCTGACCACAAGTGTTTCTTCCAAGACCCATGAAGAATTACTGAGCTTCCTTAACATTTAATAAAGGGATTTCAATCTAGCAGAGGAAAGTATAACACGATCCAAGGGTTGGAAGTTAGACATATTCAAACTGGAAATAGGTGTAAATTTTTAACAGAGAGAGCAATTAGCCAATGGAACAACTCACCAAGGGCTGTGGTGGATTCTCCATCACTGACCATTTTTAAATGAAGCTTGGATCTTTTTCTAAAAGAGATGCTCTAGGAATTATTTTGGGGAAGTTCTAAGGCACTGGTGGGCAACCTGCAGCCTCCGGGCCGCATGCAGCCCATGAGGGTAATCCGCTGGTGGGCCACGAGACAGTTTGTTTACATTTTCACAGCCGCCCGCAGCTCCCAGTGGCCATGGTTTGCCATTCCCAACCAATGGGAGCTGCGGGAAGCGGCGCAGGCTGCAGGGATGTGCTGGCCTCTGCTTCCCACAGCTCCCATTGGCCGGGAATGGCAAACCGCAGCCACTGGGAGCTGCGGGCAGTGTGCAAATATAAACACACTGTCTCGTGGCCCACCAGTGGATTACCCTGACGGGCTGCTGGTTGACCACCACTGTTCTAAGGCCTTGTTTTACAGGAGATTAGACTAAATGATCACAGAGGTCCCATCTTGCCTTGGAATACATGTGTCTTTTGGGATTTTCCCCAAATGAGCTCACGGTGTAATTGGTATTTGTATTTAATAAAGGTTAGGGTTGCTTTGAAGTGATGTCAAGCTGAGGCAGTAGGGTCTCAACTGTACATTAAAAGCTTCAACACAGCATTTGGCCAAATGTTACTTGGTGTTGGGATGGAGATATGCAATTGATTCGGGGATGTTAAATGAAGTAATGTTTGTACCACTCTTAAGGTTTACCTGGTGATCACTCTGTTGAAAAGAGAAGATGCTCACTGTTGAGCAATTAAGTGTTCTGGGTTTGCGGGGAGATTTACAATATAAGCTTTTGTAAGCAAGGGACCCAGCATCAGCCTATATGCCACCCTCCTTTCTTGCCAGCGTTACTTTGATATCAGGTGCCAGTATAGAAATACATTACGGATGCTATGGGACTAATTCTCAATAAATCTGTTCCTGCACTTGGGGTAGGAAGCAAGCTTTAAGCCACCCTTTTGCTCCCCATTTTCTGAGGCTTTTTGGGGGCCTGCTCAGCCATGGTGTAAGTTAGAGCATCCTCTGAGACCCCTACAGTCCCTGAGACGCAGGAAACAGCTGTTATGCTGTACACTCCAATCGCGTCCCTATCACTTCCTCACACTGAACGCTGGGAACAGAGCTTGTATAGAGCCCTTATGCCAGCTCTGCATACTCTGGGGAGCCCTGTGCACAGGGAATTTTCTCAAGGGGGTATTTCTTCCCACTTTAAAACCCCTTAATGCCACCAGAATAGTATCTAGCACAGTAACTTGCTCCAAAGAGGTCGGTGTTCGAGCTAGGATTAATACTCCAGGAGTTCTTTGGAACAAGTTACTGTGGTGTATGTGAATATGTAACTGTGAAAGTGTATTTGCTCTGCACTGTGCCTTCACGTTTCTAAGGAGTCTGCTATGTGTAGGGACAGCTGCCATTTTATGAGGCAGAGTCGATGCACCATGTTAGAAAGGAGACCCACACTGTGATCTCTCATGGAGACTTTATTTCTGGTTTGTTTGGGGTTTCCCCCCCCCCTTATTCGAAAATACAATCAAAATGACTTTAATTACATGCTTGTTTTTTGTGTATGGAAAAACAGAAGCACTAACCTTGCTGTCTGTTTTGACATCTGCAAAAGGGGATTGTAATTCTTACCCGCCTCCAAGGGCTGTGGTGAGAATTATTAGTTACTGTTTGTAAAGTGTTCTGAAAATGGCAAGTGATCCGTAATAGCTGAGTTCAGGATTGCTATTTAATCATTGTGCAATACTCATACCTTTCTTATGGTTTGTATAATCTTGATGAAAAAGTAAATTTAAAAAAAATGTGCTTGATTTTAAAAGAAGGCATTTAAGAGAGTATCTGCCATTAACTGTTGGCCTTCTGGAAACAGATTTGATTCTGTCTAAGGCTTTTGACAGCTATGTGAATGATCACATTTCCCATATGTGATGCTGTCTCCACCTTTTCTTCTCTCTCCCCCCCCCCCCCAATTATTCTATAAACTAAGACTCTGGCATAAAGGGCGTAGGGTTTACAACAACAGTAAGAGATGAACAGTGACAATTATTCCCCAATGCACATGTAACATGGAACGTGTAAAACAGGGGACTGTACTGTTTCACAATTAATGCCCACACTAACTCCATGCTGACATTCTATTGCATCAATTTATGGATGTGCTTGGCATTGTTACTTAGTTGTCTTTCCACTTTAAACAGCAGCCACAGGGAGTTGACGGCTTGTCCCTGATCCCCAGCTGCTCAGCTCTGGTAGACACTAGAGCATCAGGGGATCTACCCTAAACTCCACAGCTGGCATAAGCTAATAGCATTTAGCTCCACCCCTGACATGCCCTCAAGCCACCCCCGACACAACCTCACCTCCACCTTATGTTGCCTGCTTTATTGAGCCTAATCCTGCCTGTCAAATCAGAGCTCCACTTCTGCAGACTTCATAGGCCAACCAGTGTAAATATTTGGTGTTCATATAAAAACCTGGGAAATTAATAAACAAAAATCTTCATTCAATTAAAATACATGTAAGGTTGAAGGTGCTGTTCAGTGGAGATCACCTGACCCTCATACCCAGTATTACACTTTGTATACAAAAATTCACATCATTAAAAAACCCCACCTATTCTAAATTATTTGTAATGCAGTAACACCTAGAACCCCCAATGTAAGCATGGTCCCAGTGTGCTAGGCACTCTCCAAACACACAATAAGAGGTGGTCCCTGCTCCAAAGAGTTACAATGAAAATACACAAGATAGACACATGGAGGGCGAAGGGAAGTACTGATGTCCCCATTTTACAGAGAGGGAACTGAATCAATGAAAGCTTAAGTTATTTGCCTTAGATCACACTAAGTCTGTGGCAATTGAACTCAGATCTCTGGAATCCCAGCCCAGTGCATTTAAACACAAGCTCATCCTCTCCAGACATCAGAAAGTCTGGAAATGAACAGCTGAGGAATCTAGCCAGTTCACCCGTGCCATATAATCCATCATCACTCACTACTGACTTGTACATGCCCAAGCTAAACATAGCATTGGCTCAGAATAAAACTCACAAATACACAGTGAAAGGTCAAAATAACAATAGCTAGTTACTAGACAATAAAACCCCTTTTCTTATTGAAGGTTTTTTTTCCAAATAGCCTGCTACTTTGACCTTTGAATATATGTCTGCAAACTTTTTTTGGGTTACAATGTTAAGTTTGAGTAGGTGGTGCTAAAATGTGAATCTCTTCATGGATTTAACATCAAAACAAGACAGTTTAGCTAGGATAAATCTCATATGTCTACAGAGCTCCCGTGTCTGGTTTCTACTGAACAACTCATCCTACCTTTTTCCTAAGTGGCCTGAAAAGAGCCAGCCCCATTTTATGGCTTAGCTGCACCTGACTTCATCTGCTGTAATTAGGCAGTCTCCCCAGATTATCCTCAGGAAGACACTCAAAGTCCAGCCTACTACTCATTGCTAGGATTTAACTCCCATTCACATTTAAATCAATGGTGCGTCTGGTGCTCTTCACTTCTGAAAATCCAGCTTTAAGTGACTTGCCCAATGTCACACAAGAAGTCGGTGGCAGAGCTGGAAATGGAATTCCAGTATCCTAAATATCTAGTACAATACTTTAAACCTTCCTTCACAATACTTAAGTGCTTCTCTGAGTCCTGCACCTGAGGCAGAGCTACAAATATTTTACAGCACCAAGTAATACAATCAGATTTTCTTCTGAACTTTTCCTCACACTGAGTTTCTCACTAAAAATTAGCATGAGAGTGAGTGAAAAATAAAAACAAGAATATTTGCTTTCATGATAGTTCCTGACCCTCTATGGCAACAAAACTGAGCCATGAATTGCCTATTAAGGGACTTTATACTATTTAACCTTCCCCTACCCCCAAGCTCCTTTTGGCATAATTCCCCAGTTGCTAGAACAGGAGCTAGTGTCTAGCTTACCTGTGTTTGCTATCACTCTGACTCTAACTTGAGAAAAGTAGCTCAAAAGTTTCTGAGCATTTGTGCAGTAGAGACTTTCAACTCATGTGAATATTGATAACAGACATCAAAACTATTAGTGGGTCAGTATAGCTTGTATGTATAACACTAAGTTATTGACATTACAAAGTAATACTTGAGTTATAAATCATTCCAATGATGTTTTGGACAGGAACGTGATATCTTCAGTAAAGTCAGTCATTCTTTCAATTATACTTAGGAAGCAAATTAAGAAGTAATACTATCATTCTTATAAGCAAACTACAGACATGTGGTCTAGATGAAATGACTATAAGGTGAGTGCATAACTGGTTGAAAGAATGTACTCCAAGAGTAGTTATCAATAGTTTGCTGTCAGATTGGGAGAGCATATCTAGTAGGGTCCCATAGAGGTCCGTCCTGGGTCTGGTGCTCGTCAATATTTTCATTAATGACTTGAATAATGGAGTGAAGAGTATGCTTATAAAATTTGCAGATGACATAATCCTGGGAGGGATTGCAAGTACTCTGGAGGACAGAATTAGAATTCAAAATGACCTTGACAAATTGGAGAATTGGTCTGAAATCAGCAAGATAAAATTCAAGAAAATGCAAAGATCTACACTTAGGAATTAAAAATCAAATGCACTACAAAATGGGGAAAAACTGGCTAGGCAGTCGTATTGCTGAAAAGGATCTGGGGTTATAATGGATCACAAATTGAATATGAATCAACAATGTGATACAGTTGCAAAAAAGGCTAATGTCATTCTGGGGTGTATTAACAGGAGCGCCATAGGCAAAGGGAGACAACTTTCCTGCTCTGCTCAGCACTGGTGAGGCCTCAGCTAGAGCACTGTGTCCAATTCTGGGCACCATGCTTTAAGAGAGATGTGGACAAATTGGAGAGAGTCCAGAGGAGAGCAACAAAAATTATCAATGTTTAGTTAACAACTGTTATAAAGAGGATGGTGATCAATTGTCCTCCCTGTCCGTTGAAGTAGCACAAGAAGTAATAGGCTTAATCTTCAACAAGGGAGATTTAGGTTAGTTATTAGGAAAAACTTTCTAACTGTAACGGTAGTTAAACTCTGGAATAGGCTTCCAGGGGAGATTGTGGAATCCCCGTCATTGGAGGATTTTAACAGGTTAGACAAAACCTGTCAGGGAGAGTCTAGGTTTACTTGATCCTGCATCAGCACAGGGAACTGGACTAGAGGATCTCTTGTGGTCCCTGCCAATCCTACATTTCTGTTGTTCTTTCTATGACTTCATGCTTAATCACAAATTCACACAGGAAGTCTTGATTCTTAACATAACACCTTGACAAAGGCTACAGTAATTATGTCTTACCAGTAGTGCAGCTTACAGCTTCCCTTACACATCTGATCTACAGTACCTCCTCTTGACAAGGCACAGAAACTTATGTTTAATCTACGAATAGCAGCATGTTTTGGTTTCCCATTGACTGTAGTGTAAGAAATGGCAGGCTGGCCTGTTTGGGATAAAGAGAATCTCAGACTCTTTCCTCAGAAAGAAAAGGAGTACTTGTGGCACCTTAGAGACTAACAAATTTATTTGAGCATAATCTTTCATGAGCTACAGCTCACTTCATCGGATGCATTCAGTGGAAAATACGGTGGGGAGATTTATATACACAGAGAACATGAAACAATGGGTGTTACCATACATACTGTAAGGAGAATGATCAGGTAGGGTGAGCTATTACCAGCAGGAGAATGGGGGAAAAAACCTTTTGTAGTGATAATCAAGGTGGGTCATTTCCAGCAGTTGACAAGAACATCTGAGGAACAGTGGGGGGTGGGGGTGGGGGAGGGGAATAAACATGGGGAACATTGGCACCCTGACAGCAGGATTGTTTGGCTATGTAGACTCCCTCCTCAGGCCCTACGCTACCAGCATTCCTAGCTATCTTCGAGACACCACTGACTTCCTGAGGAAACTACAATCCATCGGTGATCTTCCTGAAAACACCATTCTAGCCACAATGGATGTAGAAGCCCTCTACACCAACATTCCACACAAAGATGGACTACAAGCCGTCAGGAACAGTATTCCCAATAATGTCACGGCAAACCTGGTGGCTGAACTTTGTGACTTTGTCCTCACCCATAACTATTTCACACCTGGGGACAATGTATACCTTCAAATCAGTGGCACTGCTATGGGTACCCGCATGGCCCCAGAGTATGCCAACATTTTTATGGCTGACTTAGAACAAAGCTTCCTCAGCTCTCGTCCCCTAATGCCGCTACTCTACTTGCGCTACATTGATGACCTCTTCATCATCTGGACCCATGGAAAAGAAGCCCTTGAGGAATTCCACCAGGATTTCAACAATTTCCATCCCACCATCAACCTCAGCCTGGACCAGTCCACACAAGAGATCCACTTTCTGGACGCTACGGTGCTAATAAGCGATGGTCACATAAACACCAGCAGGTTACCGGAAACCTACTGACCACTATGCTTACCTACATGCCTCCAGCTTTCATCCAGACCACACCACATGATCCATTGTCTACAGCCAAGCTCTTTGATACAACCGCATTTGCTCCAACCCCTCAGACAGAGACAAACACCTACAAGATCTCTATCAAGCATTCTTACAACTACAACACCCACCTGCTGAAGTGAAGAAACAGATTGACAGAGCCAGAAGAGTACCCAGAAGTCATCTACTACAGGACAGGCCCAACAAAGAAAATAACAGAACGCCACTAGCCATCACCTTCAGCCCCCACCTAAACCTCTCCAACGCATCATCAAAGTTCTACAACCTACCCTGAAGGACGACCCATCACTCTCACAAATCTTGGGAGACAGGCCAGTCCTTGCTTACAGACAGCCCCCTAACTTGAAGCAAATACTCAACCACACACCACACAACAGAACCACTAACCCAGGAACCTATCCTTGCAACAAAGCCCGTTGCCAACTGTGCCCACATATCTATTCAGGGGACACCATCATTGGGCCTAATCCCATCAGCCACACCATCAGAGGCTTGTTCACCTGCACATCTACCAATGTGATATAAGCCATCATGTGCCAGCAATGTCCCTCTGCCATGTACATTGGCCAAACTGGACAGTCTCTATGTAAAAGAATAAATGGACACAAATCAGACGTCAAGAATTATAACATTCAAAAACCATTGGAGAACACTTCAATCTCTTTGGTCACTCGATTACAGACCTAAAAGTTGCAATTCTTCAACAAAAAACCCCAAAACCAGACTCCAACAAGAGACTGCTGAATTGGAATTAATTTGCAAACTGGATACAATTAACTTAGGCTTGAATAGAGACTGGGAGTGGATGGGTCATTACACAAAGTAAAACTATCACCCCATGTTTATTCCCCCCCCCCCGCCACTGTTCCTCAGACGTTCTTGTCAACTGCTGGAAATGGCCCACCTTGATTATCACTACAAAAGGTCCCTGTCCCCCCCCCGCTGGTAATAGCTCACCTTAAGTGATCACTCTCCTTACAGTGTATATGGTAACACCCATTGTTTCATGTTCTCCATGTATATAAATCTCCCCACTGTATTTTCCACTGAATGCATCCAATGAAGTGAGCTGTAGCCCACAAAAGCTTATGCTCAAATAAATTTGTTAGTCTCTAAGGTGCCACAAGTACTCCTCTTCTTTTTGCGGATACAGACTAACACGGTTACTACTCTGAGACTCTTTCCTGTAGCAACTGGGAAGCATGCAGGCAGCAGGGGGAGCTGCAGTACGACATCTGAATCCTGCCCACAAAAGGGAGAACTGCTGCATTTCCTTTTAAAAATAAATCTGTTAAAACTCTAGCTCTGTATCATCTGAAAATTAACATGCACAGGATTCTGTCAGCATTGTTCAGAAAAATATGGAGAGATTAGAATGAGATGAAGCCTAATAGTTAGCTCATATACACTGCACCACAATTTACAGCATTAGCCTGTCAGCTGTTTTAGTAGTAATGTGGTTACATGTAATGATCTGCAGTTTTCAGGAATAATGAGTGGAGGAACCCTTGCTCCGGAGACTGTATGAATCATATTTTCCATATTCACTTGTGTCTGTGCAACTTCTTTATTGAGGGCAAAATGCATTAGCCTCTGAGTTGCTGAGAAGTAGCATGCTGTTGCATGCTTCGTGTTGACTTGAATCTGCATATTACTGTTGCTATCAGAAAACAGTGACAGCCAGACTCCTCAACAATTTTATATCTCATATATCCACTGGGGGTGTTGCCATCTTGTTCTTTGTTTTCCTTTTGTTTGTCAGGCTTCCTTTGACAGCATGCAAGGCTCTCAGTCTCTGCCAAACAAGAGATTAACTCCACTTCAGCTATCCCCCTTCCCGTTGCCCAGGCAAAGAGCGGCTGCTGGGAAGAAAGAATGGGGAGAATTCCTTTGGGAAGGCGGCAGGCCTCTACAACCAACACTGAACCCCAGTCTTGGGGAGTTTTCTGCCTATTTGATTTTGTTTCCATTAAAATTACTATAAAATCCTGTTTATAAATGTTATTCCTTAAGGAAAAGGATCATGCTGATTTTAATAGTGTTGTGTCATTTTATCATTCTGATCTGCTTGGGTATTGGGGTTGGAAATGGATGAGCTGAGCATGTACATTGTATGCCTCATAGAATCATAGAATATCAGGGTTGGAAGGGACCTCAGGAGGTCATCTAGTGCACCCCCCTGCTCAAAGCAGGACCAATCCCCAATTTTTGCCCCATACCTGTAAATGGCCCCCTCAAGGATTGAACTCACAACCCTGGGTTTAGCAGGCCAAAGCTCAAACCACTGAGCTATCCCTCCCCCCCTCATTATTATTTAATCTCATACAAGGCAAAGAATATGGATCTGGGTGTGGATGAATATCTTCATCTAACCAGGCTCAATACAGTCAGTTTTAACCTCTGCATACATGCCCATATACTGGTCTCTGCCTTGATTCTTTTTTTGTCTTATTTGTCATATTCCTCATTCTGGCTATGTAGTCTACAGCAAATTACCTGATCATTTCTTTGTTTACCAGACATAGTATGAATTGTAGTTATTATGCTCCTCAGGTATATGTGTGTGTGTATATATATATATATTTGGACAGGCTGTGCAAAGGGGGGGGGGAAGAATCTGGACCCCTGTCTAGTTTATCTGATCCCTTTGATTCAGGGCTCTCTCTAGTTCAAGCCTAGAGGGATTAAAACCAGTAAGCTAGCACTAGCAAGCTTCTTATACCCACTGATGATGGCACTTGTGACAGATTTAGGCAAACTAGAAGATCCTAGAGCGGCCCTGTCCAAGTTCTGTTACATTTGTGACATTTTGACATTATTCCTGCTGCACTTTGCGAACAGAGATGGAATGCAGGAAGAATGCAAGTTTTTTCACCCACACAGGCTGGTTCATAAAACCTTTTTATGACAAGTCTTTTATAAAATACACAACAAAAATTCACTGTTCTTGCATCCATGTATGCATGTACATGTGAGTAAATATATAACAAATGTTATATGACTTGTATGTGTGTAATGGTGTGGGATGCAGCTTTAGTTTTCATTGCCAAGACTTTGGGATGACTGATTTCTCATGAGGCATGAGGCAATTCCCAAGTACCACGAGTTTTCAAAATAAGTACAATAAAACCTCTAAAGCATCCCACACCATCATGAATTTTATTTACACTGCCTATTTTTAAGTCAGGCTTTTTTTTTCTTTCATCTTTTAAGTTCTTCTATGATTTTTCCCTACTTGTTGAAATACATTAGTTACTATGGAAACAGATCTGTGTATACAGAGCTTGGTGACATCCACACAGTGTGAATTTGTATAATGCTTTCCCATAACCTAAATATCTACCTGACAGTTATGTCTGAACAGTCTGGGGAGCTTAGACCCTGCAGCATCTTGCACGTGGCAACTGGGTGTGAGGGAAAGCTATCATGAAAAAAACAAAAGCCCTGAAGGTCCCATGACTTTCCCAGTGAGAGACCCTCTGACTTTCTCAGTGGGAAAGAAATCACCAGAAGATTTACAGTGCAAACCATTAGATTGTGATGCATTCCCAGAAACAGCACTGTATTAAGCAAAGTCACTGGAGGGTTCACTTTCACTAGCCTCTAATGATTAGCTTTAAGACAATAAATAATAGCAATAATATAGTAGCACCTGAGGCCCCAGTCAAGGAACTGGGCCTCATTACTCTAAGTGCTGTACCAACAAGGTACAAAAGGTAGGTCCCTGTCTACAGGAGCTCACAGTCTTGGTTTATGACAAAATGTGAACAGTGAATGAAACAGCCAAATGGGGTATGGGTAGAGTGGGAGGACTGTTTTGCAGAGTAAGCAGTGGTTTCCGCCTATTCATTGTCAGCCGGTAATGTGTTATCAACATCGTGGCAGAAGTTTACAGACAGGGAAGATGTTTGCTCTGTGTACTGTAACAGGGAGCTTTATGCACACGTAAGGGACAGCACGAAAAAGAGCGTGGTGGCACTTGTGGGAGAAGTGGACAATCAAGGCCAGGATTCTGGGAGAGCAAAATTGGGAGTCCATGGGGTGGTGAGATAATAGATCTTATAGGCAGAGCAGGGTTAAACTATGATGAACTTTCAAGGTGAAAAAAAGAAGCTTGTGTTTGCTGAGGTGCAGAAGGAGGAGCCAGTGAGGGGACACAAACGGGGTGAAATGGTCAGAGTGACAAGCCAGGACCATGTCTCTAGGAGCAATGTTTAGAAGGGCTTGAGGAGGGCAATTTTAGAGGACTCATTTCATCCTCTGTCCAATGTTCCTATTCCTATGGCTGCTCTCACACTTTCTACCTCCAGTCTGGAGAACAGGCAAGCTCTGCCTTGTCACAGGCTAATGACTCCCATGCAAAGTCCAGCAAACACAGAGTGCAATCAGAGCTTTGGCTCTCACCCTCTCTTTGTTACCTAATCTGTGTTATCACTTGGCTAATGTCATTTCTCTCTACCAGGCCAGGCAGTGGATGGTGCAAAAAAAAAAAAAAAAAAAGAGAGAGAGAGAGAGAGATTTTAGCCTCCCCCTGGTATACAATCTGGGGGTTATCTGGTACATGTACCAGATAGGAGCCAGAATCTGCTCTGAGTAATACGTGTGTAAATCCACAGTAATTCCAATTTCAGCTTCAATGGAGTTACTCTGGACTTACACCAGCATGACTTGGAGCAGAATTTAGCTCTATAGCTCTAGTTCATCAGTTTAAAAAAAAAAAAAAATCTCTGCGTTAATTAACTCTCTCCAAACACCATTCCTTTAACCTCAGGTTCTAGTTTAACTTATGTAGCTTGGGAGATCGGGTTTGTTTGGGTTTTTTACACTTATATACAGGAACCCTAACAATCCCCACTGAGAAACACATTTATCCAAGGATTCCATAACACAGTTTGGAAGCTGCTCTTTGGCCCAGGATCCCAGGCCAGGTGCAGATTGTCCTTTTGTTGGCACAAGACCCATTCTGCCCCTGGTTGCTAAAAACGTGGGCAGAAAATCACTCAGTACGTCTTCCAGGCCCAGGGATCCCTACTGCAGAAGAGCCTCTTTCTGTTTGCAATGGGACAATTCATTGCTAGGGAAAAACCTGCCAAAGGAGTTTCCTAATAGAAATGGCTAAGACTCTAGGATGAGAAGGTTTTTAAAAAAACAAAACAAAAAAAAAACAAAGCCCTATGCTAATTCAGTCAAACCAGGAACCTGGCCAGTTGGCTGGCTTAGGGTAGAAAAATATCCAGTTTCTTTACCTGGATAAACAACTGATGAATGATAGAATACTGGCTCCCCTGCTCCCCTTTGCCTTCTCTTCTGCCTGCCTTCAGGCAGTACAAATGGGAAGAGGCCCTGCAGGCTGGCTCCTCCCTGCACAGCAGCTCCTCCATTCACCTCATTAAAATGTTCATTCTGCTCCCAGTTTAGCCGCTGACAAGAACTAACATTGTGTAGTGCTGCATTCCATGTTCTCCTCCTCCACACCTCTCCTCACAACAGAAACCTAGAAATGCAGAAAACTGGGACACGCAAGGCAAACATAAAAGGTGAACCAGAGGAGCAGAAGGATGGGAGGTGAGGGGGAGTAGGCAGGAGTATGAAAGGATAAGAGAAAGGGTTTCTTCAAAAGAAACTTAACAGAGGGCCAAGGCAAGAATGAAAGGGCAGCTAGCAGCAAACCTGAGATGAGAAAATGGCAAACTGGGAAGAGAGGGTTGAAAAGGAAGGAAGTTTCTAGGAAAATAAGATGAAGACATAAAACCCAAAGATGGATCGAGGTGAATGTGAGAATAAAATCTTCCTTTTGTAGGCTCCCTTCCCCTATGAAAAAAAATCTATGTCAAGTGGGAGACAAGATTTGTATAAAGGCAAAGGAAGTGATTTTTTCTCTATAATCCATCCTAACTGTGTTCTCCAAAATCCTAACTTCCTAATTCATTTTTGGTTGTTACTTTTAGATGCAGGAGCTTTAGAGATTAATTACTGAGAATGAAATATGAGCCAAGCATAAACTCCTTTTAAAAGTTTTTAGAAAACAAGTTAAATCTGCTGTGGAAGCTGGTGCCACCACAGCTGCATAGTAGATATTATTATGGGCAATAAAGTAAAGATGTACAAATGGAATTTTTGTAAGACAGAATGTGGGACTCCCTTCGAGAATGCACCAAGCAATTTAACACCTTGCACTACGGTATCACATTGTCACTTAGCATACTGTAGAAAGCTGTCATGCCCATCTAAAACTAGAACATCTTCCTAGCTACATTGTTGAAACTGATCTTCATAGTAAGCCCACAGGTGTCCACTTATATTTAAAATGGGCATTTTGCATTACCCCAGACACAACAGAGCAATGGGCAAACATCAAAAGATTTTGAAAGTGTGTGGATAGGCATCCAAAAATTCAGACATTTGTCCAAATGATTTTAAACTTTTAGAAGCTGTTCCCTTTGCTCCTCCCCATCCCTTTCCCCAACTTCAGCCCCAGGACAGGATCTCCCCCTCCCCACACTATAATCCCACGTCCTCCTTTCCATGGCTCCCCTCACCTGCCCTTCTCCAGGGTTAACTAGGCAAGAACTGTTGCATCCCTAGAAAAGGAGGTTGGGCTCTCATTCATTCCAGTCATATGCCCTGGTGCATCAGTTGTAGGAAATTTCCAGAGTGCTCCTTAAATGCATAAACGGTTAGATCAGCAGGCCCAACGGAAAGAGGCCTGGACGCCAATTTGATTAAGGAGAGAACTGCCTGGCTGCCCTCAGCCAGCAGTATCACAGGTGGCGGGAACAAGCCACTGTGCTGAACCCTGAAGGGGAGCAGAGTGGACCCCCAGAATGAAGCTTTCCAGAGGTGACACATGGGGGGGGCTTGTGAGGGGTCAAGTGCTTCCCCCCTCCCCAGGTTTGCTGCTTGGCTTGTACTGAGCATGCTCACATGGACTGAGCATGCTCAGTAACACTGCTGAAACCAGCTGCCCTCACTCTGCCCCCACATCGACCTCCACTGTAGTTAAAAGGCAGGAGATTGGGTCTCACTCACAGCCCTTTAGTTTATCTGAATATCCAACAAGGATCTAATCAGACTGTGTGAAGAGTGATGGTTCAGAACAGTTCTTACTTTAATTAAACCAGTTTTGCCCTATCAAATCAAAATCAATTTTTAAAAACAGAATGAGAACCAGCTTTCCAAACCTAACAAGGAGCTAATGCCCCGATGCAGATCAAAGCTGCCAGCTATTCAAGACCTGAAATAAGTTGTTCAAAACTATGGACATGACATAAATATTGCTATGTAGTGGCATAAGAAAATGTCTGTGAACATAACAAAGTTGCAGAGGTGGTCTGGAAAACTGCTATTGTTGGATTTGTAGGTGCATGAAAGGATCTGTAAGGGTATGTCAAAATTACTACGAAATTAGGTTGAATTTATAGAAGTCGATTTTTTAGAAAGTGATTTTATACAGTCGATTGTGTGTGTCCCACTAAGCGCATTAAGTCGGTGGAGTGCGTCCACAGTACCGAGGCTAGCGTCGACTTTCAGAGTGTTGCGCTGTGGGTAGCTATCCCACAGTTCCCGCAGTCTCCACCGCCTATTGGAATTCTGGGTTGAGCTCCCAATGCCTGATGGGGCAAAAACATTGTCGCAGGTGGTTTTGGGTACATGTCGTCAGTCGCCCCTCCCTCTGTGAAAGCAATGGCAGACAATTGTTTCGCGCGTTTTTTCCGTGGGGGCGCCACACTGCTGTCAGCAGATGGTGCAGTAGGTCTGCAAACCATCGTCGTCATCCACCACTTCCACTGCTCTCCTGGTGCCATGAATCCACCTTGCAGGTCCTCTATATGACCATCGTCATCCACTGCCACTCTGCTTTCCTGGTGGTCTCACAGGGCCACTTCCACTGCAACTCTGCTGAGCTACTCTTGTCTCCCCATACCATGGCAAGCGTGCAGCCTGCTCAGCTGTTGTGTCCTGGCAGCAGATGGTGCAGTAGGTCTGCAAAACTGGTCATCCAACCACCACTTCTACTGCAACTCTGCTCTCCTGCAGGCACCATACCACAGCAAGCATGGAGCCTGCTCAGATCACTGTGGCAGTTATGAGCATTGTAAACACCTCGCGCATTATCATGCAGAACCAGAACCTGCAAAAGCAGGTGAGGAGGCGATGGCAGCGCAGTGATGAGAGTGATGAGGACATGGACACAGATGTCTCTCAAAGCATGGGCCCCGGCAATTTGGCCATCCTGGTAGCAATTGGGCAGGCTCATGCTGTGAAACGCTGATTCTGGGCCCGGGAAACAAGCACAGACTGGTGGGACCGCATAGTGTTGCGGGTCTGGGATGATTCCCAGTGGCTGTGAAACTTTCACATGCATAAGGGCACTTTCATGGAACTTTGTGACTTGCTTTCCACTGCCCTGAAGCACAAGAATACCAAAATGAGAGCAGCCCTCACAGTTCACAAGCGAGTGGCGATAGCCCTCTGGAAGCTTCCAATGCCAGACAGCTACCAGTCCGTCGGGAATCAATTTGGAGTGGGCAAATCTACTGTGGGGGCTGCTGTGATCCAAGTAGCCAATGCAATCGCTGAGCTGCTGCTAACAAGGGTAGAGTCTCAGGGAAATGTGCAGGTCATAGAGGATGGCTTTGCTGCAATGGGATTCCCTAACTGTGGTGGAGCAATAGACAGACCGCATATCCCTATCTTGGGACCGGATCACCAAGGCAGCCAATACATAAACCAAAAGGGGTACTTTTCCATGGTGCTGCAAGTACTGGTGGATCACAAGGGACATTTCACCAACATCAACGTAGGATGGCCCGGAAAGGTACATGACACTCGCACCTTCAGGAACTCTGGTCTGTATGAACAGCTGCAGCAAGGAACTTACTTTCCAGACCAGAAAATAACCACTGGGGAGTTGAAATGCCTATAGTTATCCTTGGGGACCCAGCCTACCCCTTAAAGCCATGGCTCATGAAGCCATACACAGGCATCCTGGACAGTAGTCAGGAGCTGTTCAACTATAGGCTGAGCAAGTTCAGAATGGTGGTAGAATGTGCATTTGGACATTTAAAAGCACGCTGGTGCAGTTTACTGACTCGGTTAGACCTCAGCAAAACCAATATTCCCATTGTTATTACTGCTTGCTGTGTGCTCCACAATATCTGTGAGAGTAAGGGGGAGACATTTATGGAGGGGTGGGAAGTTGAGAAAAATCGCCTGGCCGCTGATTACACACAGCCAGACACCAGGGTGGTTAGAAGAGCACAGCAGGGCACATCAGAGAAGCTTTGAAAACCAGTTTCATGGCTGACCAGGCTACGGTGTGACAATTCTGTTTGTTTCTCCTTGATGGAAACCCACCCCCTTGGTTCACTCTACTTCCCTATAAGCCAACTGCCCTCCCCTCCCTCCTTCAATCACCGCTTGCAAAGGCAATAAAGTCATTGTTGTTTCAAATTCATGCATTCTTTATTACTTTGTCACACAAATAGGGGGATAACTGCCTAGGTAGCCCAGGAGGGGTGGGGGAGGAGGGAAGGACAAGGCCACAGTGCACTTCAAAACTTATTGAATCCCAGCCTTCTGTTGCTTGGGCAGTCCTCTGGGGTGGAGTTGTTGGGTGCCTGGAGGGCCCCCTCACCCCCGCGTTCTTGGGCATCTGGGTGAGGAGGCTATGGAACTTGGGGAGGAGGGCGGTTGGTTACACAGGGGCTGCAATGGCCATCTGTGCCTTTCCTGCACCTCAACCATACACCAGAGCATATCAGTTTGATCCTCCAGTAGCCTCAGCATTGCATCCTGCCTCCTTTCATCATGCTGCTGCCACCTTTCCTCTTGATCCCGCCACCTCTCCTGTTGCTCCAGCCATCTATCCTCTCATGCATCCCTCCTGTCCTCTCATTCATTTTGAGCTTTCCTGGACTCTGCCATTGTCTGCCTCCACGTATTCTGCTGGGCTCTTTCAGTTTGAGTGGACTGCATGAGCTCAGAGAACATTTCATCGCGAGTACGGTTTTTTCGCCTTCTTATCTGCAGTGACAGAGATGCAAGTCGCAGCATTGAAACATTTGTAGCTGCAGGAGGAAAAAAAGGGAGATTAAAATTGAAAAAGACACATTGGCCATTTAAAAGGAGGGGCTGATGTTTTCGGGTTAATGTGCAGCACAAACCCAACTAAACCCACCCACACACCCAATTCTCTGGGATGATCGCTTCCCCCCTCCCCACACCGCGTGGCTAACAGCTGGGATGATTTCCTTTCAGCCACAGGCAAACAACCCAGCAGGAACAGCCACCTCTGATGTCCCCTTAATAAAATTCCCCTATTTCAACCAGATGACCATGAATGATGTCACTCTCCTGAGGATAATCCAGAGAGATAAAGAATGGATGTTGCTTGAATGCCAGCTGTCATAAATATAAAGGGAAGGGTAAACACCTTTAAAATCCCTCCTGGCCAGAGGAAAAACCCTTTCAACTGTAAAGGGTTAAGAAGCTAGGATAACCTCGCTGGCACCTGACCAAAATGACCAATGAGGAGACAAGACACTTTCAAAAGCTGGGGGGAGGGAGAAATAAAGTCAGAGAGTCTCTCTCTCTCTCTCTCTCTCTCTCATACTTTTGCCACGGACAGAACAGGAATGGAGTCTTAGAACTTAGTAAGTAATCTAGCTAGATATGCCTTAGATTCTGATTCCTTTAAATGGCTGAGAAAATAAGCTGTGCTGAATGGAATGTAGATTCCTGTTTTTGTGTCTTTTTGTAACTTAAGGTTTTGCCAGAGGGATTCTCTATGTTTTGAATCTAGTTACCCTGTAAGGTATTTACCATCCTGATTTTACAGAGGTGATTCTTTTTACTTTTTCTTTTATTAAAATTTTTCTTTTAAGAATCTGAATGCTTTTTCATTGTTCTTAAGATCCAAGGGTTTAGGTCTGTGTTCACCTATGCAAAGTGGTGAGGATTTTTATCAAATCTTCCCCAGGAAGGGGGGTGTAAGGTTTGGGATGATTTTTTGGGGGAAAAGATGTTTCCAAATGGGCTGTTTCCCAATTATATCCCTGTTAGACGTTTGATGGTGGCAGCGATAAAGTCCAAGGGCAAAAGGTAAAATAGTTTGTACCTTGGGGAAGTTCTAACCTAAGCTGGTAAAAGTAAGCTTAGGAGGTTTTCATGCAGGTGCCCACATCTATACCCTAGAGTTCAGAGTGAGGAAGGAACCTTGACACTAGCAGACACCGGGACCACACGCTGCCATGCTTTCTTATGCAATGATTCCACACTATGTGCTACTGGCCTGCCATGGAGGATGCAATAAGGCTGCCCTCCCCAGAAACCTTTTGCAAAGGCTTTGGGAATACCTCCAGGACAGCTTCATTGACATGTCCCTGGAGGATTTCCGCCCCATCCCCAGACACGTTAACAGACTTTTCCAGTAGCAGTACTGGCTGCGAATGCATCCCAAGGCTTCAGGGCAAATTAATTAAACATGCTTGCTTTTAAACCGTGTATTATATTTTCAAAGGTACACTCACCAGAGGTGCTTTCTCTGCCTTCAAGGTCTGGGAGCCCGGGTTGGGAGGGTATTGGCTCCAGGGTGATAAATAGTTCCTGGCTGTCAGGGAGAATGGTTTCTCTGCTTGCCTGGTGTGTGCTATCATCTTCCTCATCCCCAAAATCCTCATCCCTGTTGTGTGAGACTCCCCTGCAGGAGGCCATGTACAGGTGTGGGTTAGTTGTAGGGTAGACTCCCTAGAATTGCATGCAGCTCATCATAGAAGCGGCATGTCTGGGGCTCTGACCTCAAGCGGGCGTTTGCCTCTTGGGTTTTTTGGTAGGCTTGCCTGAGCTCCTTAAGTTTCATGCGGCACTGCTGCAGGTCCCTGTGATAGCCTCTGTCCTTCATGCCCTTGGAGATTTTTTCAAATATTTTGGCATTTCGTCTTTTGAAACGGAATTCTGATAGCACGGATTCTTCTCCCCATACAGCGATCAGATCCAGTACCTTCCATTCGGTCCATGCTGGAGCTCTTTTGCGATGCTGGGACTCCATGGTCATCTCTGCTGATGAGCTCTGCATGGTCACGCCGTGGTGGCCAAACAGGAAATGAAATTCAAAAGTTTGCGGGGCTTTTCCTGTCTACGTGGCCAGTGCATCCGAGTTGAGAGTGCTGTCCAGAGCAGTCACAATGGAGCACTGTGGGATTGCTTCCGGAGGCCAATACCATCAAATTGCATCCACACTAACCCAAATTCAACCTGGTGATGTCGATTTCAGCGCTAATCCCCTCGTCGGGGAGGAGTACAGAAATTGATTTTAAGAGCCCATTAAGTTGACAAAAAGGCTTCGTTGTGTGGATGGGTGCAGGGTTAAATCAATCTAACACTGCTAAATTCGACCTAAATTCGTAGTGTCGACCAGGGCTAAGTTGACATGCTATTTTACTAAAAGTCACTGTAGTGATTAAAAAGCAAAGAATGAAGTGCTGCTGTGAAGGATGATCTTGTTGGTCAGAGGACAGCCAGAAATAATGATTATATATTATAATTGTGTGAAGAAATGAAAAAGAAATTGAGCAATTGCTTGCTTTCCTAGCAAGCAGCAGCCTCAGCCTTGCAACATTTCTGAATTGACAAAAAGGTTGTTAACAGAGCTCCAAAGTGGCCATTGAAAGATGTGACTCATTCTCCATTACCCTGCACCTTGTGCAGTCATTTACACTTGTGTACAGTGGGTGAAAAATGCTACCAAATCTGAATGCTAACATTCTGCACTCTGCACACATGTAAATACCTATCCAATATACAAGGCAATGGAAAACCTAGACCTAAGATTTCTCATGCTCAGAAATGAAAGCTGAGCCACATGGCCAAAAAGGATTAACAGAAGGGAAATGGCGTCCTACAGTCACCTACCCTGATGAATTTAAACAATAAGGCCTCTGTTTTATTTGCATTCAGTTTCATGTAGTGACATGACATCCAGATTTGGATATAATGCATGATATTGGATGCAGTCTGGCAAGGCTTAAATCATACATACTCTATAATGACCTCAGAAGATAGATCTTGTTTCATATCTGTATAGCAATGAAAACCAAGGCTGCACTAAGAGATAGGATGCAAGGCCAAACTACAAGGCTGAAGATAAAGGTCTTTGGTACTTTATGCTTAAGTACTACAAGGCTCAGAAGTAAATATATGCCAAGAAATCATCTAAGAGTACTTCTGTAAATCTGAATAAAATCAGGTCTCAGAAAGCACTGCAATACCATTTATTTTTTTATAGATTCATAGATATTTAGGTCAGAAGGGACCATTATGATCATCTAGTCTGACCTCCTGCACAACGCAGGCCACAGAATTTCACCCACCACTCCTACAAAAAAAAAACCTCACACCTATATCTGTCCTATTGAAGTCCTCAAATCGTAGTTTAAAGACTTGAAGGAGCAGAGAATCCTCCAGCAAGTGACCTGTGCCCCATGCTACAGAGGAAGGCGAAAAACCTCCAGGGCCTCTTCCAATCTGCCCTGGAGGAAAATTCCTTCCCGACCCCAATATGGCGATCAGCTAAACCCTGAGCATATGGGCAAGATTCATCAGCCAGATACTACAGAAAATTCTTTCCTGGGTAACTCAGATCTCACCCCATCTAATAGCCCATCACAGGCCATTGGGCCTATTTATGAATATTTAATTACCAAAACCATGTTATCCCATCATACCATCTCCTCCATAAACTTATCAAGTTTAATCTTAAAGCCAGATAGATATTTTGCCCCCACTGCTTCCCTTGGAAGGCTATTCCAAAACTTCAGTCCTCTGATGGTTAAAAACCTTCGTCTAATTTCTAGTCTAAATTTCCTAGTGGCCAGTTTATATCCATTTGTTCTTGTGTCCACATTGGTACTGAGCTTAAATAATTCCTCTCCCCCTCTGGTATTTATCCCTCTGATATATTTATAGAGAGCAATCATATCTCCCCTCAACCGTCTTTTAGTTAGGCTAAACAAGCCAAGCTCCCAGAATCTCCTTTCATAAGACAAGTTTTCCATTCCTCGGATCATCCTACTAGCCCTTCTTTGTACCTGTTCCAGTTTGAATTCATCCTTCTTAAACATGGGAGACCAGAACTGCACACAGTATTCCAGGTGAGGTCTCACCAGTGCCTTGTATAACGGTACTAAAATCTCCTTATCCCTACTGAAAATACCTCTCCTGATGCATCCCAAGACTGCATTAGCTTTTTTCACAGCCATATCACATTGGCGGCTCATAGTCATCCTATGATCAACCAATACTCCAAGGTCCTTCTCCTCCTCCGTCACTTCTAATTGATGCATCCCTAGCTTATAACTAAAATTCTTGTTATTAATCCCTAAATGCATGACCTTACACTTCTCACTATTAAATTTCATCCTATTACTATTACTTCAGTTTACAAGGTCATCCAGATCCTCCTGTAGGGTATCCCTGTCCTTCTCTAAATTGGCAATACCTCCCAGCTTTGTATCATCTGCAAACTTTATTAGCACACTCCCACTTTTTGTGCCAAGGTCAGCAATAAAAAGATTAAATAAGATTGGTCCCAAAACCGATCCTTGAGGAACTCCACTGGTAACCTCCCTCCAGCCTGACAGTTCACTTTTCAGTAGGACCCGTTGTAGTCTCCCCTTTAACCAATTCCTTATCCACCTTTCAATTTTCCTATTAATCCCCATCTTATCCAATTTAACTAATAATTCCCCATGTGGCACGGTATCAAATGCCTTACTAAAATCCAGGTAAATTAGATCCACTGCATTTCCTTTGTCTAAAAAATCTGTTACTTTCTCAAAGAAGGAGATCAGGTTGGTTTGGCATGATCTACCTTTTGTAAAACCATGTTGTATTTTGTCCCATTTACCATTGACTTCAATGTCCTTAACTATCTTCTCCTTCAAAATTTTTTCCAAGACCTTGCATACTACAGATGTCAAACTAACTGGCCTATAATTACCCGGATCACGTTTTTTCCCTTTCTTAAAAATAGGAACTATGTTAGCAATTCTCCAATCATACGGTACAACCCCTGAGTTTACAGATTCATTAAAAATTCTTGCTAATGGTCTTGCAATTTCTTGTGCCAATTCCTTTAATATTCTTGGATGAAGATTATCTGGGCCCCCCGATTTAGTCCCATTAAGCTGTTTGAGTTTCGCTTCTACCTCAAATATGGTGATGTCTACCTCCATATCCTCATTCCCATTTGTCATGCTACCATTATCCCTAAGATCCTCTTTAGCCTTATTAAAGACTGAGGCAAAGTATTTGTTTAGATATTGGGCCATGCCTAGATTATCCTTGACCTCCACTCCATCCTCAGTGTTTAGCGGTCCCACTTCTTCTTTCTTTGTTTTCTTCTTATTTATATGACTATAGAACCATTCACTATTGGTTTTAATTCCCTTTGCAAGGTCCAACTCTACTTGACTTTTTAGCCTGTCTCACTTTATCCCTACATGTTCTGACCTCAATAAGGTAGCTTTCCTTGCTGATCCCTCCCTTCTTCCACTCCCTATATGCTTTCTGCTTTTTCTTAATCACCTCTCTGAGATGCTTGCTCATCCAACTTGGTCTACAACTCCTGCCTATGATTTTTTTCCCCTTACTTGGGATGCAGGCTTCTGATAGCTTCTGCAGCTTTGATTTAAAATAATCCCAGGCCTCCTCTACCTTTAGATACATAAATTCTTCAGTCCAATCCACTTCCCTAACTAATTTCCTTAATTTTTGAAAGTCAGCCTTTTGAAATCAAAAACCCTAGCTGCAGATTTATTTTTATTAATCCTTCCATTCAGTTTGAACCAAATTAGCTCATGATCGCTTGAGCCAAGATTATCCCTTACAACCATTTTTTCCGTGAGGTCCTCACTACACACCAAAACCAAATCTAAAATGGCATCCCCTCTAGTCGGTTCAGCAACTACTTGCTGAAGGAATCCATCAGCTATCGCATCTAGGGTTTAAATGGTTAAGGATCATTCTGTGATCAAGAGTGTGAAATCCTGCTCTTGAAATAGCTAATGAAACCAGAAGTGGAAACCTTAATCAGCTGTTAATAATATTAATGGTCCATCTTGAGAGAACAGTAGAGTGGATAAGATGAATTTGAAGGGATTGAAGCCCACTTAAACTTTTCAGACAAGCTGGCGTGTGTTAGACAAGTTATCAGTTCAGTAATATTTTTCTAGTATCTTCAATGAAAATCCTTGATTTTAAATTGTACAATAAACTGACATATTGTCTTTTATGAATCAGTTAAGGTAAGAGACTTTATTAGCAGGACAGTTACTAAGCCCTGCTTAAAATACATGGAAACAACTCCGCTTTATTATTTGTTTCATATGACTTAGAAACATTTTAAGTAGGGATGGGCAACACTCACTTTTGTCTGATTTCAGGGCCCCTTGTTGGACTCTTGCTGCTAGGTGACTCTGGCATGAAAGCAAGTAGCCCATCCTCGGACCCCCTAATAGGGCCACATTCCATGTAAGAGAGACTGTGGATGTGGAAAAGGAAAAGAAGAGAGGAAAATCGACAGTGAAGAATGCTGCATCAGCTGGAAGAGAAGCCATGAAAAGAGAAGCAGGACAGGGAAACAGAGTAGCAGCCGTGTTAGTCTGTATTCGCAAAAAGAAAAGGAGTACTTGTGGCGATGAAGTGAGCTGTAGCTCACGAAATCTTATGCTCAAATAAATTTGTTCGTCTCTAAGGTGCCAGAAGGACAGGGAAAGAAATTATAATGTAAATATCATAGAATATCAGGATTAGAAGGTCATCTAGTCCAACCCCCTGCTCAAAGCAGGACCAATCCCCAATTTTTGCCCCAGATCCCTAAATGGCCCCCTCAAGGATTGAGCTCACAACCCTGGGTTTAGCAGGCTAATGCTCAAATGACTGAGCTATCCCTCCCCCAATATAAACTCCTTATGTACAGTATGCTGTGGATAAGACACCCACTTACAGCAGCCTAGTGTTTTACAGATGTTCTAGATATAATACCTAAGGCTTAGCCTCCCCTGGTCTATTATATCCGCCGCCCATAGAATATCAGGGTTGGAAGGGACCTCAGGAGGTCATCTAGTCCAATCCCCTGATCAAAGCAGGACGAATCCCCAACTAAATCATCCCAGCCAGGGCTTTGTCAAGCCAGGCCTTAAAAACCTCCTACGTAATATACAGGCTGCAGCTGGGATAGAGGAGATAAAGGCAGTTCTAAGCCGGAGCAGCTCATAGCAGAAGTTAAAGCAGTCCTAGCACTGCTCTACCTTGTACTGGCTAGAGTGGTCCCCTAGGGAAGGTATTCTGCCAGACAGGGATCAGAGGTGCATATTGCACATTAGCGCCACCTGCCTGAAGCCAGGTATCAGTGAAGCACATGCCTTGTCCCTGCCCATCCCCAGTCAGCCCTGGCATATACCCTGCCCCAGAGGGGGCTAGAATGGCTGACATGAAGCCAGCTATACCAGGTTTATGCCAGCATCGGATTCCTCTGCTGGGGGAATCCTCAGATTCTGCTTTAGAGCAAATCTGTGGTACTTCAGGATATGGTCAGGATGAAGTGCGTCCCTTAGGTAGAAAAACATGATTTCAAATAACTGAATCTCCCATAAAAATGTATTTAAAAGGCAACTATTAACTCATATTTGGCCACACATTTTGCTAAACTGAAGCATAATAGAAATGTTTCAAAGGTTTTGTTAGGGGTTTTTTAATCCCATTCCTGTATTAATGTTTGCAACACAAATATTTTAGCATGAAGACCCTTGCAAAGAAACTCTCCATGAAGAAGTGATACTGACTTTCACTGTCCGTGCTGAGAGCAAAACACAGAGCATAAGCAGAGAAAAATAAATTAGAGTTTTAAAATATCTCAGATTTAATAATCAAAGGCATTGCTGATAACGTAGGCCAGGAAATGTGTGTTTCAAATATAATTTTTCTAAATTGAAAGCAACTCTTTAATTTATGGAGAAAAAAGGGTCACAAACTCAAACTAGTTTTGCAAAGTCAATATATAATAAGAGATTTGCAAAACATCTCACCCTTGAGACTCACCTATACCCAATTTTACGAGCACTTACATAGCACTATGGCAGCTCTGCTATAGGAATATTGATGTGTAAATGGAGTCTTTTTGGTAGTTTGCATCCAAATTCACCGCATTCTCAGTTGGCAAGATCACATCAGCAAGGAGTCCTTTGGCTTGTAGTCGTGCCCTCATCACCCCACAGTGTTAAAAAAAGCTTGCATCAGTCCTGACCCATTTCCCATCACTGCTGTAAAAATACACGCTCAATTAAAATACTGTTTTTCTCATCTAATTTTTATGTTTCTATCGCTGTAGAGTCCAGGGCCCCCAATTGGATTGATGGTTTTGGCTCTCATCGTGCTGTGTGGTGTTCAAGTAACTGAAGAAATGGCCCTTCCTCTCGAGATTTTGCAAATTTAAGATCCATCTGCATTTCTGACAGGCCTATCACTGTATTATGTACACATGCAGTATAAAATTAAGGGTCTCATTATATCTATCTGGCAATTGACTTATCTAAATAGCACTCTATACCACTGGGGGAGCTTGCAATATACTGTAGAGCAGAATCTCACTTCCTGAGCTACACTTTGTAATCTATAGTATAGCCCGCATTAATCATAGAGTCATAGGACTGGAAGGGACCTTGAGAGGTCATCTAGTCCAGTCCCCTGCACTCGTGGCAGGACTAAGTATTATCTAGACCACTTCCACTTCTGGACTCCAACATCCCAAATCAAATCCCTTTATTTCTCTGGTAACCACTTAATTTTTAGAACACTTTCAAACAAAATAAAACATGGTTGCTGAACATGCTAGCAGTGCACAGGCTCACTCTAGGATGCCACTCGACTATTCTCCCCACCCTTCCATTTCTGCAAAGCCACAGGGGGCGACTAACTAGCATTTGAACAGTCAGATCAGGATATGTCATGTAAAAGGAGTATTGAGGCAGCTATTATCCATGCAGAACTGGATGTTGTATCCAGATAGGAAAATGGGACTCTGAGCCAGGATTTATCTACATTGTTCTCAAAATCTGGGAGTTGGCAGGGAAGGAAGGGGGGAATTTACCTGCTTCTTTTCAGGCCAGGTCTACATTTCCTGATTCCATCTGGTTTGAAAGCAGAAGTGGTGACGGGGCTGATTCAACTGTATCTTCATCCCTAGAACTTCCCTTAGAGGTGACATCTAACATAAAACAGATGTCTTTGTTTTAGTGGTATTTTTGGCTCCAATGTGAAGAGGAATCACTGACAGATTAGAAATAAAGAAACTTAGTTGCTGTTATTATTGGCCTGCTCTTGCAAACACTTAGACATGTGAGAAACGTTACTTTGTGAATAACCCTGTGCTTTTACTAGGACTTCTCCCCCTCTATCTCCTATGATTGTGTATATCTTTAATATTTTACGTTTCAAATGTTTTATCTAGAAATTATATTTCTTCAGTGGGTGACAGGATAGAGAAGAAACTGACCAGCTGGAAATAGACACACAGCAGTCAATGTTCAAGGGACAGGGCTAACCTGCACTGATCTAGCATTCAGTGAACACACAAGATGAACCAAACTGAGAGCTGGTGAGAGTCAGAGCAATTTCAGTGATGTCAATGGGAGTTGTGCCCCCTTCTGCCAGGGTCAGCTTGGACATTGTGAGCTTTGAGGATGGCATGGGCACAAGTTAAAACAGAGTGTAGAAGCTGTTTTATCTTTTACCATCCTATACAACAAACCCTCTGATGCACCCAGTCTAAACTACACCTTCAGATGCAATGGCACCCCAGGGTCCATCTAGCAGCCAGGGAATGCCAGAGAACAGCAAGATCCAGACATGATTTTACACTGGGGGCTGGGCAGGTATAGCATAGGGCTGGTTATGCCAGCTTTATACACCCACATGCACACCCTGGGGGATCCCCTCTGTCTATTTTGTGCTGATTGAGCGATTCAAAGGGGTCATAGCGGGGCTCAGCAATGAGCCCACACCTAACACTAAATCAGCGTACGTTATACTACTTTGTTATTCTCACGCTTTTCTGACCAGATTACTCCTGGCTTATAACTTTACAGCCCTGTTTATGTTCACCAGTTAATTTGACCCTGAGACCTCCATGGCAGTTGCTCCCTCTTACGCCATGCCATATTTTCCTTAGTTTGGGTCAGTGAGTCCAGGTAAGACACATGGGACTTACATTAATGATTAAACCTGATTTAACATTTTGCCACCCATTGCAGGCACAAAGATTTTTGGAAGAAGCTGGAATGTTCCCATTGCATAGCACTGCCAAACTGCCAGATCTGAGATATGTCATTTGTGGTGTGATTTTTATTTCCCTCTTCAGATCGAAAGGACAGCAGCCAAACAATATGCTGTTTGTCTCAGAAACATTATGATAGAGGAAAGAGGCCGGTGCCCATCACGGCACCAGAACAGGGGGAACAAGGGGGGCCATGGCCCCATCACTTTTAAAAGTGGAAGTCTATGCCCTCCCACTTTTTACTGGCCATAAGGGTGAGCAACAGGGAGAAGGAGTGGAGGGGAGCGAGTGGAGGTTGGGGTCTTGGGGGGGAAAAGGAAGTGCGCGAGTGGGGCCTTGCGAAAAGAGGCAGTGTGAGGGTGGGAGGGCTTGGACCTCGGGGAAAGTGGCAACACAGAGGCGGGGTCACGGGGAAGGGGCGGTTTGGAGGCGGGGCCATGGGGGAAGGGGCAGTGCGAGGCTGGGGGAGCTTGGGGAGAAGAGGCAGTGCGGGGTGGGGTCTTGAGGAAAGGGGTGATGTGGAGGTGGGGTGATGAGGGGAAGGGACGATAAGGGGGGCCGGGCCACCATTTGAGTGCCGGTGGCCCCACACACACACTTTTAGAGCGCTTCCGTTGCCCCGGTACCCACTCAGGGACAACTGTTGTCCACAGCCACTTCAAAAATAACCGTGAAGGACTGTGGGAGAAACACTTGCACAGAATGTAACATATTAAAACAGAAGTGAAGGAGGAATATAGAGAGGAGAGAACAAAGACCCAGATATGGCAAGCAGGCTATGTGTCTGACTAACCAGTAGGTCAAATTCCTCTGTGGTGTTGTTCCATTGAAGTCAGTGAAGTCACATTGTTGATTAATTTTTTTTTATTGTTTCCCATTCATGGTGTTAAGGTAAAACGTGACAGGCGGGCATCACTTAGGTAAATTGTCAAAGAAATGTTATGATCTATTGATCAAGGAAGATTTGAAAGGATAAAAAAAGCAGATGAGTTTCTGCTCTCCACATCTTCTTGCAAAATTGTCCAAAATGCTTGAAGTGAACATGTAGCCTATTTTGATTGTAAAGGCCAAGACCTTTCAGAAACAGAGAAATGTGTCTAATATCCAAAAACTGCTTTTCTAGAAAGGAGTTCCTAAGTAAATCCACTTACTTATGTCTGAATATTGGTGACATCATAGCAGAATTTTCAGAAGCTTTCAAGATTCTTTGCCAACTTGAAGCACTCAGCAGCTGACCTCCCAGTGATCTGCCATACCCTTTGCTGGCCACCCCTACTACAATGATCCCCCACCATTCCTCACATGATTGCTTTTTTCAAGGGTATTTCCATCTCTACACCTGATGTGATCAAAGTAGGTAAGTTTGCATGTGTCTAAGGGTTCCTAGAGTTACACAAAACACAGAGGATTTGAGGGACTGAGATGGTCTGAGATAAAAAATATCTTTGACCACTGATGAGTTAGTTATCAAGCTATTGACTGCAAAATTCCATATATGTATAAGCGATTAGGGAGTGTCATGTCTATTTCATTCCACCTCAGCAACATCACTAAGATCATTTTCTCTGTACCTATTGGTAGGGTATATGGTGCCTATTATGTTGTGCTTAGGGAGCTTGCAGAATTCACTTACATCTTCCAAAGTCCAATTGCTGAGACAGGCTCCCTGTGCCATTCTGCTGATAGAAATGGCAGTTATATGCACAAATGGTCATTTACACTTGCAAACACCCAATTTGTATATGTAATCACTGTAACTGTGAGCATTTAGGTGATGGGATGACTGAGCTGAAGCAAAACACAGAATCAGGCAGTAATGTGTTCTGTAGGAGACAATCTTTCTAAGCACAAATCAAAACAAGGTAATGCAAGCAAAAGGCTACAAACAGAAATGTCCACATCCTGAGACTCAAGCAATCATAAAGAGCCCTGTCTCCCCCCTCCTCCCAGGTAGTCTCTCCCTTCTTTCTTTCCAGCAGTCCTCTTCTCTAGCCTTTCCTACTTGTACAGTTGTTCAGGGGAGAGGAAAGGGAAGCTGTAGTTAGCCTCTTGTTACTAGGGTTGAGGTAGTGCCTCTGTCTATATTAGAGTCCCTCCTCCCACAATGACAAAACAGCTACTATTTATTTTTAATGCTCTCTATTCTCACCCCAGTTCACAATCCAAGCAGATGCTCAATGGCTGGGAGAAGGAATCTTCCCTCCCCCACCACCCTGCAGCCCGCGGAGCAACAGTAAAACCATTTTGTGACTATTACTCCTTCCACAGGACTGAAAAAAATCTACATGCCATCTTTGTCCCTCCGCACCCTAGGTTCCAAAGAGACAACAGCTGGTGGGTCTCCATAGCTGTGGATCCACTTAGCCCTGCTACTCTGGAGCCTGAACACACTGTCCTGCCTTATAGTCCCTGAAAACAACCATTTCTAGGGAATCCCAATGGAGCAGGAAGAGGATATTCACCTCTGTGTAGGATCCCTAAATCCTTACATACCTACACTGTGCATCAAAACTGCATTGGTTTCACCATGTCTGGGGTCCTTTATGCCCACAGGGGTTGGAGTAGGGGTTCTCGCTAAATGCACCAACTTCTGTGGCCTTCTGGGGATGTATTTAGTTTGTTGGACATCTTTGGATTTCTTCACCCATAAAGCAGGTCTATACCTTTTAACCCAGTCCACATAATAAATATTCATGAGTAGACTTTTCTCTGAAATAAAGTCCCCCAGATTGCGGATGTTGACATTGGAATGACTTACCAGTCAGACCACGTTCCTGTCTTCATTAGTCTCTTGGGCCCTGGGCATGAGCACATTCAGAAAAGGAAGGAGTTCAAAGACGTCTTACTCTGAATTCTGTCCAGCAACTGACCACACAAACAGAGCTTCTTTTAGAAAAACCAATCTTTCTAAGGGAGATTTCTCCATCTTAGTAGGTTTGGGAACTCAATAAGATAGCAGTTTACCTACGTACTGCCTCCTGAAACTGATAAAGAGGCACACCTAAAGCAAAATTGCACAAGATACTCTCCTCCTGCCTGGGCAGAAATCCCTGCCAGAGAGATTACCAATGTAATAAGAAAACTTGGATTTTCTTGGTTAGAGTACTGAAATATAGCTATTTTAGATCTGCTGATACTCCTGTTAAAATACAGGCAGGCAAAGGAACTTTGAAAATCCGCAGTACCAAGAAGCAATTTAGATTGCTAGATTGTTAGACTGAGATGTGTATTATTTTGAAGGAAGCTTTGTCCATGACTAAAAATAAATTGAGGTTTCTTTCCTATCTGAACTTCCTGCAGATCTCTTAGGAACACAAAGGCCCTAAATAAGCTATTTTCTTTGAAGGAAACATTTGAGGTCATTAGGAACTGGCCTGCTGGAAAGACCTCAGATCCAGATGTTTTCATGGTAAACTTGTACAGACCATTTGGTTTCCTATTTTCACCCTCATTTACTAAACATGTGGAACTACTAGAAAGCTAGTTCCACAGTATTAGATGCAAGAATTATTTTATTAAGCATCACTGGTGGTCATGCTGTTTACTTTGGGCAGGGATAAGAGTAAATGAAGTTTATATATTCAATGAACATTTGCTTTAAGGCATGGCCCTTAATTAAAAATATGTGAAAATTAAAAAAACTCTTTCAGGCAGGTAACCAGGTTGTTCCTGTCTCATACGTGTTTTCTGGACAAACAGCCTTGTTCCTGCTCTGGTGAATGGATCTATGTTCGCTTCTCTGACCCATGTAGTGGAGGACTGCTGGTGTTCTGTCAGTAGCTCCAGGATTGGAACAGCTCCCACAGCCCAGGTTTTGGTTGCTGTTGCTGGTATCCTAAAAAAAAGCTCTTCTGTCACCTCTCCCTTGGATGTACACCCATTTTGCAATTTCAGTCTCAAAGATTCATCAAATTGATTTATTTCCTGTAGCATCTCTACTTTCGCCAACATCTATCAGACCTAAGCCTTAAATAGGCTAGTAGATAGCTTTTTTTCTGGAAATGTTAAAGTTTCTCCCCTAATTTATATATTTGTTGTAGTACAACATACTGGACACCAAGAATACACAGAAAAATTATTCAAGACAACATTGCCTGACACCTAGTTTTGTTGACTGGTACTGTCTGTTCGGTGTCTAACACAATGGGTCGCCGCTCCTTTGGTTCAGGTTCCTAGCTACTATTGTAATAGATATGATAATCATAAATAGGATAAATTTTTCTGAGTACTCTCTGAAGTGGTCCCTCTCTCTCCAGCAGGGAGGAAAGCCACTCTGCCTTGTTATAAGAGGTGGTAGCCTTTGGGCTCGGGCTGCACTGGCGGGGCTGAGCTGTACGCAGTCTATGGTTCTGGGCCCGTCTAACAGAGGCAAACACACAACAATAGTCTGGAGCTCCTGTCCTTACCCTTGGGTGTGGCAGCACCTGACGTAGTCCTTAACCCACAGCTCCTCAGCTGAGGCTGACACCAATTAACAGTCTGGGTCCTAGCCCCCAGGGTGGGGCCAAGCTCAAATCGGGCTGTTGCTTAAGTGCCAAGGCAGACAGCAAACATACACAGTCAATAGCTCTAGTCATTGGGGCAGGGCAGAGCAGGGAGCAGGCTTTAGCCTAAACTTGGGGCTCAGGCAGCTGGCAAACATACCCAGTCTCAGGGTTCAGATCAGGGTGAGCACCCACAGAGTCTAGGGGCTCCCCCAGGGGTTGAGCACCCAGCAGGTAGTCTAGAATGCTGGCATGGACATTCAAGGGTTGCAGGCATCCTGGCCTAAGAGGGGAGTCGACCACCCTGGGGAGAGGGTGGAAGGGGGGGGCGTGGGCCCACCCAACTCCACTGCATCCCAGCCCAGGGCCCTAACAGTGGCAGGGTGGTCTGCCACTGGGTCGACAGGGATCCAGCCACAACACGCCTACCTGGAAGCAGTCATCAGCTGCCCCTAGGCTACTTCCTACCTCCCCGGGGTTTAGTACGTTTGGCACCCACTGGTTCTCGGACTCCTCTGGGTATACGGCTGACGGTAGTCCTGGCAACTCCTTGTCTGGGTCCATCTCCTCTGGGAGTAGGGTGCGGCAGAGCACAGATTCAGCTCCTGGGTGCCACAGCAGGGCAGAGGCATTTGTCTCCTCCACTGGCTCCCACCCAACTGAGCTGCAGAGCCTTCCCTTTATACTTCCTGCCCCGCCCTGGTACTTCTGGCGAGGAGAGCAGGGTAGGTTCAGCTCCACTCACCAAGGGGAATGTAGTGGTCCCTCACTCTCCAGACCAGAGGGAGCCACTCTGCTTCTCTACACCTCTTAAAGGAAGAAGCTTTATATATAAGTTAAGAGTGGCTTATGTTTGAATGCATCTGTCCCAGCTTGGTGGAACCTACCAGACATACAAGGCTGGAGTAGTACAGATAGACCCAATGGACTTCAGTAGGCCTTGCCTCAATATTATATGACTGGGAGAGGGAAATATCGGGTACTATGGATGAAAACAGGTCTAGAGAAAAGCAGAGGGAGAAAATGAAAGAAGACACAGGAAAAGTAAGAAGCAAAGAAGGGGTTGTCATAAATATAAAGGGAAGGGTAAACACCTTGAAATCCCTCCTGGCCAGAGGAAAAACCCTTTCACCTGTAAAGGGTTAAGAAGCTAAGATAACCTCTCTGGCACCTGACCAAAATGACCAATGAAGAGACAAGATACTTTCAAAGCTGGGAGGGGGGGACAAAGGGTGTCTGTCTGTCTGTGCGATGCTTTTGCCGGGACCAGAGCAGGAATGCAGGTCAGAACTCCTGTGAAGAGTTAGTAAGCAATCTAGTTAGATATGCATTAGATTCTGTTTTGTTTAAATGGCTGATAAAATAAGTTGTGCTGAATGGGATGTATATTCCTGCTTTTGTATCTTTTTGTAACTTAAGGTTTTGCCTAGAGGGATTCTCTGTGTTTTGAATCTAATTACCCTGTAAGGTATTTACCATCCTGATTTTACAGAGGTGATTCTTTTACTTTTTCTTCAATTAAAATTCTTCTTTTAAGAACCTGACTGCTTTTCATTGTTCTTAAGATCCAAGGATTTGGGTCTGTGTTCACCTATGCAAACTGGTGAGGATTTTTATCAAGCCTTCCCCAGAAAAGGGGGTGTAGTGCTTGGGGGGATATTTTAAAGGGGGAGATGTTTCCAACTGGGCACTTCCCCTGTTCTTTGTGTAACACTTTGGTGGTGGCAGCGTTTAACCTAAGCTGGTAAGAATAAGCTTTGGGGGTCTTTCATGCATGTCCCCACATCTGTACCTGGAGTTCAGATTGGGGAAGGAACCTTGACGGGGTGCAATGGGAAAGGGTACAGAACTGAGTCATCTTGCCACGGAAGGTATATCCTATGAGAAACTGTTTACTGGGGGAGGCCATTTTATCAGTCATAATAATGAGTTCCCCCTCAGCTAAAGAACCTCTTCAATGTTAAGAAATATTTGGAGTTTGGTTCATATGTTGGTAAATGTGCTGAGCAAAAGGTTGTAGATGATCTGATTATATATTTTAGTCTTAGCCTTAGAGGACAGTGGCAGTGTATAAGGAGGGAGCACTAAATCTGAAGCACGATTTGTTTTCTACACAATGCTGCTACTAATGACCATTTTACTGGCAGGGTTAGTAAGCTTGATAGGACATGTAAAAGGAAAAAGGTTACTCTGAGATATCTCTATGAAAACTTAATAGTTTCTGGAGTCTGTCACAATAGTGGATTTGAAAGAGGGCATGATCAAAGGATGTGCATAAGTTGTTCAGAAGTTTAGAGAGAGGGAATTAAGAATGTGCTGTAAAATAACCTGCATCTTTTGGAAAGTAATTCAAAGATAAAAAGAACAGCCCTAGTAAACTGAACAAAGCTCACAGACAATATATATAAAAAAGAACACAATAAGTTGGCTGTCATCATTTGAAGATAAAGGAAGTACTAAGCAGAGACGTGGTCATGTGTTAGATTATTTGGTCTTGACATATAACTCCCCATGCTACTCTTGAGGATTTCAGATAATTTGTTTCTTCTCTGGAAGAATGATGATCTTCACCAGAAGTCTCTTTTTCGCAGGAATAACAGTAACAAGGGCACTTTCATAATTCCAGTTAATTTCTTCCCCTTTAGTACATTCCTCCAATACCATTAAATAAACCTACTGTATCTTCTTGAATATTAGTTCAATGAAATTCAACACCACATCCATCATTTTTCAGTGCCTTCCCCAGTGCTAAATGATGAACAGATTTCCAACTTTTCATGTCAGCAGTGCTAGTTCTATTTTGGGTGGGGTTGTTAGCATGCAGAGTTTTCAAATCCCTTTAGCTGGAAAAGCCACAGTAGTAAGCAAAAGGATATAAAAGAATCCAAGGCTGGACCTTCTTCAGCTTTCTATCTGGCAGTAGCTTCCATGGCATAAAGCATCTGTCTTCTGTAAATCAAAATGCATTGGAGAATAGAATCCCATTGCCACTTAGGGATTCTGAAGCCATAGAATTGTGAAATTTTCCATTCTGCATGCTGTTGCTATCGCATCCCTGGTCTAGAAATTGGCCCTGAATTTCCAAGCAATGATGGCCTTGTTTATAAAATTCCAGATTAAATGAGGGAATAAGGAGCAACCAGAGTGAAAAAGAAAATAAGAAACATACAAATGTGAAGACAGGGGGGAAAAGCCAAATAATATATCAGATGTGCCACTTAGAAAACAACAATAGGCAGAATAAAAAAAAATTAATATGGAAATATTTTATTGAAAAAATAAGACTAGATGAAATATTGAGACTCAAAGAAGAATTTAAATGGATAAGAAAACTGAGGTCTGAAATAGTAAAGAAAATAGATGACATATTTCTAGAGACTCCTCTGCCTGTCTCCTTTTGAATTTATACGCCAAATTCTGTTCTTGGTTACACTACTAGTGAATATCAATAGTAGTTCCACTGAATTCAGTAGGGTTAGGTTGTTGTACATTTGGTGTGAGAGCAAAATCAGCCCCCTCTTATGATGCAATTTATGGGTCCTACTAAGCACTGCAAATGGCAGATGCCTGGTTCTTGGAATCATCCCTAAAATGAGCAAAGTCACTTCACAGTTCTACTCAAAAGCAGGTGGAGGAGCCCATGCAAAAGAAACAAATATCTACAGCTTTTAATTTCAGTGAACTGAAATGCTTTACAAGTGAATATAACAAATTCAAATGATCTAAGCTCTAAAATCATTAACAGAATACATGTGTAGACTTAAGTGTCAAATACGTATTTTTATCATGATTGTGTGTGCAAGTTGGCTGATTGTATGTACAAATGGGCACTCAGATGGTTAAGTGCACTTAATCACATTAACTTCCTAGGCATATTAGAGATACAGTTGCTCACACAAATCTTCATGCAGCCCTGAGTTTCTCAGGGTTTGAAAATCTGGCCCAGTACGGAAACAGATTAGTGAAGTGTTCACTGATGTTATTTATCATCCAAAGCCATAAAAGCTATGGTAAATAATATCCTGCAAACTTTTAATTCAGAAACATAACTTCTTGAAAAAAGAAAAGGAGGACTTGTGGCACCTTAGAGACTAACAAATTTATTTGAGCATGAGCTTTCGTGAGCTACAGCTCACTGAGAAACTCAGCTGGAATTGGATAGTGCTACAAGCCCCAAACCCAGCTCTGATCAATTCAACAGGTCTGTGAATTTTCAACAAACTTAGGCCTTTTGAGCTAACCTCATTCTTCATGGGATTTGAGAGGAATTTACAGCGTCATCATAAACATGTTCAACATAGCTGTTTCATATGGCTTCAACCTGAAACCAAGAAAAACTTGGCCATTTCATCTAAGCATTGCTTTTGAGTTCTTGGGTTTGACTGGAACTTAAAAGTACATAATGAACCCATATGATGTCAAATGAAAGAATTATCAAACCTCCTTAAGCCACATACTGAGGCTATGTCTACACTTGCACATATACTCAAGTACCAGATCGTGTTCATGCTCCTGAGAATCCACATATGCTGTGAAGGACATGATATAACACTGTGTACATGCATATACCCACATCCGTACTGCTGCTGTAGGTACATGACGGTAGTGCTACCATTTCAGGGCAGTATCCCGGGGTTCGGTGCATCACAGGTAGACACTCTAGGAATTGCTTTGCTGTGTTTTATTGGTACTGTCCCCTGCCTTCACACATTTGCTGGTGGCGGTTCCTGATCACATAGCCCCTCTCTATTATTCACTGCCAAACTGGGTGGAAGACATGGAGCAACTGGATAGTGATCTGGTTCCACACCTAATTCTTGTTGTGGGACAAACAGTTATGTGGTGGGGAAGGCACTTGATGAGATGCTGGATGGAATTTGGGCAGCATTTTCTGGTGTGTCAAAGTCAACTAACCTGGAGAGTCAATAACAATTCATTGAGATCACACTGTAAAGACATGGTGAATGCTGCTATTGTCATGATATGCCCTTTGGTTGACCATCACTTCTGGTGCAGAGGAACTAGCACGGTGAGGTGGCAACATTTGCAGATGATACAAAATTACTCAAGATAATTAAGTTCAAAGCTGACTGCAAAGAGTTACAAAGGGATCTCACAAAGCTGGGTGACTGGGCAACAAACAGCAGATGAAATTTCATGTTGATGAATGCAAAGTAATGAACGTTGGAAAACATAATCCCAACTATACATAAAAATGATGGGGTCTAAATTAGCTGTTACCACTCAAGAAAGAGATCTTGGAGTCATTGTGGATAGTTTTTCTGAAAACATCCATTCAATGAACAGCTGCAGTCAAAAAAGCTAACAGAAAGTTAGGAACCATTAGGAAAGGGATAAATAATAAGACAGAAAATATCATAATGTCACTATATAAATCCATGGTACACCCACACCTACTAAAATCAAGATTATCACATCTACAGCTTCCCCCCATCTACTAGGTCAGTAGGGTTAGTCACCAGTTCTTTGGTTTCAATTTTAAACATGTTTAGTAAAACCATTCGGACACTGATCAATCCCTTGTCTGTGTTACAGGCATCTGCTGCGCTGAGAAATAGTAGTGTTTTTTAAAACACATAACATATATACTAGACTTTCTCCATCCCTTCCATGTGTCTGTGGAACTTAAGATATTTCTGAACCTTCAAGGTAAAACTCAAAAGTAGCTGCACTTTGATGGTGACATCAGATTTTTACACACCATACCATTACTTGAGGTACGAATTTGTGGCCCATTCAAGAATTTAAAAAAAAACAACCTTCTGTTCATCGCTAGGAAAGAGAACCAACACACAGTTAAACAAAGCATAAAATGTATTAAAAGTCTGATTCTTATTTACACTAAGGCCCTTTTACAACACAATGACAAGTTAACAGGTCCTTTGTGTTTATGAGAATATGGCCCAGTAAGTCTGAGAATTATACATAAACCTGCTTTCAAACAGTGGTTCATTAATAGACTGTCCAAAGCTTGCAGTTGGGATTCAATCCAGCTCCCAACAGTCAATGGAAACACATGCCCATTTACTTCCAAAGGAAGTATATCAGGTGTGCCTCACTTTGGCACGTAGGCATGTAAAACAGACATTTATGTGTGTAAGTGCCCATTTGAGTGTCCAGTGAAGGATTGGGATGTCCTATTAAGACATTTTGAAAACTGTGCTTAAGAGAGCACTAGAGAAAATCACCCTATCAAAACTGATATTCATTTTCTTTTATTCTTACAGCCTACAGTTTAGAATTAGAAGCTAGTTAGTTTTTCCAGACAGGAGCATTCATAAAATGTACAAGTCTCACTTCTTATTATTGTTACAATTTATTTTCTTTCAGGAATCTTTTAAAAATGTAAATTATGTGTTTTTTATTACAGTTAAAACCGAAACATACAATAAATAAGGGTTGCAGCAGTTAATATCTTGAAAGGGATATTGTCAAGGCAGATAAAATTTTAGGCTTATTGATCTGATATGAGCTCTGTTTTGGACTAGAAGCACCTAGCATTTTCCTTATTCTACCTTGGCCATCACATCATGTTGTGTAAGTCTTTTCCATTTTTTATTAATACACAGTAAATAGAAATGTACAAGAATCCCATTAGCTGCATATTTTGAATTACGTGACTGTATATTTAAATTTGCATATTTATCTTACATATTTCACAGGCGTTTCATGAAGGTTGATTAGTTCATGTTTTGCAGCACTTAGAAGATGCAGACTGCTATGAAAGTGTAAGCAGTAACTGCTCACAAGAACAGAACAGACAAGGCACAGTAGGGGGGAAACAATACATTCATATACATGCATGAGATTGCAGAGAGAACGAGCACCCTGGAATTATTTATGTAGTGTTTCCCAGCTATACTTGTCAGCTCTATTCTTTGGAAATGCACATTTTGGGGAGAAAAGCTAGCAGTTATGGGTTCAGGATGACAGTGTAAATGAATGTAGTAGTCACACTTATAGTGTCACTCTTATAGTATGTCACACTGATGGGCTGACATAGGTAAAATTTTAGGCTTACCATACTTGACAGTATCCTTTTATAATCATGGGGTACATTATTAGAAAGGTTACACCAGGTCTGAACCACCCTTGGACTCCTTGTCTCCCTATCTTGGGGGAATTCCCAGAGAGTCAGTTAATCTGGCTTCATGACACCATTACAGTGGCGCAAAGATGCCATAGTGAGACTGAGGATCTGGCCCTTAGACTCTAAATATCTGAGGTGTTGAACCACTAATTTACTGCAAATCATATTTCACCGTCAAAAATGTTTTAGTAGCATTTGCCTAAAATGCCTCCATATCAATGATTGTCAAAATAAGTTTCACAAGCTTCAAAGCAAAACAAAGCAACAGACCCTGAAAATACAATTAAGGGGGGCTCCCGGCTCAAGATTCATACTCACCAACCTCAATTTTCTTTCTTTAAATTTAAACAACAAAAATCTTCAAAGTTTGAATCTCTTGGGTACTGTCATATTATGTCACCAAATAATTCATTAAAGAATGCTAGCTCTACTGTTGTTGTTTGAAGTGTCAATGATTTTCTTGCCTTAAACTCCTGCTACTCTTGAGGAACAAGTTTGAATACTTACTCTCTCTCTCGCTCTCTCTCTCTTAAAATAAATCCAATCCTAAATAATGAACTAGTAATAAGATGATAATATCTCATTCCAAAGGATCCCAGAGCACTCTAACAGTACACAGACAGACACATCAGAGCAAAATCTGCTCCCTACCTGTGTGGAATTAATTGCACTCACTGCCATAATTTGTTTCCTAATATCCAGTGTAACATTTCCTTTTTCAGGCTATGTGCATCCAATCCAGCCTTCAATTAAATCAATGGAAAGGTTCCCATTGACTTGGCATTTTGGTCTCTGCCATTCTCTGCCTGTGGCACACAATGTAGCCTCCTACGGCTGAAATGCTTTATTCTAACTAAAGTTTAATATAGGGTTTTGGGGTGAAAATTAATGGCCTGTGATATACCAGAAGTCAAACAATATGTGCTGGTGATCCCTTCTGGCCTTATACTTTATGAAACTCTAATTTCAATGGCTCCTTTTACATCCCTGACTGGAGCCTTTTGACCATCCTGATGACTTCCCCATTCCTTCTGACTACCCCTCAAGTACTTACAAGACATCACATCTCTTTTTTGTGTGTGAGCATCAAAAGAGAGAGCCAAGACTTTATTCCTTCCTCCACATATGCTGTCCATGTTCATCAAGCACGTCCTGCAAGCAGAGTTCTCTAAGCCCCTAAACATGACCTTACGTCTTACTATGCTATAACTTCTCCAACGGGAAGCTATTTATTGTAACATCTCTTTTGTCATTTATTTGAGATATCCGAGTTTAATTTTGCTACCATAACCCGCGTACATACTTAACATTTTATTATACCCCTAAAAGTGTATATTATCACAGATATAATTTAACAACTCCAACTCTTTTTAAATGTATTAGCTGTTAAATTGCTAGACAACTAAGGTACCGTCCTCTGGGTTTGTGAGGGTCATTCTTTCATACCTCAGTATTGCCCACGCCCAAAGTCACCACCTTGCAAGTGGTTTAATGTTGGCGCAAGTGTGGGTGTTCCTTGTGATGACAGGAAACTGCCTTGCACTTGGTTCTTCTAGGGGTGTGGTGTTTTGAGAGTCAGTTCCAATATTTATCAGTCATTTGTCTGCCTCTGTTCCTTCTGTGATCTACTGTTAAGGTTATATGTACATTGGGTGAGCACCCATTTTCTGGCTCACACACCTGTCCATGCGTTAGCTAAGCCTGCCACCACAGTCCACAGCGGAGAGCCACACATTCACCATACCCTATGTAGCCATGTCTACACTGATACTGTAGTTACATAGTCTTTCATGCCTGGATTTATAGTTGCATCTTCTATAGTACTGTTGGGTGAGGCTTACTGTACGCCCTCAAGGCTGAGACACTCAGGTTTATTAATTCAAACTTTTATTTGAATGAAAGCATGGCCTTGTGTATTATAAATTACTATAAACGCAATGAATGATAGATATGCAGAAAAAAAATCTACGAATTACCTTCTTCTGGGGCATAAGTGGGTCATGATAGATTTCGCCTACAACGTTCCAATTATACCCTTACACTCCAGCATCTTCTGAGTCACTACTTCCTTCCTTGATATGGTGCTTTTTCTTTTCTTTTTTTACTTTGCTTTTCTTTTCTGCAAGTTTTGGCATAATGTTTTCTCTTGCCACAATTATTGCATTTGACCAAATATGCAGAGCATTTTCCATTATCATGTTTTTCACCACAGTAGCATTAGGTCTTCCTTTGCACTTTGTTTGTCTCCTCTGCTTTGTATTTGTGCATTTTGCTTTTGCACAAATGTTGGTATGTTTTTCCTTGTATTTTCACATTTTCCAGTAGTGGTTGGTGAATTATCTCTGTATCTGTTCCACTGATGCCCTGCATTTGGATGTGAGCTTGTTCACTAGTTTTTTACATGTCTATAGCTCTTGGTAGAGTACGTGTGGGATTTCTGCATGTTCCCCTTCAAGCTCCCTGCATATTTTGCCCCTAATCTATCACAAATTAGTTAATCTTTTAAGAATGGACAATTGCATGAGTCAGCCATTTTGTGCAGTTTCGCAAAGTATTCATCTATTGTGTCAGCAGTGGGATACTGGTGTTAGAAGGGGCAACATTAATGGTTTCATAATAATTGTTTAATGTCTACAAATATTCACAATATAATATGTTGAGAGTTTCTTGTGTCTTTGTTACAGGGAATACTGCTGTCCCAAATGAAGAATGAATATATTCTTTGGCTGAATTATAAGTCTGCTCCTGTTTCCAGTATTCTTGTCCTATGGGTTGCCGACCATCATTAAATTTACTGTCAGTAAAAACATAAAAAATGGCTCTCAGTGAGTCATTAAAAATGTTTGTGAGTAAAAATAGCAAGATAATTTGAAAAAATATTCTTACTTTAGTGTGAACTTCTAGGCTATATTACAACTTTTCATATTAGGTCTAGATTTATACTTTTTTTTAAAATGGTGGATTTAAAAAAATAAGACTCCTGGATTTCCCAGGACATCCTATCTTCTCTGTGTCTGTGTTTTAGGCCCACTCTTACAAACACTTAAACACATATTTAACTTTAATCACACAAATAATCCCAGTCACACCAAAGTGCTTACAGTTAAGCATATGAGTAAGTGCTTGCAGGACTGAGGCCTTTGATATTTGGAGAAAGAGCTATCTCATTTTGTGCCTTCTTTAGTGTTCAACACAATTATAATATAAATATTAGCATGCATGACCATAGCTAAATATGCTTTGAAATCAGAAAGATGAGGATTTATACTGGAAACCCAAAACCTTCACAACACCAACAGAGAATATATTTTTCTTTTGTTTTACATATGTATTGGTGAGTGTGTATTTCTCCCAACTTGTTTTCAAGCAGTCTATGCACTATGTACAGTCCAAACTTACTCCCCTTCCCCCACCCTTCCAGGGGTTTAGTTACAGGAACACAGAAATTTAACACTAAGATAAGAAAGATCAATTCAAACACTTCCCCTGCACTAGGTTGCTCCTAGGGGGTTCTCCCTCCAAAATGCTCCACCCAGACCCTCCTTCTTCTCGCCAGGGAGCCATTCCTACCACCCTTGTATCCAGCTGTGGTAATCATCCACCTGATTCAGTGAGTCAGCAGAATGCACTTAACATTCCCAGCAAAAATCAGCTCCTGCTAAACTGAGGGCTGGAGGCTAGGTGAAAGGACTTGGGGTGGGTTGAGGGAGATGGAAGCTTTTCTGACCCCAAATGAAGTCACTCTGGAAACTGAAGAAGAATCCCTTAGAGAGGAAGAATGGATACAAAGTAGGGGGGGAAAGAAGCAGAATCTGATGATGATGATGATTGATTGATGATGATATTGGCAAAAAAGCAAAGTGGCAGAAGGAAATAAATCAAAATGTTATAACTGTAACATTCCCTAGCCAAAGAAATAAGATTAGGTGATGTTTACCCTGTGAAAGTAGCTGACTGGATTACAAAAAGCAAAGGGGATATAGGAAGGATACAGGAGGTTACGAGATGGGGATATGTTAAAGGATAGGATACAGGAGGTTGCGAGATGGGGATCTTTTTAGTTGAATGTAAAAACAAAGAGCAGACTGTTAAACTGTTAAAAACTAAAACACTAGGGAACAAATTGCAATTGCAATTGAGAGGGAGGCAAATAGTCACCCTGATGCCATTTCTACAAGCAGGGGGTTAGAGTCAGGGTGGTGGTATGTGGGTGGGGAGCTGGTGGGGGGAGCATTCAAGGTGGGAGCTGTGGAGGCTGGGCCAAGGTGGTGGTATATGGGGGATCTGTTGGGGATAACAATAAGGATGCGGGTCAGGATATTTAGCCTCAGGCTGTAGGAAAAGAGGGCATGGTTTAAAGGAAGAATGGAAAGAAAGAAATAAAACTTTCCCTTGGCAAGTGAAAATGGATACCACTGGCATTCACTTTTGTATATAGATGTAAACTGCACAAGGTTAAATTACTGATGGGGAGCAGGAAATTAGCACAATTTTTGTATGCCTACTGTAGATTATTCATTAAATAAAATAGATTTACTTCTCTTGAGGAAGGTTTTTGTGTTGAAACAAAACCCAGTTTTCAAGACATCTTTACTTTAGTAAACATATTACGTTAAACAACTTGCAGCATTACGTGGCTCTGTACAGCATTATTAAAAGTGAGTCAGTGTCATGTGGACTGATAATGTATTTCCATTACATTACACATATTCAGAAATGGAATGAGCTTTTGTAATCTGGACAACATGACTTGGATCTCTATTGCCACAGTGATCACAGAGGCACAGAGATATCCTTTGGTTGCTCACCTCTGTCAAAGGAAGCACGGGGCCGGGCAGGGAGCTAGAGGTCTCAAAAGCAATCAGGTTTCAGAAAAAAAACTGGACCAGTGCCTCCAATTTCAAAAATCTCTGTCTTTCCACTGCACCTCAAGTTATTTTTGCTCTGATACCCTGTTTTGAATGTATTGCCTCAATTCTATACTGGAGTAGTACTATACTACTACGTGTATTTCCAACAGAATTTATAAGAGCTAGTAGCTGCAGAGAAATCATAAGCAAAGGGATCAGATCCTTCCCTCTTTGCATAGGTGCACAAGTCCTGATATAAAGAGAAATCACTGTGGGGAGGTAGAGGGAGAGAATTACAAGGGAGTTCTCTATACACTTCATACTACAGTGTGCTGCATGTGAGTTACAACACTACAACAAATCAATAGATAAAGATGTAAATAATCTCCATGTGAAACAAATTTAAATGTTTGAGGTTTGTTTTAATTCTGGCTGAAATCTTCTCCAATCATCAAAGCTTAGTTAGAAAAGAAACAGCGTTCCAGGACCTCTCCCAACACCCTTCCTCCCCTGCACAAACCCTCCCCCCCCACACACACACACACATTTCATGTATCTTCCAGGGTCACAGCAGTACCCAAGACACTTCACCCTATGGGAGATTAAACACAATGGCAATCTCACAGGCACCCAGTTGTGAGAGCCCTATTAGTGTATGTGCTTGTGAATTCCCCCTTCCCTCCCCTTTAAAGATACTTTCCTTTGCATGTATGAAGTTTACCTCAGCATTACATAGGTATGTTTGCATGGTTATGGAATAAAAACCTACTTGTGGAAATTGAAATTATCTTTATTATTCACATGGTGAAATTATCTTTACTATTCACATGGCTAACATCACAGACAATAGCTATAGGTGCATGTGCATTGTTATAGTCAGGCACCCACACAGAGCAATCATTACAAGGTTCATAGCACAGTGCAAACAAACAATGCCAGGCTCATCACACTACACCAACACACATTACTGTGGCTCATTGTTAAAATGCTCCTTCAAAGCCTCCCTTGGCCAAATAGCCCCTCATTGAGCTCCTCTTACAGCCTTATGTAATGCACAGCACAGTATTGAAGAGCAGTGTGGGATCCATGCTTTCTGACAGACACGTCTGGCTCGTAGGTTACCAGGGCCATTGAAAAGCAGCTCAAAACCAGTAGGATGCCCATGAAATGATGGGATTGAGAAACCTGCATCTGAGGGCTCTGAGTTACTACAGAAAATTCTTTCCCAGGTATCTAGCTGGTGGGTCTTATCCACATGCTGAGGGTCTAACTGATCACCATAGTTGGGGTCGAGAAGGAATTTTTCCCTCGGTCAGATTGGCAGAGACCTTGAAGGAATTTCACCTTCCTCTGCAGCATGGGGTAAGGGGCCCCTTGCAGGTTTAAACAAGTGTAAATGGTGGATTTTCTGTAACTTGAAGTCTTTAAATCAAGATCTGAGGACTTCAGTAACTTGGCCAGAGGTTATGGGTCTATTACAGGACTGGATGGGTGAGGTTCTGTGGCCTGCAATGTGCAGGAGGTCAGACTTAGAAGATCACGATGGTCCCTTCTGACCTTAAAGACAATGAGTCCATGAGATAAGGTGCAGAGTGGTTTTAGAAGAAGAAGATGCATCATTGATCACATTGTTAAATTAGAAACTGAAAAACAAAAAAGTTTGAGGACAGATAGCTCTCTTTCTAGATACTGAAATGGCATATAGCATGCTATGGAGAGTGGGCTTGTTGTACCAAGTAGGTGCACTAGGGACAAGGGGAAGAATGTATGGGTGGATTACAGATTTTTTGAGTGAAAGGACCAGGCAGGTCAGAGTTTGGAAAGTTATATTTACTATCTATAATATTAAAAATGTTATACACCAAGGACGTGTTATAAGCCCAACCTTATTTAATCTTATGATAAATGATCTCCCAAACAAGTAGGTTTCATTGTATTGGGAGGAGTGGTAGATACAATGGAGGGTAGGGATAGGATACAGAGGGGCCTAGACAAATTGGAGGATTGGGCCAAAAGAAATCTGATGAGGTTCAACAAGGACAAGTGCAGTGTCCTGCACTTAGGATGGAAGAATCCCATGCACCGATACAGACTAGGGACTGAATGGCTAGGCAGCAGTTCTGCAGAAAAGGACCTAGGGGTTACAGTGGACGAGAAGCTGGATATGAGTCAACTGTGTGCCCTTGTTGCCAAGAAGGCCAATGGCATTTTGGGATGTATATGTAGGGGCATTTCCAGCAGATCGAGGGACATGATCGTTCCCCTCTATTCGACATTGGTGAGGCCTCATCTGGAGTACTGTGTCCAGTTTTGGGCCCCACACTGCAAGAAGGATGTGGAAAAATTGGAAAGTGTCCAGCGGAGGGCAACAAAAATGATTAGGGGACTGGAACACATGACTTATGAGGAGAGGCTGAGGGAACTGGGATTGTTTAGTCTACAGAAGAGAAGAATGAGGGGGGATTTGATAGCTGCTTTCAACTACCTGAAAGGTGGTTCCAAAGAGGATGGATCTAGACTATTCTCAGTGGTAGCGGATGACAGGACAAGGAGTAATGGTCTCAAGTTGCAGTGGGGGAGATTTAGGTTGGATATTAGGAAAAACTTTTTCACTAGGAGGGTGGTGAAACACTGGAATGCGTTACCTATGGAGGTGGTGGAATCTCCTTCCTTAGAACTTTTTAAGGTCAGGCTTGAAAAAGCCCTGGCTGGGATGATTTAATTGGGGATTGGTCCTGCTTTGAGCAGGGGGTTGGACTAGATGACCTCCTGAGGTCCCTTCCATCCCTGATATTCTATGATTCTATGATTCTATTCACACATGGTAGTGCTCTATGGGGTAGGAACAGAAATACTGAGGTAGCAGAAAAGAGAATCATTGAAACGTTACGAGAGACCTCTGATTGGGGAAACATGTGGGGGTTTCAAGTTCTCCATTGTCAAAACCAAAGGACTGATCTTTATAAAAAAGAAAATTACAAACGAAAGGAAACTGTATCTGTATGGAGAAAAAACAGGTATAGTTAAAAGGTTGTAATATTTTATATTAAATTACTTTGTAAACATCATATAAACTATGTTAAAGATAAATGTACAGAAAGGATTAACCTGCTTAAAAGTCTTGCTGGGACTAACTGGGGGCAGATAAGAAAATGTTTCTGATGGTATAAAGAGCCTTAATCAGACTGGCTATTGACTATGGTTGCCAAGCTTTTGGATCAGCATCAAAATCAGAACTTACAAAATTAGATTTTATGCAAACCCAGGAACTACGAATTGCATATGATATATTTATTACACCACCTCTACACATGCAACAGATAGCTTCTAGTTAAATGTCAGTTATACTATGAATGAAATTACTGGACCTAACTTTCTGGGCCAAAGTTAATGGGAATTGTAATGATGAAAGTACTATACAAATATATGAAGATTTTGGGGAGTTTGATAAGCAAATTATAGCACATGGTATTAGAACCCACATACCATTGACATGATATGGATGCAGAAGTGAAAGTCAAGGAAAAGTTAAATGACATTAAAACTTTTAGTCATAGGAAAATAGGTTATGGATGGGAAGTCACATGTCTAAATGTGGATTTAGATTTATTTTATAAACTTAAGAGTAAAAGAAAAACTGTAGGTATTAAAATGAAGTGTACGCTCAAGGCCACATTTGCAGCTGCAAAAGAAACAATACACAGAGGTACTATTGAGAGTTACTCCTGGGGGAATTCTTCACCAAAAAATTAAAAATTCTGCACCAAAAAATTAGGGCTGTCAAGCAATTAAAAAATTAATCACGATTAATAGCTTTGTTAAAAAATAATAGAATACCATTTATTTAAATATGCTGATGACGGGTTCTCCTCAATAACAATCCAAAGCACTGCAGACCGACACATGTTCTCTTTCATCATCTGAGTCAGATGCCACCAGCAGAAGGTTGATTTTTTTTTTTTTTTGGTGGTTTGAGTTCTGTAGTTTTCGCATCAGAGTTTTGCTCTTTTAAGACTTCTGAAAGCATGCTCCACACCTCATCACTCTCAGATTCTGGAAGGCACTTCAGATTCTTAAACCTTGGGTTGAGCACTGTAGCTATCTTTAGAAATCTCATATTGGTACCTTCTTTGTATTTTGTCAAATATGTGTGAAAGTGTTCTTAAAATGAACATGTGCTGGGTCATCATCCGAGACTGCTATAATATGAAATACATGGCAGAATGTGGGTGTAAAAGAGCAGGAGACATACTATTCTCCCCCAAGGAGTTCACTCAAAATTTAATTAATGCATTTTTTTTTAACAAGCGTCATCAACGTGGAAGCATGTCCTCTGGAATGGTGGTGACGCATGAAGGGGCATATGAATATTTAGCATATATGGCATGTAAATACCTTGCAATACCGTCTACAAAAGTGCCATGCAAACACCTGTTCTCACTTTCAGGTGACATTGTAAACAAAAAGTGGGAAGCATTATCTCCTGCAGATGTAAACCAACTTGTTTGTCTGAGCGACTGGCTGAACAAGAAGTAGAACTGAGTAGACTTATAGGCTCTAAAGTTTTACATTGTTTTATTTTTGAATACAGTTATTTTTTGTACATAATTCTACATTTGTAAGTTCAACTTTCATTATAAAAACAACAAGGAGTTTGGTGGCACCTTAAAGACTAACAGATTTATTTGGGCATCAGCTTTCGTGGGTAAAAAACCCACTTCTTCAGATGCATGGAGTGAAAATTACAGATGCAGGCACTGTTATACTGACGCATGAAGAGAAGGGAGTTACCTCACAAGTGGAGAACCAGGGTTGACAGGGCCAATACAATCAGGGTGAATGTAGTTCACTCCCAATAATTGATGAGGAGGTGTCAATTCCAGGAGATGAAAAGTTGCTTCTGTAATGAGCCAGCCACTCCCAGTGCCTATTCAAGCCCAAATTAATGGTGTTAAATTTGCAAATGAATTTGAGTTCTGCAGTTTCTCTTTGAAGTCTGTTTCAGAAGTTTTTTTGTTCAAGTATGGCTACTTTTAAATCTGTTATAGAATGTCCAGGAAGATTGAAGTGTTCTCCTTCTGGCTTTTGTGTGTTACCATTCCTGATGTCCAATTTGTGTCCATTTATTCTTTTACATAGAGACTGTCCGGTTTGGCCAATGTACATGGCAGGGGGCATTGCTGGCAGATAATGGCATATATCACATATATCACATGATAAAGAGATTGCATTACATTACTTATATGAGGTGAATTAAAAAATACTATTTCTTTTTTTTTTTACAGCACAAATACTTGTAATCAAAAATAAGTATGAAGTGAGCACTCTACACTTTGTATTCTGTGTTTTAATTGAAATCAACATATTTGAAAACGTAGAAAAACATCCAAAATATTTAATAAATTTCAATTGGTATTCTATTGTTTAACAGTGCGATTAAAACTGTGATTAATTGCGATTAATTTTTTTGAGTTAATCATGTGAGTTAACTGCGATTAATTGACAGCCCTACAAAAAATTAAAAATTCTGTGCACAACATTTTAAAATTCTGCAAAATTCTGTATATTTTACTTGTCAAAATAACGCAATATAATCATGCTGGTTTCAATTATTTTTGTAATTTATTTAAACTACAATACAATGGATGGAGAACAGGAGTGGCGAGCATTGGAGGAAATCCTCAAGCCCCCTCTGTCAAATAGTAATTTAGCTAGAATTGACCCTTTACTTCTAGTTATTAGTCAACAGATATATGCAGCCACATGTTCAGTGTTATATCATACGGAACCGAAGAGCAGGTGAGGGCTGGGGACTCAAACTCACAATTTATACTGGCTACTGACCATCTCCAGAAAGGTCAGTAGCAAACAGTTCATGAAGCACATTTTGATAGGAAATTTTTTCAATCCAAAAATTTAGACCAGTTCTAATCACTAAAGCACCACAAGTATTTATAAGGCCACACTGCCCTTTACAATAAGGCTCCTTTACACCACTTTGGAAATGTAGAGGACCCTTAAAATTTTTACACCTATTTTATACTCCTGGGGGAATTCACTAAGAACAGTGGGAACAATTCACTAAGCAGGCAGGCTGCTACATTCTGCTCTGCCAAGGGGAAAGAGCCTGCTCCGTGCCTATCTCCTCAGAAACACCTCAAAGCCCTGCCCCTCCACGCCGAACATGCCGCAATAGTGAGCAAGAGGGACAGAGTGTCTCTTTCTCTCATGACTGCCCAGCCCCTCCTTCACCCCAACCTGGTGGTGATTTAAGTCTCAATTGGCTGCTCTGGGTGCCCAAACTGTACTGCTGGGAAGGGGTGTATGAGAAGGGAAGCACTTGTGGCTTCCCTTTGCTTCCACATCAGAAGTAATTTTTCTGCCGGGAAGCAAACAAATCTGAGGGGGCCATGAATTCTGCACATACGCAGTGATGCAGAATTCCCCCAGCAGTAGAGAGTGTATTCACTCCCCTTAATCCACAAAAGTTACAAGCACCACTTTCTCACTTCTGCTTGAGATTCATAGAGTAGAGAGGCATTCCCAGGCCTGGTGCATATGGCCCAGGGTGGAGGGGGCGAGCTGGCACAGTAAGGAAGGGGGAGCTAATGGGCATGAGTATATGTGGATAGGGCAATTGAACTGAATACTGACACCATTTTCCACAGACAGTAGTGACTTTAGCTGATACCTCACTCCTGAGGGTAACAGAGGCTGAAAGGGAACAGCTCCTGCACACGTGCAGCTGCAGATCGGGTCTGTATGCTGCTAGCCTGTGTGCTGCAATGACGCCTGCTGAAGTAATTGCTGAGCGGTGTGGGAAAGTATACTACCGTGGTGGAAGAAATAAGGCAGCCCTCCCCAGAAATCTTTGGCAGAGGATTGAAGACTACCTCCAGGAAAGTTTCCTTGAGATCTCTACGGAGGATTCTTGGGATAACCTTGTGTACATAAACAAACAGTTCTGCAGGGTCCCCTCTGCCTACCTGTTGAGAAGCAGAGAGCAACTCAACCTCTATCAGTTCATAGAATCATAGAATATCAGGGTTGGAAGGGACCTCAGAAGGTCATCTAGTCCAACCCCCTGCTCAAAGCAGGACCAATCCCCAACTAAATCATCCCAGCCAGGGCTTTGTCAAGCCTGACCTTAAAAACTTCTAAGGAAGGAGATTCCACCACCTCCCTAGGTAACGCATTCTAGTGTTTTACCACCCTCCTAGTGAAAAAGCTTTTCCTAATATCCAACCTAAACCTCCCCCGCTGCAACTTGAGACCATTACTCTTCGTTCTCTCATCTGCTACCACTGAGAACAGTCTAGATCCATCCTCTTTGGAACCCCCTTTCAGGTAGTTGAAAGCAGCTATCAAATCCCTCCTCATTCTTCTCTACCGCAGACTAAACAATCCCAGTTCCCTCAGCCTCTCCTCATAAGACATGTGTTCCAGTCCCCTAATCACTTTTGTTGCCCTCCGCTGGACTCCTTCCAATTTTTCCACATCCTTCTTATAGTGTGGGGCCCAAAACTGGACACAGTACTCCAGATGAGGCCTCACCAATGTCGAATAGAGGGGAATGATCACGTCCCTCGATCTGCTGGCAATGCCCCTACATATACATCCTAAAATGCCATTGGCCTTCTTGGCAACCAGGGCACACTGATGAATCATATCCAGCTTCTCGTCCACTGTAACCCTTCGGTCCTTTTCTGCAGAACTGCTGCCTAGCCATTCTGTCCCTAGTCTGTATCGGTGCCTGGAATTCTTCCATCCTAAGTGCAGGACACTGCACTTGTCCTTGTTGAACCTCATTAGATTTCTTTTGGCCCAGTCCTCTAATTTGTCTAGGTCCCTCCATATCCTATCCCTACCCTCCAGCGTCTCTACCTCTCCTCCCAGTTTAGTGTCATCTGCAAAGTTGCTGAGGGTGCAATCCACACCATCCTCTAGATCATTAATGAAGATATTGAACAAAACCGGCCCAAGGACCGTACCTTGGGGCACTCCACTTGATACCAGCTGCCAACTAGACATGGAGCCATTGATCACTACCCATTGAGCCTGACAATCTAGCCAGCTTTCTATCCACCTTATAGTCCATTCATCCAGCCCATACTTCTTTAACTTGCTGGCAAGAATACTGTGGGAGACCATGTCAAAAGCTTTGCTAAAGTCAAGGAACAACAAGTCCACTGCTTTCCCCTCATCCACAGAGCCAGTTATCTCGTCATAGAAGGCAATTAGATTAGTCAGGCATGACTTGCCCTTGGTGAATCCATGATGACTGTTCCTGATCACTTTCCTCTCCTCTAAGTGCTTCAGAATTGATTCCTTGAGGACCTGCTCCACGATTTTTCCAGGGACTGAGGTGAGGCTGACTTGCCTGTAGTTCCCCAGATCCTCCTTCTTCCCTTTTTTAAAGATGGGCACTACATTAGCCTTTCTCCAGTCATCCAGGACCTCCCCCGATCGCCATGAGTTTTCAAAGATAATGGCCAATGGCTCTGCAATCACATCCGCCAACTCCTTTAGCACTCTCGGATGCAGCACATCCGGCCCCATGGACTTGTGCTCATCCAGCTTTTCTAAATAGTCCCGAACCACTTCCTTCTCCACAGAGGGCTGGTCACCTCCTCCCCATGCTGTGCTGCCCAGTGTAGTAGTCTGGGAGCTGACCTTGTTCGTGAAGAGTTATTTCACTACCTCTTACCATGATTAAAAAAGAGTAAAGGAACAGATGTGTCCCTGCAATACCACAGCAGACTGCATACTTACCAGTGGTTCCTTCCCTTGCATCAGGCTGGCACATGCTGGACTGTAAGAACTAGCTCGACTGCTCAGGAGTCAAAAAATGGTCCCGGCCACAGCACCACTGTATCTTCCAGTCACCCCATACTCTCTTCTTCAACCCAACACCTTTTCCTCAGGATTCACAGTGGTGGCCTGGGACTCCAACTCCACCGAAGTATCCATGGGGCCATTGAGGTTGGAGGTGGGGTCGCTACCAACAATGGCATGGAGCTCCTTGTAAAAGTGGCTTGTCTGCAGCTCAACATCAGGGCAACTGTTTGCCTCCCTGGCCTTCTGGTACACCTGCTGCAGCTCCTTGATTTTCACTTGGCTCTGCTGCGTATCCCTCTTGTAGCCCTTCTCCACCATGCCCCAAGTGATCATAGATGTTGATGTTTCTATGGCTAGATTGGAGCTGTGCTTGCACAGCCTCTTCTCCCCTCAGACCCAGGACATCTACTATTTCCTGTGTACTCCAGGCAGGAGTGCATCTGCAGCATGGAGCCAGCATGGTCATCTGGACAGTTGCTATGTGAGCTCTCCATGCCAACCAAACAGGAAATGGAAGTTCAAAAATTCCTGGGCCTTTCAAAGAGGAAGGACATGTTCCTGTGTACCTGACTCCCGGGCAGCAGAGTTCAAAATGGTGACCAAAGCGGTCATGGTGGGGCATTGTGGGACATCTCCTAGAGGCTACTAAAGTCAACATAGGTAGCATAGTGTCTACACTGATACTGCGTCTCCCTAACTTGCAGAGCTGAAGTATTAAGATGGCATAATGAGCGAATTACATCAGTGGGAGCAACATTTTAGTGTAGATGCTTACAGTTAAGTTGACGTGAGCTCCCCTGTGTCGACATAACTCTGTAGTGTAGACCAGGCCTGAGTATTTAGGAATTATAGCTGGTGGTGGCTAGACTAATCAGTCAAGTCCGCTTTGCCATTATGAAAAAGAAAAGAAACTCCTGCTAACATGGTGAGGTGTTTCAGGCAAATACTGCCATCCTGTTACAATATTACAGACAAGTTCAGATTCTTCCCCTGCACTGAAATTATTTTATATATACTGCCATACATGAGTCCACAGCTGATAAAATATACAAAACTAAAACCAGAATGGATAGAAGCCCTTGTCTCACAGTGTAAAGGCAGAAATAGGTACAAGAAAGATAAAGGACACAGGATGTAATGCTGGTAAACCGGGTACCAGATGTAGCCACAGCCATAAGTGTTAGCTAAGAACTGACAAACTCACACCTGGAAGCCAAACATACACACCTTGGAAATGCTACATGCAAGGAAGCTCATCTCATGGACTGGAAGGCCAAATGTAAAAATGAAACAGGGTCACAAGAAAACTTTTTATCTCTTTGCTGTTTGAACTCTCACAGCAACCACCAGAGGTTACTCCAGAGTCCAGCCTAAAAGACATTTTGAATTGACAGATTACCATATCTCTGTCATTTTTGGGAATCATGGGTGACATCTCATTTGCGTGTACACGTTTGCTTGCTTTAGCCTGAAAATAACTCTCATTTATTACAGGATTGATTACAGGCATTGTCTTTGGTGTAAGATCTAGGGTACCAATTGATCTAGGATAAGTGATTGGTCTCTTGGGACTGGAAGCAACCTGAATATGTTGTTGTTTTTGGTTCAAGTGACCCTGTAGGGAGAAATGAGAGCTGCTGTGCAAATTACGTAGCTGTCCTTTTTGAAATAAATAAAAGGTGGAGGACTCCTCTCAGATCTCCCCAATGACTCCTAAATGTAGATGTCTTGATGTCATCTCACAATAGTGGTGGAGGCCAGGGGCTAACAGCAATTGAGTGTGTATATTAGGCCAGCTACCTGCTTCTGACAGCTAGACCATTTCAAGAAGCAACTCTCCACCAAATCTTCCCTCTCCAGCAGTGGCACTTCAGCAGGGAGGCAACTCACTGGGATAGTGCTTGTTTCTATAGACTTTAGGATAGTCTGGAGTTGCCATAAAGAATTACCACAATAACTCCTCAGGATGCAAGAATGAGGCAGTTGGCTGGCCTTCAATTTTGGAACTACCCTCCCCCTCATGCCTTTTGGTTGTACTTGCCCAAATCATTTAACTTTCAGGGGCACATAGCCAAGCAAATCTATTTACCCAGGCTTGTGGCTGATGTGGTATTGTTCGGGTCTGCTTTCATTGACTGGTTGGTTGGTTTCTGGTTTGGGATGAAGAGAAACTGGTTTTGTTTTATTTTCTTTATGCAGTCATATTTTTAATTCAAAGCATAAGCACATAAAGCCTGGGATAGGCATTCTTCTTTTTTTAAAATATAAATTAAAATAAAAAATGGTATGTGTTTTGCTCCACTCCACTCCACGCGGGGAAGAGGGCATTTGGCCTATTGATTAATTGCTGTAGCATCCAAGATCTATTAACTTTTGGAGAGTTAAGATTGTGCATGGCCCTGCCTGAGTGCGCAAGGGTGGAGGTTTAGGAGACAGGACACAAGAAGACTTCAGCTTGAACAACTTTGTAGGGGCCAGGCATAAACCCTGTCATTGCATTGCCTGAGATCAAGCTTCACTGGAATCCCCAAAGCTAGCAGGGCCATAGTTCTACTCTTCTTCCACATTGCTTTAGCACAGCAAAGCTAGACTGCTACTGGAAAGAAAAGCACCCACTGCAACTGTTCAAAGCAGGGGCATGCATAGGAATAAAAATTTGGCTACTTTTGGAGGGGAATTTTCTGTGTCCTCTGTGACCGGAAGAGCTGGCTCTCCCCTTCCCCCCACCCCCACAGCTAGAAGAGCTGGCTCTCCCCCCCTCCACCCCCACAGTTAAAGGAGCTCACTCTCTCCTGGCAGCAGGAGGAGCTGGTTCTCCCTGCTGCAGCCCCATGACCGGTGGAGCAGGCTTTCCTCCCCCCCCCCCCCCCCCCCCCCCCCCCCCCCCCCCCGGTGGCCAGTGGATCTTACTCTCCCTGGCAGCCAGAGGACCTGGATCTCCCCCACAGTCCCAGGGCCGGAGGAGCTGTCATCTTCCGCCCCGGCCTGGGGCCAGATGAGTTCTGTGCCCCCCAACCCGTACTTGACACCCCCCCCCCGCACACGTCCTTGAAGCACTGTGCCTGCCTCGGGTACAATGGATGAAATCTTGGCCTCCTGGAAGTCAATGGGAATTTTGCTGTTGAGTTCAACAGAACCAGGATTTCACCCAATATTTCTGAGACTGCATCTCCACACTTCCCCCACACTAACACTAATTTAGAGCCATAATGTAGCCCTTAGAGTTTAAGATTAAGATTGCATCTATTGTTTACCTGTTTTTCATTGTATTTGTTTCTCTTCTATATTAGTTCAACTTCCTTGTTAATGTTTATAAACTCGGTAAAAGTAAAGGCTGTGTCTACACAAAAATGGGTTTGCTGGAATAACTCTACTACCAAACTTTCTTAGCAGAAATGGAGTTTATACAGACAAAGAGGTTTTTTACGAGTATAGTTTTCACCAGTTCCCCGAGCAACAGAAGCTCTACTGGCAAAAGGACTTTTTTTGCCAGTATAACTGCATCTACACTAGGGTATTTGCCAGCCTACCTATATAGACTGGGGTATGGGGTTTTTTTTCATATGCATTACTATGCTCATAGCTATGCTCTTAAAACTTTAAAGTATAGACCAGGCCTAAAGATAGAAAAGTCATATTAAGTACTTGTTTAACTGAGGCTGGGAAGGAATTTGAACCGTCACTTAAAATCCTGAGAATTTTTGTTTGTTTGTTCATGCTTCTGTATTCAAATTATAACCTCAGCAACAACATTGTAGGCCCCACATAAAGTTGTGCAAATAACTGATTTTTCCGTTCACTGGCAGTTCTGAAAAAAAATCAGTTTGAGTCCACATGAATTTGTTAAATGTTTTGGTTCATCCGAATCTGCATTTTTTGGCAAAAAACAGTTTTGTTCAAATTTTTTTGCCCAGCTGTGGCCCAACATTGTCCCCACGTTGTGCCATGAACTCCCATTGGTTTCAAAAGGAGCTTCACATACAAAGTCACTATATATGCACACCAAGGTCCTGAATTAAAATGAACAGACAAAAACAATCTCTACAGAAATCCAGGAAGCTGAAGTGTTCTTGTTGTAATCACACTGCTGTGGGCAGCCTGATAGGAAATAAGCTCCCAGTTGAACATATTAAGACTATAATTCCATCAAGAAATTCTTTTGACATCATAAATCAACAAGATCAAATGCTTCACTGAGTTAAATATCAGAAACCCGAGAGGAAAAATTTAGAGGGTGCAGTCTTATTAAATATAATACAAATTTTTAATAAATTATTCCTGCAGATCTTGTCTCTTATTTTCTTTCCTCCCCCCTTCTGTATTTCATCCCTCACCCAGAGAATCTTAATGGTGACCTCAGCAATGTTAAGGGAGAATAACCTCTCAAATATAATGAATGCGTGACAGTCAGATGTACTCATCTGTTGAAACAAACGAGCATCTGAGGTTACTGTTAAGGTTTTGCTTTATAATGCAAGTTTGAAGTTGGGATACATATTGCTTTTCATTAGGTGTTGGAGGTGGAAGTGAAAGCCTTACGGAATGTTGGAGTGTTGGTGACAGTGTAGTAGGCAATGTGGAAGTGGCAAGGAACACAGGAGACTTTTCCCTTCATTTGTTGTTTCCATGTTTGGTGAAGTGTGTCCTTATTCAACCAAAACAAAATTCTTGTGTGTTTATTTACACTACTGTACTTCCTGGAAGCCCCAGTCAAGAGCAGGGTGGGGAAGGGGAACCTGTGCTATGTGCTGTATAGACATAAAAATAGACACAAACTCAGTCTGGAAGAATTCATAACCTAGTAATATCCATCTCTGGAAAGTGCTTTGTGATCCTTGGAGGAAAGGCATTATATAAGTGCTAAATATTTACCATTAATTATAATTAAAATAAATGAAAATGGTTATAACCACAGTACTGGTACATTTTACTGATAGTATTTTCTTATATATTGCCAACCCCAAGCCTACAAATGTCCTAAATTGTTTGTTTGTTTGAATAGAGTGTTATTTTTCTTTTCATTCTTGTTTCGGAGCTTTAGGATACATTTATTTCATATTTTCCTCTGCCACCATGGCGCAAGAGGCTAGTTTTAAAAAATAAATGGGAACTCACAGTCTCATATAATCACTGGACACCAGGGGCTCGTGCTTTGAGAAAAACACCAAATATTTCAAGTGAGCAATAAAATATCAAGAGCCGGCAACACTGTGACCTCACATTGCAATATATTAGAAGTCTGGATGGGCCCTAACCAAAAGCCTACCATATGTGATGGTCCAGAATCCAGCTTTGATTTGAAGAGGGTCATTAAAGCCACCATGGGCCTATCCAAGCCCCCCGTTCCGAGCTTCTGCATTTTTCCTGGGGAGAAGAGGATGGTTTAAACCCTCCAACCCAGGGCTGTTGGCACAATTTTTGTAGTGGGGGTGCTGATGAGGGAAACCATACGCTGGGTGTTTATTATTACTACTTCAAGCCAGGGGGTGCGGCAGCACCGCTACTTCCAGCCCCACTGCTCCAACCTTCGCTGAACTTTGCTACCTGCCCCCAACCATCACTAGTCAGACTGGAGAACGCCCAGGTGCCCCTAGCCTTGGCGTCAGTGTGCAGCTGGAAGGGACCATTGCTGGGATTACAGAGCACAGCAGGGCAGAGGGGAGAGCGACCGGCAAACGAAGGGTGCTGTGCCTGATGCTACCGCTCTGCCAAGGCACCAGCCCCACCTAGACACCCACCCCGCTGCAAGCCGGGGGCGCCCAACCTAATACACCGCACTCCTCCAGCTCCTCCTCTGCCGCCGCCTGCCAATAACTGCGGCAGCCCCCCTCCCCAGCCGCTGCGCCTCGCCATAGGCCGGCTGGGGCTGCCAGTCTCGGGCCGCCCCCGCGGTGGGGGGACCCGGCTCCGGCGAAGCAGCGCGAGTTGGCCGGGGGCGCGGCTGCGGTTGCGCCATCTGTCAGGCGGGGGGGAGAGAGCCGGAGCCGGAGCCGGGCTCCGCCGCTGTCGCTGAGGCGGGGAGGACGCGGCGAGTCGGAGCGACGCCCCTGCCCGCCCGTCTCCCTCCCTCCCCCGGCTGCCGCCCGCGCGCCGCTGCCTCGGCTCCCGGGGTCTTCGCTGCCTGGGCGCGGAGCCGCCGGAGCTCGCCCCGCTCCTTGCTGCGCCCCCGTGGTCCCTGGAAGGGCCGGCGTTGGCGGGGGGGAGGAGTCACCTGGGGAGGGCCCCCTGCCGCGAGGGGGATGCTGTGAGCCTGGCTTCGCCGCGCCAGCCCCGCGCTGAGCCTCAGGTAAGGGAGCGAAACCCCCGGGGGCCCGGCTGCGGCCCGGGGGTGGGGGGTGGGGGGGAGAGGTGTTTCTGGGGGGAGGAGGGGATGCTGCTGCGCCGCCGCTGCTGCTGTGTCGTTTCCTTTGTGTGGGTGTCGGTGGGTGTGTGGGAGGCTTTCTCGGGAGAGGTCGGGGCAACGCTGCTGCAGGTGCCCTCCACCTCGAGCCCCCTGGCCTGGGCGTGCGGCTGGAGCCCCGCCAAGGGGAGCGGTGCCAGGAGGGGAGGGGGAGAGGCTGCGGATGCAGACGCCTTCCATCAGTTTTATGTATTTTTCCTTAAACGTTTGTTTTTGGCTCCCCCTCCAGTAGTAGTTTACCCCCAAGAAAAACCGAAGCTTTATTGTTGCTGGTGATCATGTGGCTCGGGGGGTGGATTGTTGTGACCCTGCTGAGGGTGAGGATGATGGGCGATGGTAAGCGAGTTCTGGCAGAAAATAACAGGCTTGCTGGGGGGGGGGGGGGGGGGGGGGAGGAGCCCGTGGTGCTGTGCGGCTTGATCAATTCACGTTTCTGTTTATTTTTTTGTGGCTCTGAAGCTCTCTAGCGGAGCTAAATACGAACTATGATGTAATCATTTAATAATTGATGCTCGTGTGTAGCTGGGCTCTGACCCATGCTGCCTTTCTCCTGCTTTGGACCATTTGCATGTTTTTGGTTTTGTCCCATTGCTATCCCCACCCCCATTTTAACTCTTGAACTGCAGGCTGAGGCTTTATTAGTTACTGAGCTCGAAAGAGGTAACTGAGATTCATCACAGGGGTTTACTTTGCTGCAATTTAGGGGAGAGAAAAGGGGGAGGGAGGAATAATAAATAAAATGACCCTCTTAAATCCCTCTTAAATTTTATAGGATTTGTGTGTGTGACAAAGGGCCCTTTCAGTGAAGCGAGGCACAAAATGCCCAAGGGTGGTAGGATTTGAAAGGAGGTTTGCTTCTTGTTTCTTTTCTCTGTTCCCTGCCTTGAGGCTTCTCTCTCTCCAGATGAAGCTGCTGATCTGCTCTCAATTCCTTTCCAGCCACATTTAGATTAGTGAAAGATACCAAATGCCACACCACGGGTGCCAACATTTTGCTGCATCTGCAAAGCTACAGTATATATGTAGTCAGAGTTTCTTTAATAATGTTAAATCTGGTTTCTACTGCCTCAATAACTTGCCTTGCTGCTGCTCCATGTGGATTTCTTTAATTCTAAAATGAGAACATAATAGCCTCATCCATTCAGTAGTGATGAGGGAGGGAGAGAGAGATGGGGCTGATGCTTAAGGAGAAGATTTTCGTCAAGTGCAAGGGAACACAGTGCAGTTTTTCATCAGTCATGTTGATACATTCTGTTTCTTAGAATGATTAATAACAGAGCTGGTTTGTAAAAAAACACAGAGTACTGAAAATGCTTTTAGAGACCTTGTTACTTTCCTGCCTGTATGCAGCCTCCTTACCTCCCACATCCTTCCTCTAACCACCCAAACGGCTGTCATACTTTCCAGTTTTCTAAATATCTTTTAACTGGTACTCCCTTGCCAATGCTCTGAGCAATTGCAGGTGAAGATCTTTTGCTTATATGTTTGTAGAGGAAGTGGGTTTGTTAGGGTTTTGTCTAGCTCCCGTAGATAAAGAACAGTAAATTAAAGGGACACTGTCAACTTGAAATAAAGACCATTTCAATAATGAACTGAAAGTAGTTTCCAACACTACACTCACATGCTGAGTTTTGTGGTTTTACAATCACATTTTCCAATTTTTTTAAAAATAAGTCTGTCACAGGAGATGAAAACCTACACAGAGAAAACTGTATATAAAGTTCTGTTAAATGAACAAAGCAAACTAAGTGGGGGCAATATATAGGAGGAAAATGTCTTTTTAATATTTGTTATAACCATTTTAGTTGTTTTTGTAACAATAGTGATTTTTTTAAAGTTAACCAAAAGTGGTGTCCTTATTCCCCCCACTTTCCCCCCGCCAGTTGAAATCATCCAAGCCAGCAGTGCAGAAGATCTTGGAATAATAGCGAATTCACTCAAACCTTTAATGCTTAATGCACATTCTAAGAAAAAAAATTAGTTGATCCTAATGGATGTCCATTATGTATGATATTTACATCAGAATATTTTTTAAAACAAAGTGTCTTGCCCAGGTTCCTCTTGAAAAAAACAGAATCACTTTTAATACATTTTGTTAAGTTAGTGACCAGTTTTTTTCATTAAAAGTAATGTGGCTTAATAGCTGCCTTTTCAGTTATGGACTAAGCTTTGGACTAATATGGACTAAGCTTTTTTCATTCCTGTGGTTCTGTAAACTCATGTGAGAAGCTCACTGGAATATTCAGATTGTTCTGGTGGATTTTTTCTGTGAGTCTATTAGTATTAAGCACTAACGATAAAATAACTTAGAAAGTATTAATATGTGAACTCATTTCAATACCATGTTTGTGCAATAGTAATGATTTCCTTCATCGGGGTGTCTTCTGCGAGGCAATTAACTTTGACATTATTATGTACCCTCAGCTCTGGACACACAACTGAAGTCATGCTATATTATCTTTTGATAAAATGTGTAATGGCATGGGGATATTACTTAATTATAAACTTTAATATAACGTAACAGGAAATAGTTTTCAGAGTGGTTGAATACAGCCCTTATTAGGCAATAAAGGACACCTGCATGTAGAGATGAAAAAATATTAGGCAGAGCTGTCAGTGAAGATATTATGGAAAAAAATAACCTTTATTGTAGTTTAACTTCACTGTTAACACTGATATTAGATTTTTAAAAAATAAAACCAGTTAATATAAAAATTCAGAGTAAAATACAAAGAATGTTGTAAAATCAATTGTCTTAATATAGTTGTAATTGTTAAACAATTACATTGCATGAAGCATCTAAGAAACGTTTTCCAAATGTGCACAAGTGGAGTATAGTATGAAAAGGACCTTTGGGGCCAGTGGCTCTATGGGCTCGATTAGAATGAACACACAGGCATGATATGATTTTTATTGTCTAATAAAAATTCAGTTAGACAAGTTAAAACTACATGGTCCCTCCATGATGATTTAATACATCTGATGAAGTGAGCTGTAGCTCACGAAAGCTCATGCTCAAATAAATTGGTTAGTCTCTAAGGTGCCACAAGTACTCCTTTTCTTTTTGCAAATACAGACTAACACGGCTGTTCCTCTGAAACCTGTCATTAATGTTGTGTATACCTCATGAGTGTCATATTTTCAGTTGTTAGGAAGGATTAGTTCTGCATAAATTATTACATATTCAAAGCATTGTACATATGAGCTTATCACAGTTCTGCGTTTGACATTGTGTACTCTTACTATGATCTTTCTTCAAGAGTAAGAGAACTAATAATGCCCCCCACTCTGCCCTCCAAGAATTCACTGTACTGATTGAGTCACTGCTAGAAAAATAGGACTTGACCCTGCCAGCCCTTGCCTCAGTAGTCTCATTGGTCTAGCAATTAAGGATTAGTTCGGTGAATAAGGGCTTGCAGGTTTTGGATCTGTATGTTGCAGGTCAGCAATTTATTTAGTTTTTCAGAGATGCTGAGCACTTGTAGTGCCTGCTGACTTCAGTTAGCATTTCAAGTTCTCATCACTTATGAAAAAGGCTGTTATTTTACTTCACATTTGTAAGCAACTGTCCAAAAAGGCATCTATCCTAGAATGTACAGTCCAGATCTTCAGAGCTCTGTAGGCTTCTAACTCCTGTTGGTTTCAAGTGGAGTTAGGCATATAAATACCTCTTGAGGATATGGGCTTAGGTGCCATTGACACTTACCACATCAAATGGAAAACCAGATTCTTATACACTTGTGTATGTGCTTAATTTTACTCATGCAAGCAGCCTCATTGAAGTTAGTGTGAATACTTATCTCTTCAGGAATACGTGTCTCTTCAGGAGTGGGGCCCTAAACACAAAACTAATAACTTTGACCATCAGTAACTAATTAGGCCTGCAGCAAAGGAAAAGTATTCCATCTTCTATCTAGCGCTGGCTGAAGGATGACCGTTCGATTTGCGAAGGATTTTGAAATTTAGCTTCATTTCAAATCAGAACAACACTCTCAAAATTCTCCACAAAGGAAAATTGCTAAGCTTTTTTTGTTTCAGGGTAGTTGCGACCTTTTGTTTCAACTTGGACTCTTATTTTATACTGTGTAATTTGACTTTGTTTCAAATTGCGTTAAGCTTCAAAACAAAAATTAAAATGTTTTATTCTGAAAATGCTGAAATAAGATGTTTCGCCGTTGTCAGAATGTTTTGATTTTTTTATTCCAAAATGAAACTTCTGCAAAATTGAAACTAATCTTGTGAAGAGTTTCAATTTAAATGGAACTCCATTTTCCATTGGAAAATGAGTCTGAATTTTTTCCTCACCAGCTTTACCCGCTGAATTCCATGCGTTAGTCAACATTCCTGCTATGTGTCCCCAGCCCCCCAAAATGCGCCTCACAAAAATAACTTGTTTGGGCGACCTCAGAACAGGAGAGGAAGTGAGTTTCAGAACTGAGAGGCCAGGAACCTGTATCACTTGATTTTGAGGGAACTCTAGCTTAAACACCCTGCTTATCCCAACTGTGGAAGCATAGCACAGGTAGCGAGACTACTAAAAGACTAGCCCAGAGTTGGACCAAGGTCTTTATTTAGCATAAAACCTTTTTTTAACTGAAAGGATTACATTAACTCCAGCAAAGCCTTATCTCTGAAAACATTCTTTGACTACGCAAATAACTTTGCAGAGTTTTTGTGAGTAAGCAAATGAATTACACAAAAATATCTTTAATCAAAGAGCAGCTCCAAGTTTAGTAAATACCATACTTCATGCTGAGACCCAATGCAATAAAATAAACTATGTATTGCAGTTGTGAGGGCTGGAGGCAAGCAAATAGAAGGGAGGAGGAAAAATCCCCAAAAGTAGCAGAAAGGGAGGAGAAGAGCCAACATAATATGCTCCCTCTTCTCTTAAGCCCACATAAATCCATGTCAATGCCATGCTGTAGGCATGCAGTAATTGTAAGGAGCTGGAAAGAGTGGGAAGTTGCTCCTTGTGGCATGCTTATCTCTGAAACAGGTGGATGTCCAGTGAGCTGTGCTGCCAGGGGAGAGTGCTTCACATCATCTAATTGCACTTTACAGTTTTTTAGGATAGCATTGGAAAGAACTTTGTAGGACAGCATAAAGGAAACCCTGTAGCATAGCTCTAAAGGTAAGTGCTAGTTAAAACCTAGAGCCCTCATTGTGAAAACAAGGTTAGGTTAATCTTGAGTCACAGGGTTCATGGTTCAGATGACTCATGAAGTGTCAGTTCTAAAGCCTTAAGAAGCCCTCTTAAAAATATTTTGTTAAATGACTACATTATGTCACTTTTAATGAAGTGACTGAAAATTGTTCTGAAGCTGAACTGACAGTAACAGCATGATGTGCAAAGAAGTAGAAGAGAGCCTAAAAAAGGTAAGAGACGCGTCAGAAGCCAAGGAGATACCTGGATAAAGAGGTGAAGAGAGCTCAAGGAGCTTAAAAGTAGCAACAGAGAAAAGGAAGGCTCATGCAGAGGTGATGTCTGAAGAATGTAGATGCATCACAGAAAGACCCTTTAATTTAAAAAAGAAAAAAATCCAGTTTCATGGCAGACACTCTTCCTAAGACCTTATGAGAGAGATTCAGGCATCGCATTATGTATCTATACAAAAATGAATAGAGTTTTGTTAAAGCTTCCATTTCAGTGCAAACACAAATCAGCAACATTTAAGCATCTGTTAGCTGGGTTACTATTTAGAAGACTAGTTTTCAACCTTTTTTTCATTTGCGGACCCTTAAAACATTCTGAAATGAGGTGCGGACCTCCTTTGGAAATTCAGCCTGTGGTCTGCAGACTGCTACCGTAGAAGTCTTAGACTGAAAACTGACTGAATAGAATTCAACTATAAACGTTGCATATGCTCGGCATGGCATTTGACGCAGCGTGAGAAAGAAGCCCACAGTTTAGCACCCTTTGGTAACAGCAATGCTTACAGGTCAAAACACGGATGTGGAGCTATTCACATACTTTTGATCAATCGGGAAAACAGAATGCCTTTTCTGGAATCTGAAACTTTATTTTCCTCGTCACTTTTCGCAGTCCCATTAGACATAGTCTGAAGACCCCCTCATGGATCTGATAACCACAGGTTGAAAACCACTGATTTAGAATATAAAGACATATGGGCCTTTCACTGCATCTCTTCTACTTTAGAATGATGGATACTTCAAAGAATGTAACTTTTGTTGTTCAAGCATAGGTTTATGGGCCACATTCAATGAAGTTGAGTCCAATTATGCCAGCAGTGAACTTGCCCCTTAACTGTCAGGAATATAAACTAAGATGTGAAATCCAATTTATGGCTTACGTGCCATTTTAGAAAGAAAATTTCTCAAATATTTGTGTGATATTTACAGAGTATATTGGGGTGATAAAAGTCTTGTCCCAAACAAGTTCCCATAAATTGCAGAATTCACTTAGAGCTATACGACTTGTGCTATTCCAAATTCAGGGCTACAAACCTTTATATTTTAGGAGCATGCGTTTGCAATTCAAGCTGCTGTTTTCCAAATAATCAACCAGTTTATAAATGCTTTTGATTTTTTTTCCCCACTTATGACATGAATAAATTTTGCCTGACCTTCAGCAACAGGGTAGCTTGAGGGATCAAATTGCAACATACAACATTTTAGTTCCCCAAATCTACCTTTTCTGGTGTTGGTTGGTGAAGATATAGGATCCACAGGCAGGCAGTCTTCCTGTAAGTTTGTCTCTATGGAATTCGAGATAGAGCCTGCTGTGGGGGGACTAGCTTAGCACCAAAGAGAGTGCTCTGCAAATCCACTAGCCCAAGGTGAATGTAGTGGTTGGACTATTGGAGTGAAAAAAAATATCATTAGTCTGTTTTTAATCACTATCATAGTAAAGGGAAGATGAGTAGATGTGCATGAGCTAGTAAATTTTGTGACCTGTTAAGCCCTCCTTTTAATTAAGTGGTCCATTATTTGTACAAAAATAACTTTTTTTTTAATATTTACTCTTTGAAAGATCTCCAAGATACGATCAGTTTGCGAAAAGATGAAGTATGCACCTTATGTTTTTGCACTGTTCATAGCACATCTTGGCATTTTATAAAAATCATACTGTCAAGATAGCAAAAATTGGGGTTAATGGTAAATTTGATACTGTTGTGAGTACAGTATAAATGCCTCAAGACTTTTTTTTTAAACCCAAGGAGAGTCCTAGCAGCTTCCGCTATTCTACAGCGCTTTTAATTTTTCTCTAGTAAAAATATTATATATGATCACTGTTCAAAATGTGTTGAATATTTGACATGCTTGCTTTCTTACTCTTTTTTGTTGTATGCGTTTGTCCGGTCTTCATTTGTCAAGTTAGTTCCTGCTTTGGAAACATTGTTTCACAAGTATATTAGTGAAGGCTGATACTGAGAACTTATCAGCCTACATCCTACGACTCATGGGACGGCATTAAGCATGGAGTAAAGGTTGTCAGTATTTTACATGTTCAGTTTTGATTCACATTAATTCTCCCTAGACTTTGCTTTATATTAATTAAGTCCCCATAAGTTGTCCTCAGCTGGTCACTATTTTACAACTTAGCATAAGACAGGAAGGTAAGATGACATTTTGTCATGGGGCTGACACCATTGCTACTGTATCTCGTTCACTTTGTCTGTGGGGATTATAGCAGGTATGATGGAGCTATTAACTCCATTATTGTTCAGAGTGAGAGAGTTTGTAACTATGGCTGGGTTTTTCTTTATACATATCTCACTAAGAAGCAATGGGTTTGATATAACCACATCTGCATGGGTAAGTGTAAGACTAGGAATAAATGCCTCTACTTTTCCAGTAGGGGAGTTACTCTTCTGCAAATAATGTCTCTTTAAATAAAAAAAAGTGAGGTTAATTTTAGCTGGTTTTTAGTCCATCTTGTAGATGGGCCCTCTTGGAGTCTCTCACTATCTACTCTGTTAACATGCTAAAACAGGTTCTCTGTCTTATATTTTGCAGTGGATGGGGATCTATTGCTATCTGCTCTTTAGAATGAGAGAGAGGGCGTTTAGGAGACATGGCTGCTTCTTTTCCTCACTCAGCTATTGTCTTGCTTAGTCATCTTAAATTCTGTGCCTCCATCTTTTCTACTTTACAAAGAAGGGTAAATTACCTTATTTTACAAGTGCTTTAAGATCCTTGGTCTGAAGGTACTACTTGTGTCCATCAGTTTTACTACATTCTAGCATTAGTGATTGTAGTGAAGCGATGACTCACTGGCGTCACGCCTCCTGCTGGTCGTTTGGGAATTAGCTCTTTTGTAGCCTCAGAGTGTCCTCTGCTGTTTGGTGTCTTGCCTGCCTTAGGGCCTCTGTGTCCCTCCTGGACCCCAGTGCCCCTTACCCCCACGCACTGGGTCTTCCTTCCCAGGGGAACCCCCAACCCTTTACACCCCCCTTGCCTCAGTGGCTACTGCCAGTCATCATCTAGCCCCCTCTAACTGGGGCAAATTGCAATCTATAATGGCCACTCATCATTGGCAAGGGGGTTGGACCAGCTACCTCTGCCTATCCCCGGGCTGCCCATCTGCAGCCCCAGTACCTTCTTAGGCCTTACCCAAGGCCTCAGCCTGGGGAGTTGCCAGGCTGGAGCTCCCCAGCTCCTTTGCCCTTCCCTAGCACTGCTCAGCTGCAGGTACCCTTGCTCCTTCAGGCAGCTAGGTCTTTTTCTCTCCAGAGAGAGAGGCTCTGCCCTCAGCCCTTTTATTGGGGTCAGCTGTGGCCTGATTAGCAAAGCTCCCACCCAATCAGCCTATCTTTTTAGGAGTGGGGCAGTTGCCCCCCTACAGTGATGTACAGTAACTAATGCTGAGGGACCCTCCAATGGGTTGGCTTGAATTTCTCAACCCCACAGTTCATCCAAATCCCCTGTGAATATTTTTAGTTTGGAAATCTGAGTAATAGAGTTGCTTGCAAGCAGGGCCAGATTAACCTTTTGTGTGCCTGGCACAGAACATATTTGTAGCCCCCCCCCCATGAGAAATTATTGTAAAAGACAGGAGATCGACACAGAAGTTGTCTGTGACACAGCTGCACAAGTTTATTTACAAGTTTCAGTTGCAGATGGAGGTGGCTGCCACTAGGGTACCAGCAGTGGTAGCCCTAGGGAAAAAATTAAATTATAAAAGAACAAATACAAATAAAACCTGGTGGATAAAAACTGCTATTGCAGCTGAAGGTGGTGTGGTTTGTGATGGTCCTTTGATCCTGTGAAAGTTTCATGCCACAATCTTGGACCAGCCCCTGAGAAAGCTCTGTCTCCCACACAGACAAGCTTTACCCTACAGGTAGAAAATTATCTTTGCCTGACTAGCAAAGTTGTAAATCATGATCTTCATCCTGGAGCTTCAGGCAGTCTTTGAGAGATGCTGGGCCTTGGCCATTCAGCGTGAAGTGAAATAGTTATTTTAAAGCAAGTTTAAGAGCTCAACAGAAAATGCTCATGGAAACAGAGCAGAGAGAGAAAAGAAACACACTCCTCTCCATGCCTGGTTGCAATATAATAAGTCCATCATACCCATCTGCATTAAATACGATTACGGGAGCAATCACACTCTTCTCATTCCCCATAAATAAGCCAAGGCTCATGCAGCTGCTCCTTAAAAGGTCACAGATTATGTCAGGGCACAAATCAAAACCTCTCTCTCTCTCTGAGAAGGAGCATTCCCCATCCCCTTGAGTCCCCCTTGCCGAATATTCTGCTCAGGAGTCAGGGAGCTTGAGGCTGCATGTTTGGGAAGACGGGGCGGGAGGGGAGCAGAGCGGATCAGACCGTCTCTGGGACTTCTAACCAGCTTGCTTAGGTCACCCATCCCCTGGACTGTGCATGGGTGCTCAGCAGGCACATGGCCCTGTGCCTTGCTGAGAGATGGCACCCTTCCAACCAGAGCATGAGGCACCTAGTGAGTGATCACTTCCCCCTCACCAGGCCTGGGCACTGAGAAAGTTGGAAGCTCAAGTCCCACCCATGGTTGGAGTGAACTCGGAAGGCCAGTGTCCCTAGCCCGTGCCGGGCAGCTGAGCTCCCCCTCTCCCAGGCTCCGGCTGTCCTCCCTGCACCTCATCTCGCAAAGACAGGAGCACAGCCAAGGGGCTGACCCACAGCCCCCAGCCACTGGAGCCTCACAGAGTCATTCCAGGCAGGGAGAGGCGCTCAGTGGGCACCTTGCTTCCCCTCCCCGGGCAACGATGGCTCTGCATCTGGCTGCCAGCCACAAAGTCCAGCCAAAGCCTCCAGGGGGCACAGGCGGCGGCTGCCCCAGTACCAGGTGCGCTCAGCAGCCCGGCCAAACAGAGCTCCCAGTCTGGGCTGCCTCAGTATTGGTTATAGGCCCCTTCTGCACATGGCCCCGGCACCATTGTAAACCCAGTATTGCTTGCAAGATATTCAGGTCAGAAATCATTGGGAATTTCCTTTCTTCTGGAACTTTTAGGGCCTGAGAGACATTCTCTTTGTGCTTTAAATCTCTCCTATATAAAAAAAAGTCAAGTTTGGATCCAAACAAGTGCACTCATCCTTACTGCTACATACTATATACTCTGGATGCAACACATGTAGAGTAAATGGCATATGTTAGATTATATAATGTAACCACACTATGTGCATTATTAATGTTGGATTATAACAACTTTATCAACACTTCTTAAAAAAAATCTGAAATTTCTCTTATGCTAGAGAGGTTGTATTGTTCTTTGCTCAAGCACACATTAGTACTTAACTTTGATTTCAGCCTGCCAGAGTTAGAGGTTTTCTTGGTGGTAAAGGTAACTAAATGAACAGGCTGACTGAGAAAAGAGCCCTCAGGAGAAAAATCTTATGAAAAAAGAACTCTCTCTTCCTTCTACTTGAAGTTCAGTGGTTACCTTTTATGAATGAGGGGAACTAGAGGACAAGCACTAGAGTTGTCAGCCTTCCTCACTTAAGCCAGCATTACTGGCATGCTGAAAACTGGAGCAGAATGTCTAGTCTTAACATCCAAGCAGGGATGCCAAAATGAATAAAAGAAATTACAGACTAAAGAAAACGTGATGTGTACCTCATCAGCTCTGGTCAGTCATTATGTATTGAATAGTAAAAGCATCCAGTTTATAAGAGAATTTTTCTGTGAGAGTCTGAGAGCAGCTCCAGTGGCTCTCGTGTAAGAGGTAGAATAGAAGATGGTAGTGGGGGGATTGGGTTCTCTTTTTAAGTTATTACTTTTAGGCCCTCTGGTGTTGATCTGGTTGATCAAATGGTTTTTAAAGGTGTGTTTAATGTTTTTACTGTTTCCAAAACATAACTTTTTCAAGAGTTAAATGACTTGATTTATGCGTTAGTATGCAGAATATTAAAGGCTGTATTCGATTTCTCCCTCAACCCCGTTCTTAGTTTTGATAGTGAGAACTGCTGTTAGGAGTTAGTAAGCATAAAAATTACAAGACTATCACATGATTCATTGAATAGTGGATGGTGTAAGGCCCTTGAATGTAGTATTCATGGTGATTTCATTAAGAACTCATTTAAACCACTGTAGGGATATTTTTTCCATGCATAAGAATTTGTCAAACAAGCCAGCCAAATTACGTCTTTGTGGTCAACTGTTTAATGATGTGTCATGTAAACTACATCTTACTCAAGTTAGATTTAATCCTCTTATGGCTAATATAGTTCAGTAGAACTATTTGGTGGGGTTTAGTTTGGTTTATTAATTGGTTTCGGAGCAAAAATGTGGTGTAGCAAAGCAAGGACTCACCGGTGTGGTGCCTCCTGCTGGTCATCTGGGAATTAGCTCTTTTCCAACTTTAGAGCGCCCTCTGCCGGCCAGTGTCTCGCCTGCTTCAGGCCCCCCATGTCCCTCCCAGACCCCGGTGCCCTTTATCTCAGGGCATCTCCAGAAGTACCCCCAGACTCTGGGTCTCCACACCCAGGGGAAATCCCCAACCCTCTAAACCGTGGGTGGGTAAGCTTTTTGGCCCAAGGGCCACATCGGAGTGCAAAACTGTATGGAGGGCTGGGTAGGGAAGGCTGTGCCTCCCTAAACAGCCTGCCCCCTATCTGATCCCTCCCACTTCCTGCCCACCCCCTCAGAACCCCCCCATCCAACCCCCCCCGCTCCTTGTCCCCTGACCGCCCCTCTTGAGACCCCCCGACCCCTAACTGCCCCCCATGACCCCACCCCCATCTAAGTCCCCCTGTCTCTCCCCCCCCCCAAACCTCTGCCCTATCCAACCACCCCATGTTCCCCATCCCCTGACCACCCAGGACCAATGCCCCATCCAACCACCCCCTGCTCCCCCAAGTTCTCCTGCCCCCTATCCAACCCCCCAGCGCTCACCCCCTTACCATGCTGCTCAGAGCAGCATGTCTGGTAGCCGCGCTGCCCAGAGCCACACTTGCTGCCCAGCATGAGCGCACAGCCCTGCTGCCGAGAGTGTTGCCCACATGGCGGCATAGCTGTGGGGGAGGAGGGACAGCAGGGGAGGGGCCAGGGCTAGCCTGCCAGGCCAGGAGCTCAGGTGCCAGGCAGGACGGTCCCATGGGGCCATAGGTTGCCTACCTCTGCTCTAAACCCATCTTGCCTAAGTGGGTGCTGCTAGTCATCATTTAGCCCCTGTTCACTGGGGCAGACTGCAGTCTGTAATGGCCACTTATCATTGGCAAGGGGTTACTGCCTTTGCCTGTCCCCGGGCTGCCCCAATACCTTTCATAGGCCTTCAACAAGGCCTGCAGCCTGGGGGTTTACCGGGCTGGAGCGCCCTTTGCCTTTCCCCAGCACTACTCCACTTCAGGTACCTTGCTCCCTAGTCCTTCCCACTCCAGGGCTGAAGTGAGGCTCCTGGCTGGCCCCTAATTGAGCTTGCCCCAGCTGTGGCTGCTTTCCCAATCAGCCTAGCTTTTCTGCTTTCACTCCTTTTCCCCAGCCCTCTGCAGGGCTGCTTCTACTATTGGCTCCCCAGGGCAGCCCTCTTTCAGGGCTGTTTTAACCCCTTCAGGGCCGGAGCGGGGTGACTACCCCATTACATGTGATCTTTAGCCAAAACTTTAGGCCTAATCCTGCACCTATCGAAAGTAATGGTGAGTTTTGTCTTTTTACTGTGGTGCGTCCAACATCTAACTCCTGGGTGGGGAAGTAATATATAAAGAATAAACTTGCTTTATTGCATTAGAAAGTACTTTATGAGAGAAGTGACCTAAAAAGGATTAGCTGGTTAAATGTGCATTATTATGCTTATTGTGCACTACAACAAAATATCTTAAAATTTAGAAGACACTCACTACTTGATCGTAAAACTTGTTTTAAAGTCTAGTTTTAGGCATAAAAAATACATAGGCGTTACTTCAATGTATCCATCCCCCAGGAGGAGGGATTACTGTAATGCTGACAGGGAGTTGCACCTTTAACAGCTGCCCAGAATTGCAATCGGAAGACATAACACAATAAGAATCTGCACTGCAGTTATAAGACTTTATTTCTAGACACTATTGCATCCTTCCTTCAAATCATGTTACAATGAGAGGGAGAATACTTTTTGACATACTACATATAGTAATACAACTCAAAGGCATTGTCTTGTCTTGTCTGCAGGGTAAATTTATGTAGGCTGTATATGTGCTCTTGTATTTGACAAATTGAATATATTTCAAATCATTATGTAAATTGATTCATGGATTCAATGTTGTGCAACGTCATAATTGAACAACAGTTGCTGGTGTACTCCAAAGATGAAAAAGCAGAGAGAGGCTTATTTTGTTCCATGTTCTTCTCAAAACCTGTGTGACGATGCAGGGGAAGTTCCTATTTCTACTTGCTTAGGAAGTCTTGCTAATGGTTCCACCACGTATGTGAGTAACCTGGCCATCCCAAACTTGTGACAGTAAACACTTGGTATTGTGCCATCAGTTTATATATGTACACTACTTGTTTTGGCTGAGAAAATGTGAAGAGGAAATGGCAGTCAAACCACATAACAGATTTAAGTTAGAGTTTAGGGTTACTGAAATAGTAATATCACATGGAAAGTGATTTGTAGAGCAATCTAGTGAAAAGGTGTTGAAGTATCACTTTAAAAGAAAATGTCACCTACAATAATGCATTTTACTTTAGATTTTCTTTTAACTGTTCATGTTTTGATTTTTCTTTAACTATGTTAGTATAGCTAAGGTCAGTTTCTAGAACTAAGAAGGGTGTTTGTTTTTTATCAGAGGTCTATTATGGAGTTCTTCCTGGAAAGTACAGTTTTTCTTCTCAAATTTTAATTTAGCAAATTAAACAGGCATTTTGAGAGACATCCTCCACTGGTACAAGTTGTCATCGCTCCACTGAAGCTGCTGAAGCTCTAACAGTTGACTCCAGCTGAGGATCTTATCCCTTGATGTACTTGTAGTTTTTTCTTATTGCATTTTAAAACTCCTTGATAGTTAAAGGGGCAGATAGCATGCCAGTGTTTGTTGTTTAAAATGACCAACTTTGCACCTGAAAACATTTGGTCTTTTTATATTGTGCTGCACATTTTGCACTAAGCAGTTTTCTTGCAGCATGCAGTAATATAAACTGAGGCAACAACTTAGTACCATGGTGATTATTTTTAGTAAAATAATGAAGAAAATACATACAAGAAAATATGTCCACTAAAATAGACATTGTGTGTGTTCTATTTATGTCACTGTGATAGTTATTGAATAGGATACTTAGTAAGCCACTTTAAATGTCACATTCAGTAACAGATGTGAGGTTTCAAACTAACAAGTGTGCAGTTCCAGTGTCCCAAATTGTGAATGATAGTACAGTAATATATTGAGATTCTAATACAGGGGTGGACAAACTTTTTTTGGCCTGAGGGCCACATCGGGGTTCCAAAACTGTATGGAGGGCTGGGTAGGAAAGGCTGTGCCTCCCCAAACAGCCTAGCCTCCGCCCTCTATCTGCCCCCTCCCACTTTCCTCCCCCTGACTGCCCCCATCAGAATCCCCGACCCATCCACCCACCCCTGCTCCCTGTCCCTTGACCACCCCCTCCCGGAACCCCCCCATCCCTAACCAATCCCCCGGGACCTCACCCCCTATCCAACCCACAATTCCCCTGCTCCCCACCCCCTTACCATGCTGCTCAGAGCAGCAGGACTGGCAGCTGCGCCGCCCGGCCAGAGCCAGCCACGTTGCCGCGCTGCCCGGCAGGAGCTCCCAGCCCCGCCACTCGGAGCGCTGGCCGTACAGTGAGGTAAGGCTGCAGGAGAGGGAGCACAGCAGGAGAGGGGCCGGGGGCTAACCTCCCTGGCTGGGAGCTCAAGGGTCGGGCAGGACGGTCCTGTGGGCCGTAGTTTGCCCACCTCTTCTAATAGATCAGAGGGTTATTAAGGCTTTCAAAACTTCAGTAGCATATGTTATATTATCTGAATAATATAAGTACGTGTCATCCCAAATATTCAGTGCAGAAAAAAAAGTATCTAAGATACAACTCAGCAGCGGTATTTCCTGAGTTCCATGGAAATTTGGTTTCCTGACATACTCCTTTTCTTTTTGCAAATACAGACTAACACGGCTGTTACTCTGAAACCAATTAGAGGATGACTACCCATCCTTCTAATCTGGGTCAGTTATGAGAGGCTACAGAGAGACTTGGATAGAGGGTGATCCCTACAAGGAGGCTGAGTTGGTATTTTATACCTAGTTCACTTTTTATAGGATGCATGAGGAGTAAAGAGGGTTTGGAGAAAGCTGCGCTGAGCCAGTGCTGTGGACCCAAAGCCTGCTTGCCTCTTTGCCCCCTATTTCTACTCAGTATTGAAAGAACCTCTTTCTCTCCCAAAACACCCAGGCAGGCATGAAAGGTTGCAGCTGTAGAGAAGGGAATGTTTGGCTTGGCTTTGGTTTGTGGGAGGGAGAAGGGGGAAATCAATATCCTCTCTAGCTCCCTCACCTTCTGTTCTACCAGGGGACTTCCTCTGAGTCCCTGTTCCTTCCTCGCTATTGCTGCCACAGTTTTCCTCTCACATTCCCCCTTATTATCTTTGACCGCTTCATAGTGATCCTGACTGAGCTATTTTAGGAGCCCCAGCAACTCCTACCCACAGCAAGTCTGTCTCCATCCTTGTATCCCTCTTGCCTGCCCACCTCACCTTTCTCTAGTCAACTGATCTTTTAATATAAAGAAGTTCTATATACTTGAATTGGCAGAAGTGTTTGAAATGGCCTTGGTCATAATACTGTAGAAGTACTTATATTCATGATGATTAAAATAAAAAGTTGGATTTTTATTTATTTTTTTTTACACAGTAGTAGAGAATTATATGTTTACAATGTACAGTTGTTGCTGTAGGATAAAATGAAGGGAACTCAGAGAAGTTAAGAAGAGGGCCTTTAATAAGGGGATTAATATAATCAAATAGCTCATTCAGGTCATTTGGAAGTCATTGTGTAATAGGAAAATATTGACATATGGTGGGCCATAGCACAGTTAAAGGCTATTGCTAAATCAACATCTGTACTGCATGGGGAAACACTTGGAATTTCAGCCATTTAGTATGACCAAAGGGACCTATCCTGAACTCACTACTGGGGCAAAACTCCCAAAGAGCCCTTAAAGAGGGCCGAATAATTGTCATCGTTTCTTTCTAAGCTCTGCTCCTGTGTGGGTCTGTCTGTCTGCCCTTTAAGAGCATGTAGGCCTTCCAGAGCAGGGAAGTCATTTTCTGTTGGATATCTTATCTTGATTGAGGGAGTCAATTTATTAATTGCCCTAGTGTACTGTGTGTGTGGGTAATGCTACAGATAACATAAATGTTCGTTTGGGATAGGTTTGATACATGAAGGGGCCATCACCTTATGCACGTTTTGACTTAACTGCCACGAAAACTTCATACAAAACTGTTTCTAGTTGCAGTTTGTCAATGAGCTGAAAGAATGTGGAAAAGAGGATAGGGAGGATATTTATAATTACTGTTTGTTTTTATATATTCTGATAAACACAGGGTTTTGCCACAAGCTAAATATGTCAGACAAGTTACAAAACTTGACTTTCCCTGAAGAGTATATAAGCTAAAAAGAATGCAGGATACATTTTTTTTTTTTTTTTTGGCAAAAAGAGAGAACTGAAAGCAGGAAAACTGGAAAGGAAGGCAGGGAGATATGAACAGAGCTTTCTGAATACTGGATGTTTTATTTGCTGGCAATTCTCAGAAATGAAACTAAAACCAACTTTAAAAATTTATTTTTTAACATTTTTGAAAACTTAATAAAATTGAAGGAAACTTCAAAATGAAAAGTCATTTTGAACTGAAAAATAGAAGCATCTCATTAGGAAAATATCAAAATGAAAGGTGATTTTTGCAACACTAACAGTTCAGTAAAACTCAGACAAATTAATGAAACATTTCAGTGTTGCCGAATCTGTAACTTCGTTGAAAAAATGTTTTGGCCAGATAATTTCAACTAGCTCTATATATGATTACCTTTTCCAGAGGTAGTAGTACGTCATTTCAGTGACTGAGGCCCTGCTCCTGCAAACACTTTCTCTTGTAAACTTGTATGAATATTTGCAGGATTGGGATCCAGTATTGCCAACCCAGGTATTCAAAAATTGTGAGACTGACTAAAAAAGTGGCTTTTCTTGGTGTGGTGTTTGTGTGTGTGGTGTTTCTGTTTTGTTTTTGATTCTCTTTATTTGCCTTCTGGCTTCTGAGCCTTCAGGATGCACCCTGCTCACATTTTCAGATTTTTCTTTGCAACTATGAGGGCTGAGATTCTCATGTAATAGCAAGCTTCTAAGAATGGGGGGCTAAAAAAAATGCAGATATCGTGAGTTTTGTGATAAAATTCTGATAGATGGCAATGCTGGGAATGTAGGAATGCTTCCTCTGAAAGATCCAGTTCAAGTCTCCAAGCTTTGTTGCTGACAAGGAAGATAGTAATAACCTAGCCTATAAGACAAAGGAAATCTTGACTTGACTTGCTTTGGTGTAAAGTTATAACCTGCCTCTGTTTTTTTGTTAATATTGGAAATTAGATACTCTAATGAGATTGTTTCAGTCCTTGTACAAAAACCAGCTCTATATTTATCTCCACATAACACACACATACCTTTATTTGAAATGTAAAGGGTAATGTTGCTTTGTAAAGACTATATTAAAATAATCTTGGGTTCTCTTAATAGTTTAGATATGCTTCTTGTCATCTCCTTCCCAAATATCTTAGGGGGGAAAAAGGATCTTAGGTTAGATTGCTGCACTAGAAAACTGCTATTGATGCTTTGTTCATGATATCAGTGGGGGAAAAGACATTTTAGAGGCATGATATCTTAGAACTTGTCAAATACTCAGCTTTGGGTACTTGCCGGTAGTGAAAGAGGTGGTATTGGCAACTTGCAATTATCATGAACTTGGTGGTGGTGGGTTTTGTATTTTTTGTTTTGTTTTTTAACGTGTTACTAGCTCTGAATATCAGCTTTCATTTTTCTTAAAAGTTTCTAGCTGTAATGATTGTAGAGAGAAGTTTCAACACATGAACCCCAAATGCTAAAACACCAGGAGATTTAAAAAGAAAACAACAGTTCTTAAAATGTCATGATTTTTTGTGGGGCCTGACTCATGACTATGAACACTTGGGGTTTGAAATACTGAAGATGACATTTATTTAAAGTTAGGCCTTTTGGCCTTCAGCATCTGCTGCCCAGTCTTACAAAAACTGCCAGCGAAAAGTTCAATTTTTTTTTCCTTACTGAGCAATGTAATTTTCTTTAACACCTTCCAGTAAAGGCTCCAAGGCATTCACATTTTATTAAAGTGAAGTTCTGCCAATTTCAGGTTTAGATATGTTCAGCATATAAAGTACATTTTCAATATACTGTGTGGAGAACTAGTTGCTAGAGTCATTTTGTTGCTAATGAGTTCTGCATGCTTGGCGTATAACATACTGCTCTGAAAATGCACATGCATAAACTGGTGTAATGGAGGCTGATCCTACAAATATTGTTGTTAATGTTGGCAGATGTTCATGGCCAATATAGTGCTTTCTCTGTAAATAGCTGTTACTCTCTGGAAAGCAAGTAGCTTATGAAGAGGGGATAAGGTCAAGGGCATTACTGCATGTCAAGCAAGAGCAGGTGGGGTGAACCTAAATGCATTATTTAAAAAGAAATAGGTGTGACTTTTCTCTATTGGCTCAGAAGGTTGCTCTTGCTTTCCCAGTGACTGCAAATATGTACAGTCCTGCACTGAAGCAAAAAAAAAAAAAAATCCCCTAAAGTTTTAAATCTTCCAAAATGTCTGGCCTGCACCGTTTAAGTGCACACACAAGCTGCAACACGTACATAACTGTACATGGTCAGGAATGTGCATTGTTTATAATTTTGCTGAATGTGTTATGTTAAGTATGACAAATGACTCAATTTGTAGTAGATTAAAAAAAATTTCAGACAAAAAGTAGGGTTCAATGTCTCTCTAAGAAAAAGCCTCCTTCCACCCCCAACATAGGGGCTTGTTATTGGGAGACTTGCAAAAAGTATGCCTAGTCAATGCACAAGGGAACAGTGTCAGTGGAGGGACCCTCTGTCACTAAGCTTATTTGTATGTTCTTTTTGCTTTTATGTCTCTCTGTGAGTGTGCAGATGGGGGAATTGTCCTCTTTTAAAAAAAAATAATAATAATAAATTAATGAACAGGGTTCTGTTACATCCCCTCCCTCCCCGCTCCCCTGCTCACTACCAGTAACCAATGGAAGATACAAAAAGTAGTGCTGGGCAGTTTGCCTTCTGGGCATATCCAGCAATCTAACAGTTTTTTGTTCCACCAGCCAGCTGCAGTACTTAAATTATATTAATAGGCTACATTTGTGCCTGAAAACAGGATTCTTGCTATAGATAACTTAAATATAAGCAGAATTTGGCCCGGTAGTATTTGGAGTTATAGTCCTGATCAGCTTTAAGTCACATTGTCAATATTCAGAATGTTTTAGGATAGTGTTGGGTCTCAACTTTTATCCTTCACTTCCTAGAGGTTGGATATTCATTTTCTAAAGAAGATTCAATTGCAATTTTTCACTGTTGTATTTAGGAAATGCCTAGGAAATTATCTGGTCCTTTGAGGTGCTGGGCCCTCTTGATGACTAGTTGACTTCAGTGGGCAGTTAAAGGCATTCAGTACCTTTCAGGGAAAGGCAAGGAGGGCAGAATCTTTAATTCTAACCTCGGCTGGGATTTCCACCTGCATATTTTAATTTAGCAAAACTTCCATTAGTTTTGCTGGATAAGGACTCTTGAATTGAATCCTTGAACCGTAAGTATCACATTTGGTGAAACTTTCATGTTTCATGTATTTTTAGCTGCCGTGGCACCTCTTCAGATTTGGTTTGCACACTGGGTACGCTTTGATGCCTGCCAACTAAAATAATCCCCTTGGAACAGAAGGAAAACCAAAAAAAGAAATTCCCCATCTATTGCTGAAATTTAATCAATGGGTGGGGGAACCCAGCATTTTAAAAACATACATTATTGTTGTAGTTTTTGGGGCGAATGAATTGCTTGTTACCTCACAAGTTTCTTGAGGTAGTCTGGTTTCTTCATTCCTTTCACTAAAGTGTTGTTTTGTGGGCTAAAAATCCAGTACATTTTTGTCTCACTTGGGCCTTGTCTACATGGGAAAGTTGTAACAGTTTTTAACATAAATCTGTTTATAAACTGACATAGTTAAACCAGTGCAAACCCCTGCGTGGAGATTCATATTTCAAGTTGAGCTGCTAATTTTGGTTTAGTTTAAACCTGTTCCTAGTTAATTTAAGCTAACCTTAAAAAATCCTCTCTTATAGATAAAGAAGTGACCCCACAAGCGTTTCCGCCAATGTAGCTGTATCAGTTTAAATTCAGGTCTTTACTGTCTATTGGTATTGGATGCTAGTATCCCTGTAAAACAGATCAATTAGTTGCAACCACTTCATATTAGTGGGCAGCTCTGTCATTCATTGCTGTAAATCTCTTGCTTTAGAGCAAGACCAGCTACACTCAGGGTTGGTCAATGTTACTGTCTTCTGTCAGCATAGCTATGTCTGTCAGCAGTGTGAAGAGGCGTGATCTCTGATGCACATATCTGTGCCAGCAAAAGCTTCTAGTGTAGATGCAGTTATACCCACAAAATTGCACTTTTATCTATGTAGCTTGTTTCATGCACAGCTGGGGAATGGGAGGAGGAAATAAACATAGCTTTGCTAATATAAAACTGCAGTCACATTTCCAGCCATTTAGCAGTTTAGTATACCAGTATTCTTATATTAATAGAGCACTCCTAGTGTAGTACCATTACTTCTATAATGGTGCTTTGCTTCTTCTGCTGTAGAAAGAATAGTAGTGCTGATATAGCATTGGGAGAGATTTTGTTGTGTTTTTAAGACTTTCTGTCTACTCTTCAAATGTGGACATCTGAGGCATTCAGAAATAGCTCTAGGCAGAAGGAGCATTCTGGGGGCTGGCATGCCTATGTCTCTACCAAGTATCTCAGTTTGATTTAAATAGATATTTGCTATGGCAGTACCGGATATAGAAACTGTAAAAGCTGGGAGTGTTTACTCAGGCCAGGTCTGCAATCACAAAATATGTAGGAATGCTGAAATAGGAGAGGGTGGGTGCAGGCATAGATATTGATAAATCTTGCTTTTCTGAGACTAGCAGCCTAGAGTAGCACAAAGTCATATATTATAGCCAATCAAAGGTTTTTCCTTCTTATTTTAATAAGAAATACATGTAATGGATGAGTCATGCTTACATCAGTTGTTTTTTTCCCTCCCCTTTGGTGTAGATAAAAATCACAGTGTGATGGAACTCAGTCATCTACTACCCAGGCAGCTGCATGTTAACTATAATTATGCATATACACAAGTAGAACCAGTATACACTGGCCTTTCTAGTGGCTTTGCCATAAATGTTGGGATCAGTTTTATAGTCTTGCTTCATGGGCTGCGTGAAAATACTCAGACTAGCATTAATGCGGAAAATCTAGGCTGAATATTAGGAAAATGGAAGCACTGCCACTTAGGACCCTGAAAACTTGACCGCACCAAGCACCGATAAAACCGAATTACAAGAATAATTCAGCGGGGGGAGATAGATTAAATTACCTAAAAGGTCTTTCCTAAATTTCTGTGATATGATTATTGTACATGGGGCTGATACCACTGCCTTTTATTAAGGTAGCTATTATAAGACTCATTTTTTTCAGTTTTATAATTTTGCCAGACTTGACTGAGCTGAAATTGTCTCTGCTGCATGTCTTCCCAAGGCATTTTTATTTTATTTTTGGTCTTGGAATACAGCCAATATGGCTCAGCTGTTTCCAAGATCAAAGCTAGAGAAAAATACATTTTTGTCCATGTTAAATCCTGATGATTTTTCTTTGAACAGCTCCTAGATGCCTCCCCCCCCCCCCCCAGTCTTTAAAGCAGGGACTTGAAATTTGGCACTGGGTGGCCTTTGTGTCAGGGATGTACCATTTGCTGTCCTTGTGAAAATCTGCCCAAATTTGGCTGTTGTATGCCTTTGAAAAATTGTAGTTCACACATGGTCAGTGAGACTTGCTAGAGCTTCATAACTAATTTCCTGAAGATTTTTCCCACACTAAGTAAACTCCAGCCTGGGGCCGAGGACTTTCCCTGCAATTGCTGCTGCAGGCTTGGCTGTTGCTGGCGCTAGTATTGAGAGCAGGAAGTCTGTATCTCTTGCGCTCTCAGTAGCTCCCCTGCTGGGTCCAGGCAGTAGGGAGGGAAGCAGAGGGGACAAGACCTGAACCTGGTGGTGGTGGCAGGGAGAGTAGGTTTGGATAAGGAGCCTGGGTTGGGGAAGAAACTAGGATTGTCTGCTGGCTGGGGTGGGGAAGCCAGCTGATTAACCATGCAGGTAACTCTGTGGTGCTACATGATGGAGCTCCTGATTTGTTTCAGTTTGCTGTCTTAGAAAACTTAATAAATAACCCAGAAAAAAAAAAACTTGTTCAAAGAACATTATTAAGGTTGCAAAGTAAAGCAGAAGTTACGAAATGCAAGAGTTAAGGTTGCCCATGCATCCTTTATTCAGCCCCATTGTGCATGTACATTATGATACAGACTTTAATTACATGATCACATTCCATTTTTTCCACAGGACACCTGCCTCATTCAGTGCACAGCATGGATGGTGCTCAGTTAGTGAACAGTTGTTCAATATTTTTTCTCCTCCTTGGTCAAAGTGTTGCCCCGACCTTACTTACAGCACTCTGTTCAAACCCAGCAGGGGGCTTGCAGGCAGGGCTCGTGTGTGTGTGTGTGTGTGTGTAAATAGTATGTGATCATGCAGTTAAAGTCTGTGTCATAATGCAATATGTACAAGGGGGCCAAATCAAGGTGGCACAGGCAACCTTAATTCTGGCACTTAACTTCTGAGTGCTTAACTTTGTGAACTCAATGTTCTTTTAATACTGGTTTTGTGTGTGTGTGTGTGTAATAGAATAATTACATTAAAATAGTGCAAAAAAGGAGAGGGAAAATTTAGAAGTGAGGTTTTATATTGCTTAGTATATGAAGTAGTACACTAGACAAACAGAAGCAGAGGTCTTAGCACTAACTTCTGATGCAAGTGGGCAGGTGTGAAACCTAAACATTTGCAGTTGCATGCACTAATTGTGGCAAACATGACAAACCAGCCTCTGTGTAACAAGAAAACCATTTGTGGGCAACTGGTGTAATCTATTCAGAATGGAAATTTGGTGCTGTTCTTTCTGTGGGTGTTTGCAGACTTTTCTCTGCACTCCTTCTGAAGAGGCAGGATGTAGCTATAGCTATGAAAAAGTCAGCTGACCTAAAACAGGGTTTCTGTGAAATCACAATTGGTTAGAATGGGTATTTCTTTTAGTGACAGGAAGAATGAGACCTTTTGCATGTTTAAGGTCTTAAAAGTTAAAAGTACTCTTTCAACTATATAGCTTTTATTTGTTTTGGGTTGGGGTTTTTCCCCTCTTAATATGTACCATATATATACCTACAAAAGATCAAACTCCTGAAGAACTCTTCTGTTAAAAAAAAATCCCAAACCCCAACCATTCAACTGATTATATTTAAAGATTATCTTGATGTCTCTATGGCTAACAAAAAGGGAAGTGGGAAGTACTCCAACATTATAGCTATGGTAATCTGATTATTTTAATGATTAATATACAGATTTACACTTGGCGCTTATAGGGGAAAAAACAACAAAGTCCAGCACTCAAGTTAGGAAATGCCAGAATTAAGGTTGCCTTGTGCATATGTATTATGATACCTTCTTTAATTACATGATCACTATTTTTTTTTCCTGATTGTCTCATTGATAGTTATCTGAACACCTTCTCAGTGAAATTTTCCTTGGGAATTCAGCATCCAGTCCAGCTTTCATTAAAACCAGTGGCAGTGCTCCTTTGGAAACAAAATTGGGTCTGTCTATATGTATAAAAAAACAAACAAACAAAAAAATCAGCTAAGTTGTTAGATTTCTGTGCGGCTCAGAACAAGAGTCCAAAGGGAAAAGATAAATATATCTGGGTTTCTCATCACTGAGTTAATAGAAGTATTGTGAAATGCTCTTGTGCTATTAAATGAACATGATTTTGGGATACACAGAGACTGTGTGGAAAAGATATTAAATATGTTTTTATTTGATAAGTGATATGATAGTAAAGAGTGTCCTTTGTATTTTAATTCACATTTAACATACTTAGCTTTTTGTCATTTATCCCAGTAGAATTTAAAGAAAGTAGATACAGTGCAGATGCATTTGCACAATAGCTGGAAATACTGCAATCTATTACACTCTTGCTTTTAAAAAAAAAAAAGAGTAAAAGGAAAATGCAACTAACTAAGCTGCCTCTTGCCATTATTTTTTCTAAGAACATTTTCCAGTGTCCAAGTGCTTTTTAAATTAAACATGTCAGACTTGTAATGCTTCAGGGTGTAATGCTGAAAGGTCTTAGTTTAATTACTGTGAGGAAAAGTAATATTTGTGTCCCTAAAACTTTTGGGGGGCTGGGTAAGAGGGTGATCTTGGGTTGTGGTTGGTTTTGTTCAACTGTTTTACTGTAGTACAAATATTAATTTTTAAAGCTGTAAAATAATATTGTGCCTGCAGAACTTGCTTATGTTTCATTTTGAAGCTTCGGGATCAGAAATCTCTGGAGGTTTGATTAAAACACCTTATGCCATGTAAGAAGGAAAACATGCCCTTTGCCAATTAGCATTTTCAAGCTAATAAAAGCCAACTCTGTGTCTGGGCTTCATGTATCCAGGCTGCTGTTGATGACATTTTGAAGATCTATGGCTAACAAAAATTTACATTGTACTTGGAGAAAAGGTTACAATAAAGCCTCTTGATGCAGCTATTGAGTTGTTGGATACATCCGATTGCCTTTGTATCAACCACTGAGGATTTTGTAGTCCATTTGCTTATTGGAACAAAATTAACCCAGACCCTGAGGAAATACAATTTCATTATATATATTTTAAAGGTTTTTGCATAGGAGATGGTGTTAGCCCATTGGGGGCCCTAAGTAGGAAAATTTTGGGGACTTCCCCACAAAACACATAATTGAAGAGTGAATAGAGTTGCTTGCAACCTGTGTAATTGCTTAGTCCACTTATGCCTAGTGCTGGCACTGTTTGCATTGTGTTAGCTAAGTCTAGGAATAATTAGTTTGGAGCTTTCATTTAAACTATCTTTCAAAATACTATCAATAGTGGCATTTAGAACGTGCCCTGTTCTTCATGGCTGTAACTGTAAAAAGTCTGAATGCTGAATTCAGCATGCAAGTAGAATTAAAGTTAATACCGTAGGTTCAGATGGGCACATCCTATGACTGATTTCCTGCAGACACTACAGAACATCAGTCTTTTCCATTATCATTCTGTGTGACCATTATAATGTAGATATTGTAATCTACTTTCTGCCATTTCCTTTTTTCTTGACATTTCTCATTTGGCTAGTGCAGATATTAACACTGCATGAAACTTCTATCCTTTGCATGAAACCTCTATTCTTTGCAGCTAGAGAAAACATCACCCAAAATACAGAAAGGGCCCAAAAGGCTGCATGTTTTATCTTTGCATTTATTTTATATAGATTTTAATATGCTGGTTAACTGCTGATTACTTTATTTCATTGTAGCAATGCCGGGGGATGCTGTAATCATTTTGTGATGCATTTTGGACAGACTTATTGTCTGCTGAAACAGCGTGTGAAGGAGAGATTAGAGCCATTCTTCATACATTTTTTATTAAATTGCAATTGCTTGCATCAAGATCTCTGAAAGATGCTCTTAAGCAAGGTTGCCAAGGTGTTGATGCTGGAGTCATGTAATATACTGCCCAAAACACACTGAAAAGACAGCTGTACGCATTTGAAATTTTGCCTAACACTTGGAGAGCTGGTCAGAACCCTTTCACCAAAATATGCATTTTTGTTGAGACATATCTGTTTTCATGAAACTTTTATAGGAAAGTATGGAGGGACCTGAATCTCTCATATCTCAGGCTAGTACCTTAACTAGAGCTTGGCTGAGTAATGGATTTTTCAGTTTATTGGCAATTTAGAAAAGAAAAGAAATTATTTTGGGTTGAACAAGAAGTTGGGGTTAGATGTGGATGAAATTTTTCAATTGAAACTTTGGCAAGAAATGTAGATTTGGTGATCAAAACATTTTTAAGTGTGTGTCAGTTTCACTGAATTATTTCAGTCAAATTCCCAAACCCCATGTTTCATTTCAACATTTTCAATTTTTTTATTCGAAATGACTGTTTCAAAATTTTGACTTCTTGTTCCACCCAAAACAAAACATTTTTGTTTTGATTTTGAGCATTTTATAACACTTAATGCTATTTTTATAAAACTAAAAGGAAATTTTGAAACAGTCATTTTGAATAAAAAAATTGAAAATGTTGAAACGAAACATGGGGTTTGGGAATTTGACTGAAATAATTCAGTGAAACTGTCACACACTTAAAAATGTTTTGATCACCAAATCTACATTTCTTGCCAAAGTTTCAATTGAAAAATTTCATCCACGTCTAACCCTAACCAACAATCAATAGAATGTGATATGCCCGTGCTCATATACCTCTACTTCCCTGTGTCAATGCCATTTTCACCAAAATGTTCCAAAGGTTTTATTTTTGGTCCAATGTGGAACAAAAACAAATTTTGAAACCTTAAAAATTGCAGTGAAATGGAATTGTCATCATCCAGTCAGCTCTACTCACAACTTTTCTTCAGAAATTAGAGAATAATATATAGCTAGAAATCTCTGTATTTTGACTGAGTTTTTGCTACAGTCCACAGCATCCTAATTTAGCATTCCTTGAACCATGACCTGGAGTTACGGTTAAGAACCACGGCAGTTCTGACACTATAAACAAGAGTATCCTGTGTCGTGATAGACAACTTTATTCTAGGAATGTGACTGGGATCACCAATTCTTTTGGTTACTAGAAGAAATGGGCTTCAAGTAATAGCCCGTAATGTCTGACAAAACCAAACATGGTGGCTTCAAACCTGTAACAGAGGGCCCAGGTTTCTCTTTCTGTAATCAGGACAACAAATACTCTGATTGCTAAAGTCTTCCCAACTTCCTGGGTGGTGCCTGTAATCTTAGGCTCTTAAAACTTTAAATGTGTATCTGTAAAATATGGTCCTCCCTACCTTGGGCCCTCACTCAGCTGCTTATGTTACTCTAATATTTTTTTTTCTTAATTGGGGTTGGGGGGGAAGTCCAGAGCTTGGAAGGACTCTCCCCTTCCAGCTGCCTGGAGTAAAATCCCTACTGTGGGATGACTGGTTCCTCTCAGAGCTTGCAGACTCCTTCAAAGGAATATGGTTCCAGTTGGCTTAATAGACAGTTTACTAAGGACCACCTGCCAAGAAAACCCACAAATTTAACGCCTGGTGGTCCTGCAAAACTGCTGAAATGCAAACACCAGTACTGGATTGACTTCAAGGGCTAGTTAGGAATTGAAGGGTGCTTTTGGCCTAGTTCATTCTCAAAGGGTCAATATATCCTGTCACAGGGCCTATCTATTTGTTACTAGCTTACTCCATAGCTAGATCAGCAATCTAAAGGTGAAAGTGCTTATAGTCCCATACCAATATTCTGAGCCTTCTGTTCTCTGTTTCTGTTAAACTTGTTTGAATGAATGTTTTACTGTACCTGTGTTCTGGGCAACCCAGTGACATGAAAGACACCAGGACACTACTCTACACACCAGAGAATTTGGACCTACAGAACGTAAGAACAGCCATACTGGGTTGGACCAATGATTCATCTAGCTCTGTATCCTGTCTTCCAACAGTGGCCAGTGCCAGATGCTTCCGAGAGAATGAACCGTACAGGGCAATTATCCATCCCCAGTCATCTAGTCCCAGCTTCTAGCAGTCAGAGATTTAGGGACACCTAGAGCATGGGGTTGCATCCCTGACCATCTTGGCTAATAGTTGTTGATGGACCTATCCTCCTTGAATTTAGCTAATTCTTTTCTAAACACTAATTTCTTTTCTGTACTTTTGGCCTTCACTCACAACATCCCCTGAAGAAGAAACAGGCAAGACCATCTAGACTCTAGAAATCACCTTTATTTCTTCAGGCCATGTGAAGCCTTCTGTAGCATCTGGCTGAGAGAGAGCTGGGGAGCAGAGCTGCCCAGGAGCTCTCTTAACTGGAGCACACAAGAGAGAACCTCATGGGCTGACTTGGGTGGGTGAGGGAGAGAAGGTGGTTCGGGGTTGGAATTTTTAAAAACAAATAGAGATTGAGCTTTTGGGAGAAGGATGGTGAGACAGAAAACAAAGGATGGGACAGATGACAGGGCTGTGAAAGAAAGGGGAAGCAGGGAGCAGCATATGCTTGAAACAAGCAAAAGATGCAGCAATCTAGAATGGGAAAGAACAAGTGGTCTGAAGCCAAGAAGGTTTTACAAATGCACAGGAGACCTAGTAACTTCATTGAATTAAAAGTTGGTTGACTATTATAATTTAAATACAGTAATAAACTGCTTTATATGGCAGGAATGTGCCCATTTGGGGATACTCCTCTCTGAGTGCATGGATGGGGAGGAGGGAGAGTGCATGTGTGCATGCCCATAGAGCACAAGAGGTGAGACAAACTGAGATAAGAACAGTGAAATTGGAAAGGAGAGAGATTGAATGAGGACAGAGGAGGAAGAGTGAGGGATGAGACAAATGGAATGAGACAAGACTGAACTAAAAGGGAGAGGAGAAGAGGTGGACATGGATTGAACTCCTAAGTGATGGGTAAATGGAATGTATCTTGTTAACAGGATGAAGGTGCTGCTGCACTTGTAAGTATTAAACTTTCATTAAGTGAACTAGACATTCTTCACACAGGGGAAAAGGGAACATTGGCATTAATCTGGGATCCTGGTTAAGTTCCAGTTCCACTAAGTTTAGCCTGCATCTTCAGCTTAACAGTGTGTTCTTCACCTCTTATGGTGAGTTACTGTGTTCTGCCTTCACTTCCTGTATTAAAAACAATTGTTGTGTTCCATCTTTCTACCTGTCATTAATTAAGTCACGATGGTGTCCTTATTTGTCTCCCAGGAGTGTTTAGAGAACTGATATATGTAAAATGCTTTGGGATTCAGGGTTGAAGTGCTATAGACATGAAGAATCATATTACAGAAATATGAAAATCATGTTTGAAATACTTCCAGCTCTCTTCCTACCCACTTTAGGGGGCTACGTTTTCAAAAGGTGATTGATTAAAGGGGTTAGAGGACTTAGCAGTGTAACTCAATCAGTGGGAGATGAAATGGGAGTTGGCAATCACACTACTTCATTGGTATGTAGGTATAGAGGAAAGTAAGGTTGTAAGGTGTGGGTAGGAGAGAGAGACACAGGGGAAGTGCTCTGGAGAGACTGGGAGGAGGTGTTGCTGTGGGGTGAAGAGGGAATGCCTTCACAGAATTCAGGACAGAATTCCTCTGGGATTCATGTTCAGATAGCAGGAACAATATTGCAACCTGAATAGGGGAGGAGTGGCATCTGTTAAGCATAAGGAATGTGACCTGATGGGATGTTGGAGGGGTCAGAACTCTGCATGGGGAGCAAAATAAAAACAGTCCACTTTCCTCTGTGTTGTGCAAGATGGCAGCTTCCAGGGATAAAAACCTGAATTAATACAATGCCAGAGTTACGCACCACTATAGAAAAGTTGAAACTTCTGCAGGTATTTAATAGCTAATATGAAATGTTTTTAAATTTGCTTTTAAAATGGATCCCTTACATCTCTAACTTCCTATTACCTAAAGCAGCTAGCAATTTGACATTTGTTGTATTTTCACAAATCAATATGTAAATTCATTTATTATGGTGTTCAGACCTGATGCTTACATTTCAGTCTAAGATGGAAGGAAAGCTGCCATTAGAAAGCAAGTTTGTCTAGTTGTAGAAAATTGATCTTTCTATACCCTCAAATTGTCAACAGCCCACAAAAGGGCAAAATTTGTTGGTTGACAGGGTAAAAGGGCAAGCCCTGCTCTTCTGAACCACAAGTGTAGAAGAGGTGCCCTGGCTATTTATTGAATGTAATAAAATGTGCATTTAACACAGCAGCATCTCTGTCCAGTGGTATACATGTACCCTTAATGAAATGCTCACAGTGAAATGTCATAAAACTTTTGCATAATTTAACCATTGTAGAGTGGCAGCTATTAATGATTTTTTTTTTCAAATATCTTCACACTAAAATTTAAGTTAGGTTATTTTCCAATGGGATTAACTTTAGTGAAAACATTTGTTTTCAGGAAAGAGGGGAGCATTCTGCTATTTCAGGAGATGGGAAAGGGATGAAGGGAGAAGTGATATAATAGGTCAGAGAGATGGCTGGAACCAGGGATGGATCTGGCATAGAAGCACTGCGATACTAGCCCACCCAGAAAAATGAGTACAATTAGAGTTTTTTAAAAAATCTTCCTTCACTCTAATTCTGTCCACCTCTCAGGTTTTAATTTAACTTCCTAGCTCTTCCAGATAAAGGATCCATGCGAGGGGCAGCTGCTCCAGGGCCAAGACTCTATAGTACTCTTCAGGAGCAGCTCTGAAACAATGGCAGAAAACAGAAGGGAAACTTCAAAAATGTACTTAATTAACTTGCATTATGAGTAACTAGTTAGTTAGTGCCCCATTCAAAATTTTGAACTATGGCTACCTCTGGCTAGAATATTTTATTGTTACTATGATTTAAACTTTGCTCTGGGGATGCAGCAAAAATGATAGATCTTCCTACCTGAGAGAGTAAGTGTCAGATTCTGGCCTTAATGCATAAGTCTATCTCTGACTTAAATGGAAGGCTGGTGCAGGCAGGATTTGGCTCTAACTGTAAAAATTACCATTTGCCAGATTGGGTAGGGACTTGATTTGTGGGGGGGTTTTCATATTTGTTTGGGTGACCATGATTTTAAAATGTACATGTATGACTTTTAAATGTTGGCTGTGCTGCAATCATTTTTCTTTCTTACTGAAACATGATAGAAATACTTCAGTCCTTGAGCTATAGACTCCTGGAAAAGTGCTTACACTAGTTGAAGATTGTTAAATGTATTTAAGATAAAAACTGAGGAGAAATATGCAAATATTTTTGCATGTGACTAAAAATTCTTGCCTATTGAATCTGATTCACTAAAAGCATAAAATGTGTACTGTAGTGGGTTTTACCTAACTTACAATAAACACACAAACTTGCACTAAAGTAACATTAAGTTTGCAAGATCAAGAACTCAAAAATTTGGGAATGCCAGGCATATTGCTTACACAAAGGCAACTTCCTCCTGCCACCTGCCATCGAATTTCAAGTCCCTGCCCCAAAGCTTTTTCAAGAAAAGGTCTCTTTGTCTTTTTCATCATGGGCAAAACATCATATTTTTCCCTAGCCTCATTCTCAGAAGAAGCTGAACTATTTTTGCTACAGTTTTCCAAAAAATTTAGTCTGAGGCCTTCACTCACATGAAGAATTTTAACCCAAATCGTTAAAGTTTGGCAAAGTTATAAAATGGGAAATATTTGGTAGCCTGAATCAGATACTACCAGTCCTGCCTATATTAAGGAGCGTGTTTGGATTTTTATCACATAGGCATATTCTTGTTTGCAGTCCTAAAAACATGGAGGTCTCTAGTGCCAGCTGAAAGGGAAGATGGTGGACGGCTAAGATTTTTAAATTTGCCATCCAGGGGTTTTTGGCCATTTGTAATACAGAGTTTTTCAATATGCACTGTATTTTGGTCACATTGTCCACATGGTGTGTATCAAGGCTGTGAAAAGCTAAAAGCAATAAAAAACAGAAATATATACAAGAGGGCTGTGTTAGTTTCTCTATACCCTATACCCTTCAGTTCTCTAACTCTGGAAACTGAAATTTCCATCATATTGCATATTGTGACAAAGTTCCTCCTCTATCTTGGTGGGTCTTGTGCTTAATGGCGGATTTGCTCTCCTTGGAGCTTCACAGCAGCCCTCAGTTTGGCCGTTTTCATGAACCCACAGTCCAGGTCAACTTCTCCTGTGTCTGACCAGGAGTTAGGAGGTTTCAGGGGAACCTAGGCCCGCCCTCTAATCCGGGTTCCAGCCCAGGGCCCTGTGGAATGCAGCTGTCTAGAGTGCCTCCTGGAACAGAAGTGCGACAGCTACAACTCCCTGGGCTACTTCCCCTTGGCCTCCTCCCAGCACCTTCTTTATCTTTACCATAGGACCTTCCTCCTGGTGTCTGATAATGCTTGTACTCCTCAGTCCTCCAACAGATTGCATTTTCACTCCTAGCACCTCTTGCTCCCAGCTCCTTACCCACACACCACAAACTGCAGTGAGCTCCTTTTTAAACCCAGGTGCCCTGATTAGCCTGTCTTAGTTGATTCTAGCAGCTTCTTGATTGGATGCAAGTGTTCTAATCAGCCTGTCTGTCTTAATTGTCTCCAGAAGGTTCCTGATTGTTCTGGAACCTTCCCTGTTACCCAGGGAAAAGGGACCTACTTAACCTTGGGCTAATATATCTGCCTTCTGTTACTCTCCTGTAGCCATCTGGCCCGACCCTGTCACAATATGTATAAAGGGGGGTTGTGATTTTGTGTTTTGTACATATGAGGATGTTGCAGAAGATCAGCGAAGCTGAGATACAGCACTGCAGTCTTTGTAGACTTGGTGGCTGGAATGAATGTTCAAACTATAAAAACACAGCAAAACAAATGATAAATGTCCTGCATGTGAGACTACTGTTACTGTGCTAGTAGGTTGGTTTTGGACATTAAACATTTATTTTATTGACTCTAAGATACTGAACTCAAGCTGATTAACTGATTTTTTTTTCTTTAGCTGAGCTATAGAGAATCTGTGTGGTCCAAAGTGCTCTAGCAACAATTTGAGACATGCTGTCATTCTTTTACTCAACAAAATCTGTACCTTAGCTCATTCTTGGGGTCATGTCACCCCTAATTTTCTTTGTAGGACTTGATTGGAGCAGAAAACCTGCTTTCTTGGTACATCATCAGGTTGGGGTAGGCAGTTGAAGTAATGCAGCAGTGTCCCTCCAGTCCTGTAGAAGCACTATTGTTTTGAACTTCAGTCCGTTTTTCTTTATGGGGTGGAGAGTAAGGGGGTGTGGGTGGTGATGGGAGGAATATGACTATGTGGAAGGGAATGGACCAAGCCAGAGGAGAGCCACTTTCCTGTCAACTTTCAGAGTAACAGCTATGTTCGTCTGTATTCGCAAAAAGAAAAGGAGTACTTGTGGCACCTTAGAGACTAACCAATTTATTTGAGCATAAGCTTTCATGGGGGAGGGGGAGGGAGAGAGAAAACCTGGATTTGTGCTGGAAATGGCCCACCTTGATTATCATACACATTGTAAGGAGAGTGATCGCTTTACATAAGCTATTATCAGCAGGAGAGTGGGATGGGGAGAGAGAAAACTTTTGTAGTGATTAACACCCATTTTTTCATGATTTGTGTGTATAAAAACATCTTCTGTATTTTCCACAGTATGCATCCGATGAAGTGAGCTGTAGCTCACGAAAGCTTATGCTCAAATAAATTGGTTAGTCTCTAAGGTGCCACAAGTACTCCTTTTCCTTTTCCTGTCAACATCCCCCAGGGGTTTTAATGAGTATGTTAACATCAAGATATAGGAACACAAGAATTGCCGTACTGATCAACCCAAGGTCCATCTAATCATGTATTCTGACTGCAACAATGACTGACCCCAGTAGCCTCAGAGGAAGATGTAAGGAACTGCACAGTTGACAGATGTGGGATAATCTGCCTTCCCCACCCCCCATATATGTCACTGTGGTCTTTAATAGTTAGAGACTGGCTTTTAAGCCCTGAAGTACAGGGTTTAATATTCCTTCCAGCATTCTGCTAGCACTGATTATGCTAACTCTGGATACTCTTATTGTCCATACAAATAACCAGTCTATCTTTGAATCTATAAATGCTTGGTCTTGGCAACTTCTTGTGGCAGTAGTTCCAGCCTAATCACAAGTTGTGTGAGAAAGTATTTTTCTCCTCAGATATGAATTTGCCACTTCTAAAATGTCATTGAATGTCCCCTTGTTCTTGTGTTATGAAATAGATCAGGAGTATCTGTCTTCCCCCCGCCCCCATCTTCCCTAGACCACCATTGTATATATTTTTATCATGTCTCCTCAAATTCATCTGCTTTTTAAGGTAAATATTTTTTCAATCTTTTCATATGAGTGTTTTTCCAGGCTCTTGACCATTCTCATCTCCCTTTTCTGGAACTCCTCTAAATCTGTAATATCCGTTTTGAGATGAGGTGATCAGTACTAAACACAGTATTCCAGATGAGTCCACATGACTGATTTTATCCAAAACATTACAATAGTGTTGTTCATCATCCTATTGCTCATGTATCCTAACAACTTATTAGCTTTCTGACCATAGCTGTGCATTGAGCAGACGTCTCTGTTGAGGTATCTGTAGGTCCTTGCTGGACCTGATGCAGTTAATGTAGAACCCTGTAAGACTTTGAGATATTCACAAGCTAGTTGGATACAGCCCCTGCTTCCTCCACTGGGGCCAAACACCACTTCTGTGGTTCTGTGGCTACCAATTTTTGTCTTAACCCTGTCTTCTCCTTGCAGGTTTTTCCATAGGAAAGCATTATCTGAACCTCAGTTCTTATCTTTTGTTTCCTTAGTTTTCGTTCACCTGTGGAGCTCCATGAATTCATTGTGATTTCAGAAGTGTAACTGAAAGTAGAATTAAACAGTCTGATCTGCAGAGATGGAATTTGGGGAATGGACCTCTGTAATGCTGTAAGAGATTTAAGGTGCAAATATGTTCAGAACAGAATAGAGACATCTTCTCTGATACTGTTGTCTGATTCATAATGCTTCTAAAATTTGGTGTGGTGTGGAGAGGAAATGACCTGTCTCAGATCAATCACAGGATCAGTAAGTTAGACCAAGGCATTTGCTTAATAAAGGACACACTCCAAGTATTCTCTGGTTTCAGAGGAACAGCCGTGTTAGTCTGTATTCGCAAAAAGAAAAGGAGTACTTGTGGCACCTTAGAGACTAACCAATTTATTTGAGCATGAGCTTTCGTGAGCTACAGCTCACTTCATCAGATGTATACCGTGGAAACTGCAGCAGACTTTATATACACACAGAGAATATGAAACAATACCTCCTCCCACCCTGGACAGTGGGGTGGGAGGAGGTATTGTTTCATATTCTCTGTGTGTATATAGAAACAATACCTCCTCCCACCCCACTGTCCAGGGTGGGAGGAGGTATTGTTTCATATTCTCTGTGTGTATATAAAGTCTGCTGCAGTTTCCACGGTATACATCTGATGAAGTGAGCTGTAGCTCACGAAAGCTCATGCTCAAATAAATTGGTTAGTCTCTAAGGTGCCACAAGTACTCCTTTTCTTTTTGCAAGTATTCTCTGTTCATTACTAGTTCTCAGTATTGCCTTCTAGTATTGTGTGGATTTCATAAACAACTGCCTGCTAAATGGATACGCAATTGAGAAGCAAGCCAAGTGCTTCCACAAATGATCTTGCTTCGGGTAGAATAGGTTTTAATTCCTATGGTCCTATAAATAAAGACTGCGGTTAAAACTTCAAAAAGACTTTTCTGCTTCAGAGAGAAACTTATTTAGCTTTAAAAATAATTACAGGGCAAACATAACTGTACTCTGTAATTTTTATGGATGGAGTTAAAATATTTTTAGCAGTTTGAGAGCTGTTTGATAAAATGACAAAACTGTACTTGTGCTATGTATGTATCTCACCAGCTACAGAGTCCGTAATCATACTAGACAGTTCTGTGATTGTACATTGCTTTGCTTTCTAACCTGACTTCCAGTGCTTAGATAAACGTGTATACGGTCTAAATAACCTATGCAGGAATTCTCTGCTCCCCTCACTCCCCTCCCCTATCCATTTTGATTACTTTGTTGAAGTACGCAAAAAATGGTGGGTTTTTGCTTTTGTGTTTTCAGGGAAAACATGTTGGGGATGGGGAAGAAAACTATCAGTGTGATATTTCTGTGAATCTGAAAGTGAAACTTTAGATTGCTAAAAGAATGTTCCTATAGCATCTCCAAGGGGGCATCCTTTTTTGTTGATTTTATTATAGTTCATAATTCATATAAACCTTGGTCACCAAACTAGCTGTGTCATGGCAAGTCAGATTTATTTTTAAGATGAAATTGGTTAACTATTTTATCTATTTTAACTAGGGCTGTTGATTAATTGCGGCTAACTCACGTGATTAACTTAAAAAAAATCATGATTAAAAAAATTAATTGCGATTAATCACAGTCTTAATCACACTGAACACTAAACAATGAATACCAATTGAAATGTATTAAATATTTTTGGTTGTTTTCTACATTTTTCAAATATATTTTAATAATAACATAGAATATGAAGTGTACAGTGCTCACTTTGTATTTTTGTTTACAAATATTTGCACTGTAAAAATGATAAACAAAAGAGAGATTATTTTTCAGTTCACCTCTTACAAGTACTGTAATGCAATCTCTTTATCGTGAAAGTGCAGTTTACAAATGTAAGGGTTTTTTGTTACATAACTGTACTCAAAACAAAACAATGTAGAACTTTAGAGCCTACAAGTCCACTCAGTCCTACTTCTTGTTCAGCCAATTGCGCAGACAAACAAGTTTGTTTACAGAGATAATGTTGCTCGCTTCTTATTTACAATGTCTCCAGAAAGTGAGACCAGGCGTTCACATGGCACTTTTGTAGCCGGCATTGCAAGGTATTTACATGCCAGAGATGCTAAACATTCGTATGCCCCTTCATGCTTCAGCCACCATTCCAGATGATACGCTTCTGTGCTGATGATGCTCATTAAAAAATGAACGCATTAATTAAATTTGTGACTGAGCTCCTGGGGGGAGAATTGTATGTCTCCTGCTCTGTTTTTCATGAATTTTGCCATATATTTCATGTTATAGCAGTCTCGGATGATAACCCAGCACATTTTCATTTTAAGAACACTTTCACTGCAGATTGACAAAATGCAAAGAAGGTTCCGATGCGTTCCGATTTCTAAGGATAGCTACAGCACTGGACCCAAGGTTTAAAAATTTGAAGTGCCTTCCAAAATCTGAGAGGGACAAGGTGTGGAGCAAGCTTCCAGAATTCTTAAAAGAGCAACACTCTGATGTGGAAACTACAGAACCCTAACCACCAGAAAAGAAAATCAACCTTCTGCTGGTGGCATCTGACTCAGATGATGACAATGAACATACATTGGTCCGCATTGCTTTGGATCGTTATCGAGCAGAACCAGTCGTCAGCATGGATGCATGTCCTCTGGAATGGTGGTTGAAGCATGAAGGGATATATGAATCTTTAGTGCATCTAGCATGTAAATATCTTGTGACGCCAGCTACAACAGTGCCATGCGAACGCCTGTTCTCACTTTTAGGTGATATTGTAAACAAGAAGCAGGCAGCATTATCTCCTGCAAACATAAACAAACTTGTTTGTCTGAGTGATTGGCTGAACAAGTAGTAGGACTGAGTGGACTTGTAAAACCTTTGAGCCTACATTTGTTTTATTTTTGAATGTAGTTATTTTTTGTATATGATTCTATATTTGTAAGTTCAACTTTTATGATAGAGATTGCACTACAGTACTTGTATTAGGTGAATTGAAAAATACTATTTCTTGTGTTTTTTAAGGTGCAAATATTTGTAATCCTAAATAAATATAAAGTAAGCACTGTACACTTTGTATTCTGTGTTGTAACTGAAATCCATATATTTGAAAATGTGGAAAATATCCAAAAATATTTAAATAAATGGTATTCTATTGTTTAACAGTGCAATTAATTTTTTTAATTGCTTGACAGCCCTACGATTAACTGAAGTGGCATTCACTGGACACCATTAGCTTTTGGTCTTGCTAGCATGAAGTCTGTGAAAATGTTCGTATTTGATACTCTCCATCTTGACATTGTTGAGGGCAGCTCTTTCTACACCTAAGAGGTCTGCCTTTTGTAAAAATACACTGGAATTCTTCTTAATTTAACCAGCTTCATTCATTGGGATGGAGCAGAAAATATACAGATCTAGCTGTAAATTGAATTCCTTCTGACAGATTTTTTTTTTCACTGAAATTGAGTCATTTTACAAGCATTCTGTGTTGGGAAATAATTGGGGGAAAGAATTCTGACAGTTTTGAAACAGGCTTTGATATTTCATTTTAAATAAACTTTTTGTTTGGTGTTTTCTTATTTTGTATTATGTTAGCTTGCAGTACAAAATAAAAAATGAAAACAAAATGAAACATTTTAGTTTGTTGAAACAGTGTTTCAGTCGACCCCAAAACGTTTTTGTTTAGGAATTTTCCTTCACAGAGAATTTTGAAATTTTTGGTTTTGGGATGGAGCCATACTTTGAATTCTTGGAATCCTTTGTGCAACAGAACTTCCATCCTCCATGAAGCTCTAGTATTAAGGTTGTTGGTGACTGAAAGCTACTACGGTCTAACAGTTATGCAGTAGCCTATCTGAAGTTAGTTAATCTGTCAGATTGATGCTGGACATGTAGCCTGTAACAGCTAGCACCCTTATTGTCCACCAAGGATGGAATGGGCATGGAGAGTGAACTATCCGCTGAGGCCTATAAGTAGTACCACCAGGTAAAAGTGAAGGCATCTTGATTGGGGCAATGGGTAAGCAAGACTGTTCTGTGGATAAGTAGAGGTTAAATCTCTAACTAGAGCTGCCAATCAATCAAAATTAACAAGAGCTGTTGTTGACTAGGCTATGTGTTTTGTTTCATGATTTGTTGGAAGGGAAGACTTTTTTGTTTCCTATAAAACATACAAACTGAGTAGAGGAGTGTAATTGTGTGGAAGAAAGCTAGCAAAACAGTGCTGTCTAGCTTGGTTGTGTTAAGAATCATGAATTCCTAAGCAGTGAATGTGTGTTAAGAGATTCCTCAGGATTCTCAAGCACTTGTATCTTCCTAAGAGAATTATCTTCTTGTTGCTGCTGGTGATCTGGGCAATCTTGACTGTCTGATAATTAGCTCTCTCACTTGTCCTTTCTCCTGGTTATTCCAGTATAAATCTTTCCTGAGAAGCAAGTTGAGCCTTACATTCTAGCACACTCTCAAAATAACTGCTCCATAATAAATCAGTATATATATTCACACTGTAACTCTTTAACCGATGTCATTATGGAGTAGCATCTCGAGATCATAACTTGTACCTCAGTGTGCATAATAATAGGTGGTAAGAAGCACGTGTTGAGTAGTGTTTAAAAAGCACAAGGTAGAGTCTTCGTTAAGAATAACCTAGAAGTGCATTAGCAGTTCTGAAGCATGCTGCCTTGTTACTATCAACTGGAATTTATAAATAAAGCTGAGAAAAACTATGAGGGTCATGCATACTAGGTGCATTGACATGGGCATGATGTCAGCGACAAGCAAGCAGCTATAATCTTGATTTTTTTTTCTTAAATGAATCCATAATTTGTATTAAATATCTTGAAGTGCTCTTCTCAGTACCACTAACAGTAGCTATGCATAGTGTTTAAAGCTACATTCAGTTAATTCTATTGTCATCTGCACTTATCAGCGGAAGCTTTGAAAAATCTTTTGGGGGCTTGAGGAGATTTCACTACACAAAACCCACGAGGATTTTTCATAATTGAATTTGACCATCAATTTTCTATTCAAAATAATTTTGGCATGTAATCTTTATTTTCCAGGATTTCACTAATAAAGGCCTGATCCTTGCAGGCCACCTACATGTAAATCTTCAGTTACTTAATGAGATTTCCCTAGTCAGAGTGACTGCAGAATTAGCCCTAATTTATTCAACATGAGCATTCAGAATTTTTCCAAAACTGTCACATAAACTGGTCTTTAGTAGATATATTTGAACTGCTTCCTCTTTTTAGGTAATTGTAATGGAAATGACATACAATTTAAAACATTTTTCTTATAAATAGTAATTCTTGTATGTATTAAGCCATGTGTTTTGAAACTGCTTCCTGTTGTACACTGTCTGGTTAGTCCCTTATTTGTTCCAGAAGTTGGGTTTTTAATTGGTTCAGTGGGATTTGTGGTTTTGTGTCTTGGGTTTAGTTTTTAAAGTCATCTACTTATTGCATGTGTCTGAGATGAAAATTTTTTTTTAAATGAAAAGAAATGTTGAATGATTGTATCATGAAACTTAACTGAACTATGCGTAGTTAATGAGTATATAATTTGTTTTTTAAATTTTAACTAATTTGATAGGCAAGAGTAAGAGGAATTTAAACTTTTGAGACTTCTTTTCTATCAATTTTAATAAATGAAGTTTCATCCTGTTTCAGTTGCTTTCAACTGAGAAATTACATTTTAGGATACTTGCTATACATGAATAACTGCTGAAAGTTGCAAAAAAAACTGACTCAAAGACAAACCATTGACTTCCGCTTTGTTTTACCTATGTTTAAGACTAAAATAAAATGGCAGCTAGTATACCCTAGGAGAAGTAAAAATTGTCATTTAACACCCTAAGTCTAGCACTGATGCATACTGTTAAAAATACTTTAGGATCTTTTTTGTGCTTCAAGGATTGTCGTACAGTGGCTCGGTTATCTCTGTTGCCATTATCAAAGGAGTTAGTGCTAAGAAGTTAGTATGAACCTTGGTAGAGTGTTGTGAGCATGTAGTTTACATTAATGCCCCAGAGAGTAAAAACTTGTAACATAATAAGCCCTTGTCCTGTAACTCAAATTAATAATTTAAGTCAGAGTAGCCAATGTTCTTCTCCAATACTATTTCTTTTTAAAATGTAGCAGCTGTAGACCTAATTTTTGGCTCATCTTGGACCCCTCTCCAATTTATCAACATCCTTCTTGAATTGTACACCCCAGAACTGAACATAGTATTCCAGCAGCAGTTGCACCAGTGACAAATATAAAGGTACAATAACCTTTCTACTCCTACTCGATATCCCGATCTCATCTCATCTCTCTCTAGTCTCCCAACATGTTGACACTCCGGTGCATCTCCAAAACAGAATACATATTTGGGTGGGAGCAGGGAGGGAAGAGAGTAGGTGCATGCACACATGAGACAGAGCCCCTGGCATGCAGGAGTTGCACGTAGCTCCTGAAATAGAGGGGGATGGGAGGGTGGCACACAGGGAGCTTGTGGGAGGAATGGAAGAAGTCCCTGGTGTCTTCAGTGAGCTCTGTATACTGAAGCTAAAAGGTGTGAGACCTTTTAGTGATAGATGTTAAATTCCTTAATGTATGTGATTGTGTTTAGAGGTGAAAGAACATATGTACATCTTTATGTAAAGCAGAGGAACACCCTGAGGATTAAGGAAGACTGTATCAGTGACACACAGTTCACATTTGGTTAGAAACTTTTATGGTAGTTCAGGTTCTGAAGTATAAAGCCATGACTGCTAATTTTAAGAATTGCAGAATGCAAGATAGCATAATAAACCACCATTTTTAGTGAAGAGCCTAATTTGGAGTCTTTGCCATTCTCTTTTAAGTCTTTAGAACTATAGAAATTTGGGGCTTGATCTAAAGCTTGTTGAAATTAATGGAAAGATTTTAATTTGACTTCATTTGCTTTTGGATCAGGCCGTTAGAGCAGAACTTTCTCAAAGCAGTATGGTGTCATAATACTTTTCCTTGGCAATTCTTTAAAAGCAGCATGTATAGAAAGCACACATGGCTATTTTCAATCTGGTTTAATTTGGGAATTTGTACTTTGACATCAACAGTTAACTGCTCTTTTTGTCTATATTGTTTGCACCTACATATGCAGTGACATCACAGGCTGCTGAAGAATAGATTTGAAATGAAGTCTTTGGGTGTGCTTTTTGAAAGAGTTCAGCTGCAGATGGGCAGTTCTTTTCCTGTGGAAATTATCAAGGGGAAAAAAATCAGTCTGCAGCTTGGGAAACTCTAGAACAGAGTCATGAATGATTTTTTTTTTGTATCTAGAATCTTTTTGCACTTTACTTTTTTACTGAGCCTGTTGAGGTCTGATATGTTTGTTCTGAGGGAGAAGTAAAAGTTTTCATAGGATATAGTTGGCCCAACTTATTATCTGCTTTTATATTAAGGCCCAATCCTATAGTCAAAACTAAAAGGCAATGGGAATTTGATAAAATAAGATGCGGATTGAATCCCACAGCAGCTACATGGAGAGAGAGAGAGAGAGTGTGTGTGTGTATCTAATTCAAACCAATTTTGTTAAGGCTTAACTTACAAAACTTTTTAAAAGAAAAGGAGTACTTGTGGCACCTTAGAGACTAACCAATTTATTTGAGCATAAGCTTTCGTGAGCTACAGCTCACTTCATCGGATGCATACTCTGGAAACATAGCTCACGAAAGCTTATGCTCAAATAAATTGGTTAGTCTCTAAGGTGCTACAAGTACTCCTTTTCTTTTTGCGAATACAGACTAACACGGTTGTTACTCTGAAAACTTTTAAACTGTTTATTCCCACTTGGTCAAAGTTAATTGCTTAATTTGTTTTAATTTTTAACTCAACGGCTTTCTATCAGCTAAAGCCATATTTTCTTAATCCCTTACCATTCCAGTAAACGTTCAATAATTTTGGCAAATTACAGGTTCATCGGTTTTCCAGTAAGCAGACTTCAAGTAACCCAGAAAAATTGAGGTTCATAATTTGTGGTACTCTCACTTCACAAATCATTGTCTAATGTGTGTGACTCAGATGAAAAATCTGTTTCTATAATTGATTATAAAATCACCTGGCTGTGTAAATACATCTCCTTATCACAACTGTGTGAATAAAGATAAGATCTTATTAAATCAGTTGTTCTGAATAGTGTAATTACAAAGTTCTGGGTCTAATAGTCTAAAGCTATGATCCATATTGCTAATTGGTGGAATTCTATATGGAAGTGCTGTAATATAGTACATAGAATCATAGAATCTCAGGGTTGGAAGGGACCTTAGAAGGTCATCTAGTCCAACCCCCTGCTCAAAGCAGGGCCAATCCCCAATTTTTGCCCCAGATCCCTAAATGGCCCCCTCAAGGATTGAACTCACAACCTTGAGTTTAGCAGGCCAATGCTCAAACCACTGAGCTATCCCTCCCCAAAAATATGTAATTGGCTTCTTTAGTGTTTCTTTATTCTTAGATCTGTTCAACATAATGAAAACAAGTGTTCAGGGAATGTAATGGAGGAGTGTAGGGATACTGATGCTGCAGTGCTGTGTGAATGTCCCATAGCAGAAGTGATAGGGTAAAATACTGTGAAATTCTAGGTTTAAAGAAAAAGGGTTAGACTTTCTGTGCACAAAACAGTTTTCATAACCAAAATCCTGTTTAGGATTTCCTGGTTAATAGTGACTTCATACAACATAAATTAAAGGCACTGGATATCTGGGATGCATGATTCAGTCTAGACTGCTGCAGTTTGGGTACTGGAATGGCTTAAAATATGAGAGTTGAGTAAATAGATATAACTGAGATGAACAGTACCTAAATTGGCTTGAAATTTCAACAGTGCTGTATTCACTTCACAGTTTGATAATTCGGGAAACATTAATTTATGCTAGATTTGATCCTCAGTGAAAATATTTAATACAGTGTTTTACAATTTAAAATCGGACATTGTTCTATTAACACAGCATGTTAGAGTAGCCTAAACTGTTTCAGTACACACTTTCCAAATACCTTTAGACCTCGTTAAACTAAATGCAGTCTTGAATGTAGCTTTTGGGGGTGAAGTAAAACATTTACGTTGTCACTGAGAGATTAGCAAATGCCTTTGAACATGCATCTGACACGTGGAACGCATTGATTTTGAGTATGCTAGTATGTCCACAGGTTGCTTAGGAAAACAAACAAAAATCCTGAAAATACAATATAAGATTTCTATGTTATCAGTCCTATCATGAGGTGGTCTCCAAAATATTTATAACAAATCTAAATTGCTATTCTATTAACTGTGTGATTTAAAACTGCAATTAATTTGTTTTGCGTTAATTGCAGTTAATGCATGAAATTAATTGATAGCCCTACAAATGCTCCACCAAAACTAACTCTTTCTAGTAAATAACAAATACAAAATCCAGGAGTCTAAGAATTAATTTCTACTTAACGTATCCTAGTATCTGTTGCTGCTATGACAGTGTTATAAACTTGGCCTCTCCCATTTCTGGCTGTAAGTCTACTTTAAATATGGATGCTAAGGTATCGGATATCTTATTGTTTGGTTTATTCATTTCCCCAAAACCATAGTTTTCCTATGTTCTATCTATGAAGTCTCTTTCTGCACCCAAGAAGGCAACTGAGTCATTCCTTCTAGTATTATTCAATGAATTGGCCAAAGGAGAGACTGCAAGATTTCAGGTTTCCAGGCCTCACCTTGGACTTTCAAACCTTTACTTGCCTACTGAAATGAAGTAGTGTCTAATATAAGTCCTTCATAATTGCATCCCTCCCCTTGAGTACCCACACTACAAATTAGATTAATACTTCTGAGCCTTGCTTTGATATTAATAGTGTCTAGGATCTTGCCATAATCCTTTTCTCATAAAAATGTAAACTGATGTTCTCTTCCACTTTTCATGGATCCTTCCAAGTAAAACAACAAAAAGTTCACTTGGTACAAAAGGAATTGGCATCCAATAATCAGATTAGCATTGTGTTAGTCATAAGAAAATATAAATTGAACAAAGTAGATTAATAGATTCCAAGACCTTAAGGGACAATTGTGAACATCTAGTCAGATCTCCTGTATAACACAGGCTAAAGAATGTCTCCAAAATATTCTTAGAGCATATAAAAATATGTTGTGTTTATGAGAAGATTTCTTGTATACTGTCCACTGTAAGAGAACTGCCAAGCAGGGAAATTGTGCTGTTTTTAATGCTCCTTTGTCATGTTTGATTGGATTTATTAAGCCTGTGTATTGTGGACAGGGACAGCTGCCATTCAGGTTTCTGCCTCCAAATGTCATGTCATCATCCATATCCTTCAAATATCTTGTCAAAGTCCTCCAGAAAGGAGGTAAATTACAACTTGTATGGAAAAGACACATGGAATAAAGACTTCATCCAGGAGGGAAGTATTTTATGAAGCCTTTATAAAACATAGTAAATGGCATAAACTTTTTTTTTTTTTTTTTTTTTTTTGCTTTTGGGATAAGAGGGAAGATCCTCTCATGGATTGGTAACTGATTAAAAGATAGGAAACAAAGGGTAGAAATGAATGGAGAGAGGTAAATAGTGGTGTTCCCCAGTGGTCCGTATCGGGACCCAGTCCTATTCAACATATTCATAAATGATCTGGAAAAAGGGGTAAACAGTGAGGTGGCAAAATTTGCAGATGATACAAAACTACTCAATATAGTTAAATCCAATCAGGTGGTGAAGGGTTACAAAGGGATATCACAAAATTGGGTGACTGGGCAACAAAATAGCAGATGAATGAAATTCAGTGTTGATAAATTCAAAGTAATGCCCATTGGAAAACATAATCCCAACTATACATAAAAAATGATGGGGTCTAAATTAGCTGTTACCACTCAAGAAAGAGAGCTTGAAGTCATTGTGTATAGTTCTCTGAAAACATCCACTCAGTATGCAGCAGCAGTCAACAAATCTAACAATGTTGGGAATCATTTAAGAAAGGTAATGATAATAAGACAGAAAATAAATATATTGCCCTTATATAAATCCATGGTACACCCACATCTTGAATACTGCCTGCAGATGTGGTCATCCCATCTTAAAAAAGATATATTGGAAAAGGTACAGAAAAGGGCAACAAAAATGATTAGGGATATGGAACAGCTTCCATATGAGCAGAGATTAATAAGACTGGGACTTTTCAGTTTGGAAAAGAGACAACTAAGGGAGGATATGACTGAGGTCTATAAAATCATAACTGGTGTGAAGAAAGTAAATAAGGAAGTGTTATTTTTACTCCTCATAAAACAAGAACTAGGGGTCAGCAAATAAAATTAATAGGCAGCAGGTTTAAAACAAACAAAAGGAAGTTTTTTTTCACACAACGCACAGTCAACCTGTGGAACTCTTTGCCAAAGGATGTTGTGAAGGCCAAGACTATAACAGGGTTAAAAAAAGAATTGGATACATTCATGAAAGATAGGCCCATCAGTGGCTATTAGCCAAGATGGGCAGAGATGGTGTTCCTAGCCTCTGTTTGCCAGAGGCTAGGATTGGGCGGCAGGGGATGGATTAGTTGGTGATTGTCTGTTCTGTTCATTCACTCTGGGGCACCTGGCATTGTCCTCTGTTGGAAGACAGGATACTGTGCTAGATGGGACCTATTCTTATGTTCTTATTGTTTACCTTTAGTCTTCCTTCATTACACATGAGAAGGGGTTCTAACATGGTTATTCTGTAAGGCATTACCAAGTTTATCTGTAAATGGAAACTCAGTAAAGAGAATTTAAGTGTAAAACTGATGGTGTCTATCACTTGGCCTTCAATTAGTTTATTTTCAAATAAAAATATCTTTCGTATGAAAACTCTGAGGGTTCTTCTTTAGACCATTATAAGGTAGGTGTAGAAAAAATCTTAACAGAAAAAAATCAAGGTAATTCCATTTAAATCTAGTTACTATCAAATTATCATGTGAAGTTTTTTTATGTACTACTGAAGATTGAGGGTGCTATTTTGTGGCCTTTTCAGACTGTTACCTGAGCTTTCAGCTTCAGTCCAGCTTCTGGTGGACAGATGTCACAGAAACACACCCACAGTTGGCACTGATTACCATTCTTGTTGGCAGTTTTAACAGAAGTTGAAGATTAAATCAGCATAGAAACTGAGGTCTTGTCAGTGCTGGAAATGATGCTGTTTCAGCAATTGGCTTAGCAGAACTGGTGCTGACCATGATTTGCCCTTGTCTGCATTTACAGCTAAACTGTAGTTGGCACCAATTCCAGTAAACTGATTGCTCCCAACTAGGGTGACCAGATTGCAAGTGTGAAAAATCAAGAGAGGGTATGGGGTAATAGGCACCTGTATAAGACACAGCCCCAAATATCAGGACTGTCCCTATAAAATTGGGACATGTGGTCACCCTATTCCAAGCTGGTAGCTGAAGTGGTACTGTTTCATCTGGTAAAGGCGGCTTGAACAATCCATTCACTCCTACAGATGCTCCCTCCAGGTATATGTTAATTCAGAGTGGATGCACTTCTGCTACCCTTGCCTGTGCTGTATTTTTTGTGTGTTTAAATGGAGGATATCTGTCCCCACGGCTCATTCTGGCACCTTTCACTAAACTCTCCCTCTCTCTGGCTACATCTACACTATAGCCGGGATTGACTCTCTGAGATTGATCCACTGGTGGTCGATTTAGCAGGTCTTGTGAAAACTTACCAAATCGACAGCAGATCGCTCTCCAGTTGACCCCTATACTCTACCCCCAATGAGAAGAGTAAGAGTTTCTCCTGTCGACCCCCTGCTGTGTAGACTCCGTGGTAACTCGACATAAGGTACGTCAACTCCAGCTATGTTATTCACGTAGCTGGAGTTGCGTAGTGTAGGTAGACTTACTGCAGTAGTGTAGACATTGTTTTTCCCCACCCATTCTAACAAAAACAGCATTTAAGCAGGAATCTGTCTGCATCTCTTTAGAATTATTTCTGGAGTAATCTTGTGACTTTCCAATTGTGGCTTTCTTCTTTCCTGTGAGAATTATAGTACTCTTTTTCTCACAGTGTATGTATGACCAGAAACTGCAGAGCGGCAAGAGCTCTGTACTCCCTCTCTTGAGCAGAAAAGAGAAGAGTGTTGCCATCGAGAACCTCATTTGCATAGGCTACCTACCCACAATTCCTTTAGTGACATTTGAGATTACTGTAACTATACATGAAGTTGCATTTTGGGGAGTAAGGCCTCTGAGAGGGTAAAGCACTTTTTCTACCTTTTCACTTCCAAATAGGTCTAGGACTCTGCTCAAAGGTCCTAAGTGCTCCTGTTTTTCCTTCCATGGCAATATGGTAGCAAGAGCTGAGTGGACTCTAGTGAGGCCCTGCCTGGCCCATGGCTTAATAACATTGACTCATGAACCTGCGTTAGGTGATGGTGTCTCCAGGCAGGACTGGGCAAGTAGCTCCCTTGGGACTGGAGACAGACTTGCAGAGATACTGGGACTATTGCTGTTCATTGCTCCAATCCATGAATGAGATTTGATGTGAGGTGGTTCTGTCAAGGGACTGTTATTCATGGGACAGTCTCCCTTTTTTGGGGTGGGGAGAGCGTGGCCAGTGATGGACTACTGCCAAGTTACTGGAAAGGTTTTTTTTGGGGGGTGTGTGTGTATGTGTGTGTGTATATATATATATATTCTGTGCTGTGCTTTTCCAGGTTTGACTGTTCCCTTTCCTCTAATAAAGATTCCTTTGTTTGTACAGTTTCAGAGAACTTGTGTGTGGGAAAGCTCTGCCTGTTACAGGCTCCCAGGGAAGCTGAGTTTAGTTTTCCCAGGTTACTCAGCTGGCTTAGTTAATTATTGAGAGGGGTCCTAGATATATTGAACCTGGTCCTTTTGCTGCTGTTAACCACCTGGCGGAAAGGTTACAACCGTTTAAACAATGGGTGAAATAAAAGATTCTATCTAGAGAGGGATCATGCCAGTTTTGTTAAGAGAGAAAGCCATGTAGAATGAACCTGACATTCGAATACCCAGCCAGGCTTCCCCCTCTCTATAGTGGTGCCTTTAGTGGCATGATGCAGCAATCTTTTGATCCAGCACAGCAAGAAAGCTGCTTAACCAGGAGTGCTATGGTGGCAGAGAGAACAGTTCTATTCTTAGATATGTCTAATAAGCCAGACAGGCTTACTCATCATACTCAGGGAAAATATTCTACTTTTGCTCTTTCAGTCATACTGATTCTTATCCATAATATAGGTGTGCATGAGTCCCCTCATCTGGGTTTCAGGTTGGCCCCAGATTTTACTCCCCCTCTCTAACCACCTTCTACTTTAACAGCCTTCCCTGAGACTCCTGCTAACATTTTCAAACGTAACAAGTGATTTGGAAAAAGAAAAGGAGTACTTGTGGCACCTTAGAGACTAACCAATTTATTTGAGCATGAGCTTTCGTGAGCTACAGCTCACTTCATCGGATGCATACCATGGAAATCTCCTGCTGGTAATAGCTATTACCAGCAGGAGATTTCCACGGTGTGCATCCAATGAAGTGAGTTGTAGCTCACTATTACCAGCAGGAGATTTCCATGGTATGCATCCGATGAAGTGAGCTGTAGCTCACGAAAGCTCATGCTCAAATAAATTGGTTAGTCTCTAAGGTGCCACAAGTACTCCTTTTCTTTTTGCGAATACAGACTAACACAGACTAATACTAACACAGAATACAGACTAACACAGACTAATACAGACGGCTGTTACTCTGAAACAAGTGATTTGGAGTAACTCTGATTTTGGGTGCCCAAAATGAGACTCCTTAAAGGAGCCTGATTTTCAGAAAGTGTTGAATATCCACCATCTGGAAATCATGTCCCTTGGCATGTCAAATTGGGCACCCACAATCACTGGTCACTTTTGAAAATCTTAGGTTCCCCCACACACACATATTTAGATGTCTACGTCTCTCAGTAGTTATCAGTGATTCACTGACAAACTGGGAGGATGTAGTTAGTGGGGTCCCACAAAAGTCTGTCCTGGGTCTGGTATTAATCAACATTTTCATTAATGACTTGGATAATAGAGTGGAGTGCCTATAAAATTTGCAGACACCAAGCAGAGCGGGGTTGCAAGTACTTTGGAGGACAGGATTAGAATTCAAAACAACCTTGACAATTTGGAAAATTTGGTTTGAAATAAAGATGAAATTCAAAAAGACAAGTGCAAAGTACTGCACTTAGGAAGGAAAAATCAAATGAGAATAACCATCTAGGCAGTAGTACTGTGGGAAAGGATCTGGGGGTTATAATGGCTCACAAATTGAATATGAACGAACAATGTGATGTAGATGCAAAAAAAGGCTAATATTATAGGATGTGTTTAACAGAAGTGCCATATATAATACATGAGAAGTAATTGTTCCCCTTTACTTGGCACTGGTGAGGCCTAAAGAAAACTCAGCTTGAGTTTTGTGTCCAGTTTTGGAAATTGGAGAGAGACCCGGGGGAGCAACAAAAATGATAGATCAGGTTTTCCAAAATCTTTTATGAGGAAAGGTTTTTTAAAAAGTGGGTATGTTTAGTCTTAAGAAATAACTCCAGATATGTTAACTGTTACAAAGAAGACAGTAATTAATTGTTCTCCATGTCCAGTGAAGGTAGGATAAGAAGCAATGGGTTTAATCATCAGCATGGGAGTTTTAGGTTAGCTATCAGGAAAAGTTTTCTAACCATAAGGATAGTTAAATACTAGAAGAAGTTACCAAGGCAGGTTGTAGAATTCCCATCCTTGGAGGCTTTTAAGAATAAGTTTAAACACCTGTCAGGGAGGGTCCTGCCTCTGTACAGAGGATGGGCTAGTTAGACTCTCCGAAATGTAGGGCTGGAATGGATCTCGAGAGGCCAGGTTCAGTCTCTGTGCCGTTCTATCTAAACCTCTCAGCCTTATTTATGTAATAATCCCTTTCATCCAAACGGATCCCAAAGTGCTTTATAGATGGTGTGGGTGGTGTGTGGGGATCACTCCGATACCTCTGAAATGTAAACCTCTCTGGTGTTGCACAAGCCTGGGACTTTATTAGGAGGGCAGGCTATGAATAACTTCTCCATTTGGTGAAGCCACAGAGGAAACGTTAGACAAGCAGGTGCTGAACTGTGCAAGAACGATTTTCCCAGGACACTAGAGCAAACACAGTTATTCTTGAAAATTGTCATGAAATCTTCAAATAGCCACAAAGTGCTGACTACTTCAGTTTGAACAACTTATGTGAAAAACCACACCTGTTGCAGCACACTGCCCCCACTCTCATCCAGAATTGGCCTTAAAATTTTGGGGGTGGATATCTTGGTGATTGTTTAGCCACTTAGTTGACTCCTTTCAAAATGAGGTGGGGAAAGAGACAGGCTGCTATTCAAGCTGACACCTTCCTCCTCTACCACAGGAGAAGCGGCACTCAGCAACTTGTGTTGGAACCTCTGCACAGGTGCCAGTGTTAGAAAATTATTTCAGGGGAGAGCTCTTAAAGCCTTGGAAATAGGAGGCTCTCGGACTTTCTTCACCACAGGGATTTGTATTCATTCTGCTGAACTGCAGGTTATTTTCTATCTTACAGAGAAAGGTCCTAGTACCATTGGTTGCAGGCTGGGTGGCCCCTCTATCTGAGGAGACAAAAATATTGGGAAGATGCACAGCTGCAGATTTCAAACTTCAAAGGTCACTTCTGGATGGCTGTAAGGGAGTGGGGCAGGGGGATGGACTAAATCACCCCTGGGTTTTTAGGAAAAATGAGACAAACTTGCATGGTTATCCATAACAGTCAGATTATAAAATCTGCAATCATCAGTATTTAGATTTATGCATAAATCTAATCATTACTCAGTTGTATTTAGGTGTTTTGATTGTACTATGAATGCAGATTAAATTAGTAAATGTGGGGCGCATATTTGATGTCTTCCTTTGTCAACCATTTCTATTCTTTGAAGATTTTCTGATCCTAATAAGGACCATATTTTTAGCTTTTTATCTTGAAACAAATTTATTTTTTATGAAAGTTATCTTCAGAACAGAGGGTAGTCTAGAATGATTAAATATTTTTTTAATACTACAGGTTTCTCTTAAATCCTAAACTCCTTTGACTCTTGTAGTCATTGACACTGATTCAGTGCTAATTTTTGCAATCTGCCATGATCCAGAAAAATACAAAGGCCCAGATTCTCCTTTCTATGCAGAAGCATATGAATGGAAACAATGCAAAAATTAAAGCAAAGACCAAGACGGTTCTTGCTACTCCTTTAACTTCCCTCCCACACACTTTTTGGTCCACAGGATTAATGGAAGGGCGAGGGAATAAATTGAGGTCCAAAAGTTCATCAGAGGCCAGAAATATCGGTCCTCGACACCATGGATGCAGGCCAGCTCCACAGATGGATTGTCAGGAATGAGAATCTGCAGCTGAGTCTGGGCCTAGCTAGCTCAGTTCCTAGGCAGATTAATGAACCCAGATGAACTACAGCAGAACTGCCCAATTGGCAGACCCACCTGATTTGACTGGAGAGAACCAGCAGGCATGCTCTAAGCCCAGCAGCAGCTGGTCACTTCCTGCTCAATGCTGCAGTCATTCCTGTGCCTGCCTTGTTCCCAGCCTTGCTCCCGCCCTGCTCCCTTGCCTAGCTTCTGACTCCAGCCCTGACCCTTGGCTCTGACTTGTGCTTTCTAATTCCAGCGTTGAGCTTTGACTTTGACCTGTTTGGCTCTGGTTAATATCTTCTGACTCTGGCTCTGACTCCTTGGTTCTGGCTCTAACCACAAGTTTTTGGACCGCATGTATCTGAGTTGCTGACACGCTCCCCACTAGCCAAAAGGCCCCCCCAAGGCAGTAAGATGGAAACTACTGATGTCTATGGTCACTAGCTCTTGCTGGTGCTCTGCAGGTGTGCAGAGGCGAGTCGTATTAATTCTTTCAAGCTGTCTTTGGGTCTTCCATAGTCTGGAGTGAAGAGCATACTAGCTGGTAGGGCTCCTTGCCTGAAATGATGTATTTCTGCACAGTCCAAGGGTCAGACAGCATCTTCGCAGAGAGGAGCGTATTTAAATGCTTCTCTTTCCCCTTGCTGGTTCTATGGATTTGCATCCCTCTGCTCTGTGCAGTGGTTGAGCACATAGGCCTACAGTTGCCATTATGCTGGCTTTCATGTATATTGGCTCACCTTTTCTTTTTATTATTATTATTTATTAAAGCGTGTTACCACAGATGCTTTTAGAAAAACTAAAGGTGGTGTGTGGTGAGGTAGAAGACCTACGCTGCTCCTAGCAAGCCAGGAGTTTGCAGCAACTCTGGCTCATGCTTGCGCTCCAGGAAATTGCCATAGAATATGGCTGCTCCAGAAACAAGGGGAGAGAGAGAGAGAGAGCTTGAAAGACAGCTGTTCTCTGAACCCAGGGCTGTGAGGCTGGGTTAATGTTTTTGTGTTACATTCTGTGTACATGTCTACCAAAAACTGACCGTGTCTCTGATTTCATTGTTCTGAATTTCCTTGTCAGCTGACAGTGGTGGCCTACTTCTACAAAGAGGGCTGGTCTATACTAGAAAATTAGGTCAACTCAGCTACTTCACTTAGGGATGTGAAAAAAATCCACACCCTGAGCAGTATATTTAAACTGACCTTAGTCCTTGTGTAGAGAGCACTAGGTCAATGGAAGAATTCTTCCATCGACCTAGTTACTGCCTCTCAGAGAAGTGGATTACCTGTGCCGATGGGAGAACCCCTCCCATTGGTGCAGGTAGTGTCTACACTGAAGCACTATAGCAGTGCAGCTGCAGAACTAGACAAGCCATGGGAGACCCTAACTCACCAATATATAGTGTTATTCCACTGACTTTAGTGGACCAACGTTGAAAGAAAACTGGTGTAACACAGTCATGCATCATTCTGTTATATTGTCTTCTATAGTCTGAGTAGATATGGAATATCAACCACTCCAACCTGACCATGAAAAAGCTTACATAAAAGTGCATGGGGTACAATCCTGCCATACGGTATCCAAAGTCCTATTGACTTCTTTTTGTCCCCACTTCTGGTGTCCTAATGGGATTCAATTGCCTGAAGACATATTGAGTCGAGTTCTGCACTCTGTGTATGCATGGAAAACTATCAGACTCAATGAGAGTTTAGTCTGCATAAGAAGTATGGGCCTCTTTGTATTTGAACAGTTTACTTCTGTTCAGATTATATACTACTGAAGATGATCACATGTAAACCTGACCTCTGTGACCAAGGGCAAAAATAAAGCATACATATTCTTAACCTGCAGGGTTTTTTGAGAGAACTCCTTAAAAGAAATAAAAATAGGATACTCTTCTCTAGGCCTCTCTCAACCAGGGGGAATATGCCTTGGAGGAAGCACATTTATAAAAAGGGGGTGGTGAGGGGTGGGTTAGGGAGCTTAAGTACTGCTTAGGCCAGTCTGCATAGCAAACACTACCTACTATTACTATCGGAATAAATATTCTACATGAGCAAAATATTTTGAGTTGAGAGATTTTTGTTTCTACACCACTCTTTCTTTATTCATCGTCTTTTGGGGTTCCTTCAAATGACCAGGGAAAACCATGCAAATCATGACTCAATTTAAACTACATTTCATAGTACCCTAGAAATGACGGGGATTCCACAATCTCCCTTGAAGTTTATTCTAGAACCTAAGTACCCTTATAGTTAGAAACTTTTTCCTAATATCTAACCTAAATCTCCCTTGCTGCAGATTAAATCCATTACTGCTTGTCCTTCCTTCAGTGGACCTAGAGAACAATTGAATACTGTCCTCTTTATAGCTGTCCTTTAACATATTTTGTAACCCTTCTGCCTCTCAGAGTTGGCAGCAACAAGGACCGGGTTCAGTATCTAGGGGTTCCATTCCAATAACACAATGCAAAACCGGCTCGAGCCCCCACCCAGTGACCTGGGACAAATATATACCACCCCCGCTGGGCGCCTCCAAGAGGCAATACTTCCCCTCTCACAAGCACATAGTCTGAGTGTAGCAAAAAGCCTTTTAATAACAGAGAGAAACAATGTGGCATTATGTTGGGGAAACACCACCAACAGGATTCATAACACAACCCATGAGCAAAAAACCCACCCCAAGCAAATTGGGGCATATCCTTTCCCTTTAGTTCTTGAGTCCAACAACCCAAAATCACCCAAAGTCCAACGACCCAAAAGTCTCTGTCCCTGGTCAGGGCAGCCCCAGAGTTCAAAAGTTTATCTGCAGAGTTTTACCTCCCAACCTGGGTGGAGATTTGGGGGCGAGTGGGGGCTAAGGGGCACTTTACGTGGTCCAAAGCTGATGGCCCACCTCTCCATGGGGCTCTGCTCTGCCAACCGCCCCATAGGCTGCTCTAGGCATCCAACAAACTGCTCTGCTCCACCAGCCGCTCCGCTCGCCATCCCGCAAACTGCTCTGCTCCACCAGCTGCTCCGCTCGCTGTCCCGCAGACTGCTCCACCATATGTCTTCAAGCTCCCCCACTACTTAACACAACACTCAGTGATTTCAGCTCTTAGTAAGTTTAGCTTTTTTGTGATTTCAGCTTGTAGTAGGGGAGCCTCAGTGCTGATGTAGCATTAGCCCAAAGTGAATTCAGCTCAGCAGCCTGTAACTAGACTCCTAATGGAATCAAAATTAGCTCTGATATTCCACAGTGGAGAGAGGAGGAAGTGCAATTAGCATGTAAGGCCCTCATCAAGGGACCCATGCCACCAAATATTAATACCTGTCCCTAGCCTCTCTCAATTCACAGAGTTTTGGAACCCATGTCCCTTGCCTAGCGAGTGCTACTTAGTTGATGGCGAGTCCCTCCATCATAACAAAAGGCCAAGTACAGTTCCACTGTCCTTGATTCCCATAATCAGGGTAATAACAATTTATTCTTCCTGCCCCAATAAGAGAGACACTGGGGATCCCACAGCAGCCAAAGTGACCATTTGGGCAGCTATGGGCTCATTCTAGGTGGGTGTGCCTATACAAATGAGATCAGCCCCTGAAGTTCTTTTCCACAACTTACCACACCTCACCACCAGATGTCAGGGTGGAGCTCATCCTGACTCTGCTTACATCTGAAGACTGTTATCAGGTCTCCCCTACACCTCCAGTCATCTTTTCTCAAAACTAAGCATACCCAGTTTTTTAACTTTCCTCATAAGTCAGGTTTTCTTAACCTTTCATCAGTTTTGTTCCTCTCCTCTGGACTCCCTCTAATAGGTCGAATTTAGCAGCGTTAAATCGATGTAAACCTGCACCCATCCACACAATGAAGCCCTTTATTTCGACTTAAAGGGCTCTTAAAATCGATTTCCTTACTCCACCCCTGACAAGTGGATTAGCGCTTAAATCGACGTTGCCGGCTCGAATTTGGGGTACTGTGGACACAATTCGATGGTATTGGCCTCCGGGAGCTATCCCAGAGTGCTCCATTATGACCGCTCTGGACAGCACTCTCAACTCAGATGTACTGGCCAGGTAGACAGGAAAAGAACCGCGAACTTTTGAATCTCATTTCCTGTTTGGCCAGCGTGGCAAGCTGCAGGTGACCATGATGGAGTCCCAGAATCGCAAAAGAGCTCCAGCATGGACCGAACGGGAGGTACGGGATCTGATCGCTGTTTGGGGAGAGGAATCCGTGCTATCAGAACTCCGTTCCAGTTTTCGAAATGCCAAAACCTTTGTGAAAATCTCCCAGGGCATGAAGGACAGAGGCCATAACAGGGACCCGAAGCAGTGCCGCGTGAAACTGAAGGAGCTGAGGCAAGCCTACCAGAAAACCAGAGAGGTGAACAGCCGCTCTGGGTCAGAGCCCCAAACATGCCGCTTCTATGATGAGCTGCATGCCATTTTAGGGGGTTCAGCCACCACTACCCCAGCCGTGTTGTTTGACTCCTTCAATGGAGATGGAGGCAATACGGAAGCAGGTTTTGGGGACGAAGAAGATGAGGAGGAGGAGGAGGTTGTAGATAGCTCACAGCAAGCAAGCGGAGAAATCGGTTTTCCTGACAGCCAGGAACTGTTTCTCACCCTAGACTTGGAGCCAGTACCCCCCAACCCACCCAAGGCTGCCTCCTGGACCCAGCAGGCGGAGAAAGGACCTCTGGTGAGTGTACCTTTTAAAATACTATACATGGTTTAAAAGCAAGCATGTGAAAGGATTACTTTGCCCTGGCATTTGCGGTTCTCCTAGATGTAGTCCTAAAGCCTTTGCAAAAGGTTTCTGGGGAGGGCAGCCTTATTGCATCCTTCATGGTAGGACACTTTACCACTCGAGGCCAGTAACACGTACTCGGGAATCATTGTAGAACAAAGCATTGCAGTGTATGTTTGCTGGCATTCAAACAACATCCGTTCTTTATCTCTCTGTGTTATCCTCAGGAGAGTGAGATATAATTCATGGTCACCTGGTTGAAATAGAGTGCTTTTCTTCAGGGGACACTCAGAGGAGCCCATTCCTGCTGGGCTGTTTGCCTGTGGCTAAACAGAAATGTTCCTCGCTGTTAGCCACAGGGAGGGGGGAAGGTTGAGGGGGTAGTCACGCAGTGGGAGGAGGCAAAATGCGACCTTGTAACGAAAGCACATGTGCTATGTATGTAATGTTAACAGCAAGGTTTACCCTGAAAGACTGTAGCCACTGTTTTATAAAATGTGTCTTTTTAAATACCGCTGTCCCTTTTTTTTCTCCACCAGCTGCATGTGTTTCAATGATCACAGGATCTTCTCCTTCCCAGAGGCTAGTGAAGCTTAGAAAGAAAAAAAAACGCACTCGCGATGAAATGTTCTCCGAGCTCATGCTGTCCTCCCACACTGACAGAGCACAGACGAATGCGTGGAGGCAAATCACGTCAGAGTGCAGGAAAGCACAAAATGACCGGGAGGAGAGGTGGCGGGCTGAAGAGAGTAAGTGGCGGGCTGAAGAGAGTAAGTGGCAGGCTGAAGACAGGGCTGAAGCTCAAATGTGGCGGCAGCGTGATGAGAGGAGGCAGGATTCAATGCTGAGGCTGCTACAGGACCAAACCAGTATGCTCCAGTGTATGGTTGAGCTGCAGCAAAGGCAGCTCGAGCACAGACTGCCACTGCTGCCCCTCTGTAACCAACCGCCCTCCTCCCCAAGTTCCATAGCCTCCACACCCAGACGCCCAAGAACGCGGTGGGGGGGCCTCCGGCCAACCAGCCACTCCACCACAGAGGATTGCCCAAAAAAAAGAAGGCTGTCATTCAATAAATTTTAAAGTTGTAAACTTTTAAAGTGCTGTGCTTAAAGTGCTGTGTGGCATTTTCCTTCCCTCCTCCACCACCCCTCCTGGGCTACCTTGGTAGTCATCCCCCTATTTGTGTGATGAATGAATAAAGAATGCATGAATGTGAAGCAACAATGACTTTATTGCCTCTGCAAGCGGTGATTGAAGGGAGGAGGGGCGGGTGGTTAGCTTACAGGGAAGTAGAGTGAACCAAGGGGCGGGGGGTTTCATCAAGGAGAAACAAACACCGTAGCCTGGCCAGTCATGAAACTGGTTTTCAAAGCTTCTCTGATGCGTACCGCGCCCTCCTGTGCTCTTCTAACCGCCCTGGTGTCTGGCTGCGCGTAACCAGCAGCCAGGCGATTTGCCTCAACCTCCCACCCCGCCATAAACATCTCCCCCTTACTCTCACAGATATTGTGGAGCACACAGCAAGCAGTAATAACAGTGGGAATATTGGTTTCGCTGAGGTCTAAGCGAGTCAGTAAACTGCGCCAGCGTGCCTTTAAACGTCCAAATGCACATTCTACCACCATTCTGCACTTGCTCAGCCTGTAGTTGAACAGCTCCTGACTACTGTCCAGGCTGCCTGTGTACAGCTTCATGAGCCATGGCATTAAGGGGTAGGCTGGGTCCCCAAGGATGCATATAGGCATTTCAATATCCCCAACAGTTATTTTCTGGTCTGGGAATAAAGTCCCTTCCTGCAGCTTTTGAAACAGACCAGAGTTCCTGAAGATGCGAGCATCATGCACCTTTCCCGGCCATCCCACGTTAATGTTGGTGAAACGTCCCTTGTGATCCACCAGAGCTTGCAGCACTATCGAAAAGTACCCCTTGCGGTTTATGTACTCGGCGGCTTGGTGCTCCGGTGCCAAGATAGGGATATGGGTTCCGTCTATAGCCCCACCACGGTTAGGGAATCCCATTGCAGCAAAGCCATCCACTATGACCTGCACATTTCCCAGGGTCACTACCCTTGATATCAGCAGATCTTTGATTGCGTGGGCTACTTGGATCACAGCAGCCCCCACAGTAGATTTGCCCACTCCAAATTGATTCCCAACTGACCGGTAGCTGTCTGGCGTTGCAAGCTTCCACAGGGCTATCGCCACTCGCTTCTCAACTGTGAGGGCTGCTCTCATCTTGGTATTCATGCGCCTCAGGGCAGGGGAAAGCAAGTCACAAAGTTCCATGAAAGTGCCCTTACGCATGCGAAAGTTTCGCAGCCACTGGGAATCGTCCCAGACCTGCAACACTATGCGGTCCCACCAGTCTGTGCTTGTTTCCCGAGCCCAGAATCGGCGTTCCACAGCATGAACCTGCCCCATTAGCATCATGATGCATGCATTGGCAGGGCCCATGCTTTCAGAGAAATCTGTGTCCATGTCCTGATCACTCACGTGACCGCGCTGACGTCGCCTCCTCGCCCGGTATCGCTTTGCCAGGTTCTGGTGCTGCATATACTGCTGGATAATGCGTGTGGTGTTTAATGTGCTCCTAATTGCCAAAGTGAGCTGAGCGGCCTCCATGCTTGCCTTGGTATGGCGTCCGCACAGAAAAAAGGCGCGGAACGATTGTCTGCCGTTGCTCTGACGGAGGGAGGGGCGACTGACGACACGGCTTACAGGGTTGGCTTCAGGGAGCTAAAATCAACAAAGGGGGTGCCTGTACATCAAGGAGTATTTCAGGCAGGACTTCACGGAGGGTTCCAATAAGAAATGGTGCACCTAAGTTATTGTTCTTATTGGAACAAGGAGGTTAGTCTGGCCTCTGACTGATACATGCCTAGATTTACCTCGCTGCACCTTCTCTGTGAGTGACTGCAGTGTGACCTAGAGGAATGAGTCCCCTAGACAGGGGAGGAGGCAAATGAGTACAAAAGAAATCTGGTCTATTTCTTGTTTTGATCCACTCCATCTATCTTTTACATCTTTGGCTGGCAGCAGACGGTGCAGAAGGACTGCATGCCATCCACATCTCATGGCTGCTCGGCAGAAGATGGTACAGTACGACTGCTAGCCATCCCCATCTCTTGCCTGCCTGGCAGAAGATGGTACAATACGACTGCTAGCAATCCTCATCTCTTGCCTGCCTGGCAGAAGATGGTACAGTACGACTGCTAGCAGTCCGTATCGCCTGCCCGCTCACCATAAGACGGTTCAATAGGACTGACTGCAGGACTAAAGAGAATGACCTGGTCAAGTCACTCCAAATTTAGTCCCTGAGCCCATGTCTGCCCAGGCGCTCCCAGCCGATGTGGCCAGGAGCACTTCGGACACGACGAGGACGACTACCAATCGTATTGCACCGTCTGCTGCCAGAAGGCAATGGGTTGCTGCTACTGTGCAGCAAAGCCGTACCGCGTCTGCCAGCACCCAGGAGACATAGGGTGACGGTTACCTGAGCGGGCTCCATGCTTGCCATGGTATGGCGTCTGCACAGGTAACTCAGGAAAAAAGGCGTGAAATGATTGTCTGCCCTTGCTTTCACGGAGGGAGGGAGGGAAAATACGTACCCAGAACCACCCGCGACAATGTTTTAGCCCCATCAGGCATTGGGATCTCAACCCAGAATTCCAATGGGCAGCGGAGACTGCGGGAACTGTGGGATAGCGACCCACAGTGCAACGCTCCGGAATTCGACTCTAGCCTCGGTACTGTGGAAGCGCTCCGCCGAGTTAATGCACTTAATGCACTTAGAGCATTTTCTGTGGGGACACACAGACTCGAATATATAAAACCAATTTCTAAAAAACCGACTTCTATAAATTCGACCTTATTCCGTAGTGTAGGCATACCCTAATTTATCCACATCTTTCCTGAAGTGTAGTTCCCTAGCTACAGATCACTAGCTGAGGCCTTGCCCACACCGAGTAGAATGGGACAGTACCTCCTGTGCCTCACATACAGCACTTCTGTTAATACACCACAGAATATTAGCCTTTTTCACTACTGTATCACATTGACTCTCATTCCATTTGTGATCCACTAAGTGATCCATTTGTGATCCACGCCCAGATTCTTTTCAGCAGTACTACCACCTACCCAGATATTTCCTATTTTGTAGTTGTGCATTTGATTTTTTTTCCTTCCTGAATGCAGTACTCTGCGCCTTCTTTATTGAATTTCATCTTGTTGATTTCAGACCAATTCTCTAATTTGTCACTGTTGTTTTGAATTATAATCCTGTCCTCTTCAGCCTTCTATAGGAGATATCTACATTGAAGAACAATATCCTTTGTCTGCTAATAAGAAATTGTTACCCTATGGCTAACTATGTTGTTTAAATTCTTATGTAAAGCTTTTGTACTGGAATGAAGCATTGAGCTACAACTGATGTGTCTTCCACTGAGCTACCTTTTTAGTCCCTGTTGCACTTCATGGTTCTGTAATTTACCTTTGTTTTAGAAACCAAAAACAACTTGATTTGTAAAGAGAGCTTCTTGAAAATCTAAAATTAGTTTGAATATAAGTTGGGTCTCTTGTCTATTCAACTATATTCTTGTTCCCATTTATTTAGGAGATTTTCCAAGGCACAGATGGGAGTTAGAGGGCAGTTTAGGCATTTAACTGTGCCTTTGAAAATCTTTTTTTTTTTTTAATGTACAGTGTTCTTGAAAGAAAGTGGTTGTGATTTCTAAATGTGGTGCTTGTAATTAATTTTCCTGTTTTGAAAAGGTGGTGGGGGGGCCGGAGACAAATCTGTGAGCCCAGGGTAGATTATTCACTTCCTGAGGCTGAGCCTGATTCATAAAAATCTTTAGGAAGTTTTGCCATTAACACTAGCAGAAAGCAGAATTGGACCTCTTGCTTCTGCCGTGCTTCTACATTGGTATATCTTGAGGTTTTTAGTAGTTTTGGTCCTCCAGTATAAAGCATCAGTTCTTGCCCTTCTGAAGAGTCTGCTCCTTGTAACCATTCACACCAATAACTGTGATTTTTGGATGCAAAATGCATTCGGACTCTGGCAGAAACTTTTTGAATTTGCTGGCACAGCAGGCTTAAATTCACAAGCACTAAAATACAAATGATGTAAAAATCTATAGGAGAGGGGAAAATGTGCACAACTGATTGCTGTATTTATCATATACATATTTAAAAGCATGGAATCAGTGTTGCATAGTCAAAGACATTAATAGCATGGAGGATTTGGTTTAAAATGGCTTCAGTAGTCTGACATTTTGAAGAAATTTAATCCTTGAGATTAAAGTTGTTCATCAGATTTCACACAGGTTTCAGTATAAATGGCAAACAGCATTAGTCATAATTTTACATTTAATGCTATATATGGGCTTTTACATCAGTCTACAGTTTCATATTAAATAAATACTAGCAAGAGTTTATAGTTTTGAATGTTTATGCAGAATATAGCTCCACCTCTCCTCCGGCCCCCATTTACTCCCAAAAACACCTTCTGAAGATTGAGCTGTGAAAATGCTTTGACTTATTTTAAACTGAGGGACAGGTAGACAAATTAAATCCACTACAATCTAAAAGTACTTATTCTGAGTTAACGAGAAAATCTAGCTTGGATAAATTGCAGGCTTCCGGAGTAGTAGTTTCTTATGTATTGCACATACAAGTAAGTGAAGAAGACGTACTACAGCCATCTTTGCAAGCAAGATACATCAGCTCGTGTATTGGTATATTCATCCCCAGTGCCAAGCAACTCCAACTACGCTTTGGTTAAACAAACTTTTTATTCATTGAGGTACAGTTGTTTACCAATGTATTTTATAGTCAGGTGGCAGAGCAGGCACAATTAATATATTGTAAAATAACAAAGCATTACAGAGATGATCTGTAATGGGCACTCACTCAGTGTATTGAGTACTGCAGTGCCAAACTGTGGCAGAGTACGTGGAAATGCTCCAGACAAGGGGGAAGAAAGACCCTGCAGGAATTCTATTTTGGTTATAGAACTGCCTGTTAAGAATGTCAGCAATTACTATTCTGAAACCAATAGTTGCTATGATTCAGTCCAATTTCTCCCCTCTCTCCCAGTTACATATTGGTTGAGCTGGTTTGAATTTAGCGTGCTTTTTAAAAAGAAATAGCTTCCTTTTTTGCTTCACTGTGGACCAAGAATAGCATTAGTTTTGAAAAATAAAAGTGAAGAATTGGCACTGACAGCTGTTAATTTCTGTAATTTTTGGGGGGGGGGGGTAGTTTTAGGCGGAAGCTGTCATTAAACACAGAGCTAGTGCTATTTACCTTTGGGTAATATACTCTTGGGAATCTGCTTTCAGAATACTTACTACAGATCAACATTAAACTACAGAATAAATAACCTGGGTCATTGTAGCCTTCTGTGCAGCATGGGCAGGAACGAAATTACATCAATAAAGAAAAAGCTAATGGGCGTATGAGGGGCATTCTCCTTCCCTGGAAGTTTTTAAGGTCAGGCTTGAGAAAGCCCTGGCTGGGATGATTTAGTCGGGGATTGGCCCTGCTTTGAGCAGGGGGTTGGACTACATGACCTCCTGAGGTCCCTTCCAACCCTGATATTCTATGATTCCCCACTCCATAGCAGATTCCAACTTCAAAAAAAAAACATGCATATCTCATCGTGAGCCATCTGGGAGAAGTGGAAGAGCTAGGAGGCAGGATGGGTAAGGAAGGAGCCAAGGAAGAGCTGATCTGCACAACATGATTTGGTCTCTCTCTCCCTCTCTCACTTCCTGCACCCTCCCCTGCCAAAACAGAGGTGAAATGTAAAAAAACAGGGAACAGTTTAAAGTAGCATTAATTGCCCTGATTTCCCCCAGATACATCCCAGAGGAATGTCAGAAAACAGGCATTAATTGGGAGCCAACGGCAATATGGATACAAGCATGCCTTCCGAGGAGAGAAGGTCATGTATGAACAGGGAGGGAAGACTTCTCAACACACATAGCCAGGGACTAGTGTGTTTGGGACCAAAGAGTCCAATTGGTCTGTGGTCTAAATATATACATTAGGTCCTGCTCCCTGTCAAGTACACAAAGTATCTGACCCAATGAGGAAGAGAGGATGTTGCATTGGAGTGGAGTTGTCCTAATCTTATGCACTCTTTCTGATTAACGTTCTCTTAGGAGTACAGGAATCACAATATTTTTACTGTGTAAACTCCCATTGAAGTTTGAATGGTATTTGTTACAATTGCCATTGTATTTTGTTTTTATCTGAGTCAACTGTGAAAAGTGAGAATCACAATGGCTGTATTGATATTCATGAATCTAAAAGATTTGCCTAGTACCCACCTCTTGATTTGTAATAGGGATTATTAAAGTATCATTTAAACTGTTCTAGCTTAGGTATTTTTATTATATCTTCTATGACTGTTGCATAAAACCAGTGTACACTCACAAACAAGCTTCCAGTGCCTATTATTCTATGTAGTCTCTGACACTTCGCAATTAGAGTAAATAAATAAAGTGTCTCAAATGGTTCTCCTCTTGCCTTTTGGAAATAATTGGTGAGGAGAAATTATTTTTTTTTAATTTCATTTTAAGATATATAAAAGAGGAACCTTTTCAGGCAATTTTGAGAGCATCAAATGTATTTATTGCATGGTTGATTGTCATTCTATGTCAATGTAGTTCAGGGTCTGAAGGACAAGCTGCAAAATTTTGGAGGAAACATGGAATCTATTCTTAGTGTGAATCTTAGAATTATTATTGCAAAAATGACCACTCTACTCAACAGAAAACTTGCTACATGTTCAAAGTCCTAAAATGTGATGCTTTTTATTCATAGTATTGTAGAGACAATAGAGTATGATGGATTTTACATTCTTTGACATCAACAAACTAAATTTCAGTTGTTGAGATATTTGCAAGAGAAGGCATAGACTCAGACATGTCACTGAGGACACAATGTGAGGACTGGAGTAGCACAGATGTGAGGGTCTGCTTGACCTGGGGAATCTTTTTATTTCCAGTTATGAGGTAGAATTAGAGAAATAACCAGCTTAACTCTTGAATCCTTAGTTGGTTGATTTTTTTGCAATTCCATTTCTTGTAATTGCATCCATTTTATAAGCTGATCTTTTTGGATGTGGAAATTGAAGAGACTGTAAACATGGAGCCCCACAGTGCCATTTTAGTAACTTTTCGGAGTGCAACTGCACTTTAAGATGCATAGGAAAAGTTTCAGGCTTTGTTTTGTTTTTAAATGGGGGAGAGGTTAAGTGTAGTCTTATAAAAAATAAAACCAAGCTGACTCTTCTCCCACCTTCCATCTCCTCCCAAAAAGTTTTCCATCCTAGAGGTATAGCATGCATGTAAAGCATTGTTTCTTCACTTGCCTATTATGAGCTTGAGCCTAGCAGGTCAGTAGTATTGAAACTTGTTTCAGTGAGCACTGCACACACTTAGCACCTCCCCGAATCAAGTCTTATGTACCTAACCTTGCTTGTAATGAAGTCAATGGCAGAACTGTCATGGACTCCAGTTGGGAGAAGATCAGATCTTGTATTTGGAGAAATGCCTAGGCACAGAAGTGCCTAGATGCTCTGAGTATGTTTCCCAGATCTGAAGAAGAGGGCCGTGTAAGCTCAAAATTTCTCTCTCTCCAGCAGAAGTAGATCCAATACAAGATATTATCTCACCCACCTTGTCTCCTTAGGCACAGAAGGTGTGATAAGGACTAAGTAGCAACTTCTCTCTTGTGGTGTTGTGGTGGGCAGTTGTTTTTTGGGGCAGGCTTTATTGGATTTTATTTTTTCACTTCTTGTATATTGATGCTAACGCAGTATGTTTAAATATGGGCATGATTTTCAACAAGACTGTTGCCTTTGTAGGAAATGTTGTGCACCTGTAATTGACTCAGCTCTTTCCTGGCTGGTCATCTTGTGGGCAAACTTGTGGGGGGAAATTCATCATACTTGGATAACAAAAAATAAACACTGTAGAGAAAATCTTAGGATAGACAGTGGGTGGAAAACTGTTAAGTCAAGTGGAAGGAGAGGAAGAGAAAGTAGTATAATAGAAGTGTATTTCCACTCTCCCCCTCCAAATTTAGGGTTTTTTCGGGGGGGGGGAGGAGGCGGTTAGTTTCAGTTTAATCTAGAAGCTTCCTTTTTAGTAGTATTTAAAAGTGGGATAAATTTACTCATTACCAACCAGTGTCTATTGCTTCTCTACATGGAGAACAAGGGGGAAAAAGTCACATATTGTAAAATAAGCTGACAATACATTTTGACAATGGCTTTTATTACTAATTAATTAACATTTTCTCTATGCAAAATAACTTTTTTATAGAATATTTTATTGTTCCCTGCCTCAAAATAGGAGCGTAATTTGTTGGGCCCCGTCCTGTGGTGTGCCCTCCCCTCTCATTGATGTGAGGTGGGAGTTGAGTTCAGTCAGCTTCTTGCAGGTTCAGGCTCTTGTGTGCTCAGAATTCCCTTTTGACCCCAATGGGAAACTGAATGCACAAGGAATGTTGGGCTTCTTCCATTTATTAATTATTTTGAATGCTTACAAAAAGATATAGCTGTGCCAGATCGCTGCCCAAATAGCTTATTTAAGGGCCCTATCCTCTAGGATGCTGAGCGTTTCAGCTGCTGTGGAATCAACTGTACCTTCAAGTTGACTTCATGAGAGTTGATGGCTGCCCACATTTAGCAAGTTGCACACTGTAACTTACAGCTTATACATGCATAAAATATTACGTAGATTATTCTAAAAACAGTCTTGAGTCTGTCCTATAACCTGCCCACCATCCATTTCACAAGGATACACTTATAACTATAACTTCAGTAATATTTTAAATCCTTGTCTGCAAAATCAGAACATAATGCATTCTGTAAACAAGTCAACTCCTTTGTCTCCTTCATAACTAATTATTGTATGTGCTCGCCTGATTTGATGAATGGGATGCCACGAGGCTAGCCCCCTCTGTTTAGCATATCTTTGGTTAAAGATGAAAAAATAGTCTGAATCTGGAAGATGGGCAGCCTTGGACTCTCATTTAGGAGTGAATTGAAAAGGTGTTATGACATTATTAATCCTTAGGGTGGAGGTGGGTAGATTAGGTCTTCTGCCCCCTTATGGATGGGGAAATCATGGTGTTTCTGACACACACACAAAAATGCATTACTGTATGTGTAGTTTCTTAATATTAGTTTTGAGTTCAGGCTGCGTAATGGTGGATTTCAGTTTGTATATTTAGGGTAACTGGTCAGATGTTGGTGTTTCTTTGGCCAGCAGTGGCCATGTCAAGTGGAAGATGATCTGTGAAGTGGCTGGATAGTAGTTTGTGAGAGTATTTATACTTCAAAATGTGTATGGTACAGCGTGAGTAGATATAAGAGGAAGGCTGGTTTTTTTGTAGTTAGGAAAGGCATATGGGGGGAAAGTTAAGGTGGTTTTCAGAATGTGCATTTATATGAGAGGTATTGAGGACATTTGAATACATATCTATTTTCCCATCACAGTTTGTTTCCATACTTTATGGATTTTACTGTAATGCCTCATAGTGAATGTTTGTTTTAGTGTTACCTACAGCCTTAACTTAGTGTGTGTGGTTTGGGCGCCGGACAGGTGGATGATAATTTTCACTAATCCAGTATGTGTCACTAGAATTAACATAATAGCACTGAAAGTTCTAAATGATCAGCTGTGATATATATACACACACACACAACTGTAACTCACTCCTCACAATTTAAATCTGCAAAAGAATGGTGTTATTCTGTATCTGTACTCAAACATCGTGCAGTTGTGTTGACAGGGTCTCACTGTACTATATCTAGTATAATTGGAGGTGGTGGGCTGTGCATCATGCAATTGCAGCCTCCCACCCCTTCCCATTCTTTTAGATTAAAAGAAGATTTCTCAAATTATGAAACGCAGCTTTCTAAGGACAGGAACCAAGGGACAGTTGATGTCTATGGAAAGTTGCTATAAATAACTCACTGTGTTAACATAAATTCCTTCACTAATGAAACCTACAAAAGGGGTTTTGTTCCAACCCTACAAAATACTTAGTATGTCCCTGTCAGATTAGTACGTGCCTGTTTGGATATCAGCACTTCTCCCTTCATGCCGTCCCCTACCCCAAAAGGAGAGTTGAGGGTGAAATCTGTAAACTAAAACTATCAGATTATTGTTGTTGTAATCATATAATTGATCTTTGTAAAGAGTTCTGTCCATTGTTAATAGTAAAAGCGACACTGCTTGGATTTTTTTTTTTAATTTTTTTTTTGGTCCACTAGGACACAGTTTGCTGAGGTCTGTTAGCCAAGATTTAAAAATTAAATTTCATTGTAGTATATCTTGCCACTTGTTTCTCTGTAAGTATGCCCAATTAGCCTTGCTCAGAAGCTGTAGCTACTTAAACCTCGAAAGACTCACTGGGTTTATAAATGATCACTTGTGAATCCTAAAATCAAAAAGTTCTTACCCAGGAGAAAAAAAGCCTCTGTAGCTGCTGGAGCAATGTAAGATCTGCTGACTACAGACCTTCCTGGCTTTGAATTCCTCTTACTATGCAAGGCTGCCTCTTTGCTTTCCCCCTCCTCTATGACCTCTCCTGTGTCCACTTAGGGTCTACACTGCAAAATAAGCCTGGGCTCAGAATCAAGCTCAGGCCTAACCCCCGCCTTTCATCTACACACAAATCATGCTAGTCCAGGGCTTGGACCCAGTGCCTCAGGACCCTGGAGAGTCTGAGCGAGAGTTAAGCCATGATCCAGGGTTCAAGCCCTATTGCTTTGCAGTGTAGATACAGCCCCGCTTGATTGGGATCCTGGGAGTCCAGTCCCAGTTCCAAGGGCCAACTTCCTTTGTCCTCGCTTTCCTAAGAATCTCCAGTCAACTCCAGTGAAAACAGAAGCAACCCCTCTTGGCGTACAGCAGCAGCTCAGTGAGTCAGCATTAACCCTTCCATTGTCTTCTGATCACCGAGTTGCAAACACCCCACCAAAGAACCTTCTGTGTTTGCAATGGAGACTAACCAGAATATGCCTTTTTTTAAAATGAACTGCTTCATGGTCACGAGAGCACAGCTTGAATGTGGTGAATCTCTGGTGCAAGGCCAGCAACACTGTGCATTTTAGCAAAAGTTTCAGCAATGACTGCACATACCAGCAAATAGCAAAGAAACCAGCATCTTTTCATATCTACCGGACTGGTGACCAGCACAGGAAGCAGACTAAGCTGTTCAAGAGCAAGTAAAGAAAAACCAGGGACCAGACCCACATCTCAGGCAACTTGCCAACATCATGCCCATTTTTCAAGGAGTTTGACTGAGCACTGGGCACTGCACCCAGCATGAAGGCAGTCATGGTGCATGGTGACCTGGTCAGCCAGGATGGTGCCCTGCTGGCCCCTGAATCCAACGTGGGGTCTCATAGGAGCCAGCATCAGGCTCCGAGTAAGGTTCATGAAGTCGTTCTGTTGATGAAACCAGTCCCAGAGCAGGGTTTGGAACAGAAGCAGCAGCAGCAAATTCTGGGTCCATACTTAGAGGAGCTATTTGATGTACCCCCGGAGGAACAGCCTGCTGTGGTGCCTGCAGCAGATACAGAAACCACCCCATAGCCCAGTAAGTTTCTGGAACCATTATAAAGCTTTGTTGTTACAGTAGCAGGAGGGATTTCCACTCTAAGAACCAAAGCAAAAGTTATGAGAAGCCCTGACTAACAGCATGTATCTGCTAATGGCAGATTGTATCCTAGAGCCTTGGAGTCCCTCCTCTCCATTCATCCCACCACATGGAGTACAACGGCAGCCAGGAAATGCAAACTGTAAAGAACACCTTTAAAGTGTGTTGTTGTTGGAGAGAAACAGATTTTTTAGTAGGACCATTCCTGCTTTTTAAAAATAAAAGTCATGCCAATGTAAGATTAAGTTTTGCTTCTCTGTAACCACTCAACCATCTATCGAGCTGTTTGGAAACAGTGAATTTGGGGCCGGGAAGGAGAGGGGATAGAGAAATGTGTTCAATTTATAAATCTAGTCCATTTCAGTTAGATGCATTCCATATATAACAAAATCATTTGTCCCAAGTACGACAGGGGTTTGAATTTTTGTCTGGAAATGTGCCGGGGGCAGAGAGCAGGAAGGCTATGCAGTTCTGCATGTTTGCATGCAGCCATAACCAGCTAAGCCATATAGAAACTAACACAGCATCCTGTTGATTAATTCTGACTCAATGCCGGGTGCTGATAGCTGCAAACTATTCCTGAAGCAGGAACTCTGGATAGGTAGGTAGTCACATTTCAGGGAAGGGCACATTTTCTAGGTCCACGTTGGTAGCTGACCAGCCCACTCCACTCATATGTGTGCTGTTCAGTCACTATACATTTGAATACTTCAACTGCATATACTGCAGGTTTCGCATAATTTCCCTGAATAACCTCTCCCTTTGCCAATCAGGCACCACAAGAACAGTTATGTCCTTCAAAGTGTGAAAGGCCGGAAATTATGTGAAAAGTGCTTGTAGTAAGGCCACTGGCCACTCCCTCCCAACCCCACACCCAGTAGTTCTGCAATTTTTAGAAAACAAACAGCTTTGAGTTTTTAATTTACCATTGTCTCTGCACTTCTTTCACTGTTACTAACCAGGCTGTGTGGAGGCAGCTTCTGTGGACTGAAACTCCCTGTCACAATATATTGAAATTCAGTTTTGTAAAGTAACATTTTATGTCCTTGAAATTCCACAAGAATTATTTCTGTGCTCCTTCACTGAGCTATCTGAGACAACAACCCTCTGTGGCTTGTCAAGTTCCAGGCCTCTCAATGTCTGCTGGCCCTACTATCTTCACAGATTGCCCACAGTGCAGTACAAGCCTGGCCCAACGTACCTTCATGGACTGTTCCAAGAGAAAGCATTTCCATGGTGAAGATATGGTTGAAGTTCTTCACAGGGCCAATAAGCAGTCCGGTACCGGAAGCGGAGGGATTTACGGCAAGAGGAAAGGCTCAGGCTGCACAGCTTGAGGGTAGGGTTTCAGCACAGGAGCAGGCACTTACTTCACAGTTCCTGGAACAGGAACGGCAGCTAGGGGAAGAAGACAGAGCTCAGCAGAGAGAACTGTTGGAGAGACTCATATCTATCACTGCTGCAAGAGTACTGGCTCCTGCTCCCTCTCCCACAGCACAGCCTAAGTCCCCTGCAATGTACCTCAGACCACAAACAGCTTGGAAAACTCCATGTCTGGGGGGCCCATGCAACTATGCCTCATAAGTGGCTGGGCAGGACCACTTAGTCCCAGGCTGTACTCCACCTTGACCCCCCTCTCCCGTGGATGTCTCCACCTCTCTCCCCTAGCACCAGCTGCAAGGAAAACGGGGGAAGAAGGGGAAGGAGAATGGGGGCCATGCAATGGTAGGGAATTTCTGTTGTGTAATCGTTTCACTGCTTGCACTTCATGCATTTTGGTTTTTTGTTTTGCTTAGGAAAGGTTCTGTTGTAACTGGCATTTTATTGAGTTAATGGCAGCAGGTCTGCCTGGCAGTGGCTGAATGTTGTGCTGTTTTAATATATGTTTATAAATAAAGCTTTTTATGTCATCAACAAAGTTTTGTTACTATCACTGTATCTCATCATACAATCTGTATTTGAAATAACGTTAAGCACATGATCAGGAACAATTGGGAATTAGTATATGAACACTATTCCTCTATACCAGTGGTTCCCAGACTTGTTCCGCCGCTTGTGCAGGGAAAGCCCCTGGTGGGCCAGACCGGTTTGTTTACCTGCCATGTCTGCAGGTTCTGCTGATCACGTCCCTCGGCCCGCGCTACTTCCAGCAGCTCCCATTGGCCTGGAGCAGCGAACTGCGGCCAGTGGGAGCCATGATCGGCTGAGCCTGCGGATGCAGCAGGTAAACAAACTGGCATGGCCTGCCAGGGGCTTTCCCTGCACAAGCAGTGGAACAAGTTTGGGAACCACTGCTCTATACAGTTGGGTACAGCAATCCACACTTCAGTCACTTTCTTATATAAATCCATAATTTGAAACATCCCCCATTCAACCTCCTTTTCATAAATAATCATATCATTTACAAGCACATTGCATGGTAATCAAGCACATTCATAAAGGTACTATTCCACCTCTTCGATTGGACCATGGAAGTCCGTAATGTGAGAGCACAAAAAATCCCTGATTTTTCTTGCCCGGGTGCATCCAGCTCCAACTATGTAACGGCACTTTCTAGTTGAGCATACCGATTCAGTAGCCCCTCACTGTCATAGGTCCTGAGGAGGAAATGGCTCACCTCTGGCTTCACAAAGATTACGAAGAGTGCAGCAAGCCACAGTGATGTGGACAGCATTAATCACATTGGAATCCAAATGGATCTGTCAACACCTACAACGGGATTTCAGTTTTCTAAAAACACATTCACAATCATTCTACACCAGCTGAGTGTAATTAAACTTTTTTGCCAGCCTCTGAAGTCAAGGTATGGCTTTATAAGCCCAGGCAAAAGGGACTAGGTGGGGTCCCCCAGAATACTGGCGGCAACAGTAACTCTGTTTATGACAGTGACATTTGGTGGAAATAGCATCCCAGTCTGTCCATGAATGTAGACTCCCGATCAGTGAACAACCATGGCATTGTGAACTTTGCCAGTGCAGCCTACATTGACATTCATAAATCAACCTCTGTGATGCACAAGGGCCTGTATAAAAATGGATTAGTACAATGGAGGGCAATCTGTGGACATATGAGTCTCATCAGTGTCCCCAGTGCAGTTTGGAAACCCTACTCTCTCCAAGCCAGCAGTTATCTCAGGAATATCTTTTATGCCTGCCATGTTGGGAAAACCACCCACCTGATTGCCTCAGAAACCTCCTCCACCATCACTTTATCCACAGTTGACTTTCCTACATCAAACTGATTGGCAACAGACAATAGCAGTTTGGTGTAGCCAGCTTTCAGACAGCTATAGCAACCCACTTTGGACCAGCAAGGGTGGCTGCAAGCATGTGTCTTTATGCTGGAGGCTTGGGGCAAGCTGCTCACAAAGCTCCAGAAATGTAGATGTCTTCTAGCATCACTGCTGGTCATCCAACATCTGCATGACATTGTGATCCCACCCTGTCCTTGTGGCCCTGCGCCAGAAGCACCAGCCTCCGTAGGGGGCGTCGGCGTCAGCAGTACCAAGGGTACTGAGCAGCATTAGCCAGTGCAAGTCTGTCATGCCTGGGTGGTGGTACTCCTCTCTCATAAGCTCTGTCAGGTGCCTTTGCTGGGTCAGAAAACGCCACCGAAATGTCCACCAGCATCTCGCAGAAGCTCTGCCCAGTCCCTGACACAGGAGCGAAAGTGCAAGCAAGAGAAGCTCTTGAAAAGGGGTCTTCTCCATGTTGATCAGCAGACTGTGTTGGTGGGCTGTTCAAACTTCCTGGAACATGCAGGGTGGGCAGTCAAGTTTTCCCACAGTGCACCAAAGGGCTAGAACAGCCACATGTCAGGAGGGCAGGAAGGAATCTGTGATATGGTTAGTTTACCTCAAGTCGCATGTTGCAGTGTGGACACCAGAGCCCCAGATTTGAGCCCAAGTTAGAAGATTTTTAATGTAGGGCTAACCATCATTGTAGATGGTCAAGCCCTGGGTTCTCTAACCTGGATCAGCTGATTCCAGTCCCATTAACTCTGGGCTTACATTGCAGTGCAGACATACCCCTATATACCTTACCACCAGTAGCTGCACAATGCCTGTTCAGGCACTGAGAAACCACTCTCTCTTCTCAGAAATGAAATTAGATTCCACTTAAACACATTCCTGCATTGGAAAATCTGATGCATGTGTTTATTTTGAGAGATGTACTGAGCACGCTCAGTGCATTTCCCATCCACATTCTGCCAAGTCAGTCAAGTGTAGAAGAATTTTTAACAGGGCAAAAAGGCACTTTCGGGTTAACTGAAATGTTTTGGAGCTCATACAACTTGTAAAGGAGACCTCCTCCTAGACTCATAAACTTTAAGGCTAGAAGAGACCATCTTGTCATCTAGTCTGACATCCTGCCCATTGTAGGCCACAGAAACTCACCCACACGCTCCTGTAATAACCCCAGAACCTCTGGCTGAGTTACTGAAGTCCTCAAATCATGGTTTAAAGACTACAAGTTACAGAGAATCCACTATTTACTCTAGTTTAAACCAGCAAGTGATTCAGGCCCTTGCTGCAGAGGGCAAAAAAAAACAACCTCAGGGTCTCTGCCAGTCTGACCTGGGGGGAAATTCTTTTCCAACCCCAAATATGGTGATCAGTTGGACCCTGCTCATGTGGGCAAGACCCACCAGCCAGACACCTGGGAAACAATTCTCTGTAATAACTCAGAGCCCTCCCCATCTAGTATCCTGTCTCTGGACGTTGTGGATTTTTGTTATTAACAGTCGCGGATGGGCTACATGCCATTGTAGGCAGTCTCATCATACCGTTCTCTCTATAAACGTATCAAGGTCTGTCTTGAAGCCAGTTAGGTTTTAGTCCCCACTACTCCCCTTGGGAGGCTGCTCCAGAACTTCATTCCTCTGATGGTTAGAAACCTTCATCTAATTTCAAGCCTAAACGTGTTGATACCAGTTTATGTCCATTTGTTCTTGTGTACACATTGGTGCTTAACTTAAATAACTCCTCTCCCTCCCTGGTATTTATCCCTCTGATGTATTTATGGAGAGCAATCCTATCTCCCCTCAGCCTTCGTTTCATTAGGCTAAACAAAAGTAAAGCTCTTTGGGTCTCCTCTTGTAAGGTAGGCTTTAAGTTCCTCTGATTATCCTAGTAGCCCTTCTCTGCACCTCTTCCAGTTTGAATTCCTTAGACACAGGAAACCAGAATTGCACACACTACTCCAGATGAGGTCTCACCAGCGCCTTGTAAAATGACACTTCCCTGTCTCTACTCAAAATACCTCATTTGATGCACCCTAGGATTGGCTTAGCCTTTTTCATGGCTGCATCATAGTGGTGGCTCAGTCATCCTATGATCAACCAATACACCCAGGTCTTTCTCCTCCTCTATTGCTTCCATCTGATATGTCCCCACCTTATAGCAACAATTCTTGTTGTTACTTCCTAAGTGCATGACTTTGCACTATTAAATTTCATTCCATTTCTATTACTCCAATTTTCAGGGCTGTCCAGATCTTCTTGTATGGTCCTCCTCCATACTGGCAATTCCTCCCAACTTTATCTGCAAATGTTATTAGCACACTGCCACTTTTTGTGCCAAGGTCATTAACAAAAATGTTAAGTAAGGTCGGTCCCGAGACAGTTCCCTGAGGAATCCTCTAGCCTCCCTCAGGCGAACAGTTCACCTTTCAGTATGACCAGCTGTAGTCTTCGTTTTTACCAGTTCTTTATCACCTTTCAGCTCCCATATTAATCCCCATCTTCTTTAATTTAACTAATAATTTCCTATGTGGCACTATCAAATGCCTTACTAAAAACAAGGTAGATTAGATCTACTGCATTTCCTTTGCCTAGAACATGGATGGCCAAAATTACTGACCCTGTGAGCCGCATACAACAATCTTCAGAAGTTCAAGAGCTGGGGCGTGCCTGCCAGGGCTTGGGGCTTCAGCCCTGCAGTGTGGTAGTGGGGCTCAGGGCTTCTGCCATGTGGGATCAGGGAGTCTTGGGGCATCAGCTCCATGGGGCACACTTGCTGGGGCTCAGGGCAACCACCCTGCCAAAGGGCATAAGCCTCAAAATTCTCCAAACAGTATAGTAGGTTGAGAATGAGAGGGGAATGGGGAGCTCAGAGAGCAGCACTTTAATTGTAAAAGAGTCGCATGCAGCTCACGAGCCGTGGTTTGGGCACCCCGGTCTAGAAAATCATTTATCTTCTCAAAGAAAGAGATCAGGTTGGTCTGGCACCATCTACCTTTAGTAAAACCATGTTGTATTTTATCCCAATTATCATTTATCTCTATGTCCTTAACTACTTTCCATTTCAAAATTTGCTCCAAGACCTTGCATACAATTGGGATCAAACTAACCGGGCATATAGTTTCTTGGTTCACCTTTTTTTCCCCTTTATTAAAAATAGGTACTATATTAGCAATTCTCCACACATAGGGATTGACCCCCAAATTTAGGATTCATTAAAAAAATCCTTGCTATTGGACTTGTAATTTCATATGCCAGTTCCTTCAATATTCTTGAATGGAGATTATCCAGGCCACCCTTTAAACAAATGTTAAGTGGGCGGTTCATGAAACTGGTGGAAATAGGAGCGACGCTCATCCACCCACATACCAAGTCCTTTTTGTGTAGATCTCAAATAGGCTAACCTGACCTTGTTTTTCCTTTTTGGGGGGACCACATCCTACTTGTAGTACTACAGGAATTGTTAGCTGCATACCCATACAGGTGAGGGGAAGTGGAACAGGTCATGAATGGGAATGAAGGGAACACAGAAGACACAGCTCAGTAAATGAGCTCTTTCTTCTGTTTAATAGCTTTCTAGCATATAGGTATGGTTTTGTTTTATAGTTCAGCCTGCTGTGAAAGGTTGTTCTGCTGAATAGTCTGGCCTGTTGCAGAGCCAGCTTCTGGGGTCTATAGGGACTTGTATAGCCCGGGAAGCTGTAGACTTCTTTCTGCTAGTTCAGACCCGAAATGTTCAAGAAATAATTTTCAGATATTGTATTTTGTTTTTTAAAAACAACAATTTAAAAGATCAGCCAGTTTGTGCTGGTGACATGACTGAGTACAAATTTCAGTCTGTGTCCTGTAGAATTCTCCAGAGCATGTAAGAATTTTTAGGGGAACTTTTTATTTTACATGTATGTTCACACACACACACACAAATTATTCTTGCCTCATTGTGTGACTTTGGGTAGCTTATGCTGTTTTCTTCATAGAATTTGAGTTCATGTGTGGGTGTGTACTTCCACAGATTTTACTGACACATTCTACAGCGTGTAGACTTTCAGACTCCATTAAAAAAAACTCTTCACTGCTGCAAATAATGCATTTTCTCTATTCTGAATGTTCTTTCTCAGATGTCTTCTGCTTCTGGTATCCCACATTCTGCAGTTGGAATTCACGTTCAGTACACTGTATGAATGGTGTGTGTTGTATTAAGAGGCTGAGTATATTTGATTCTAGGTCAAAATCAAATGTGACATTTCCTGTTTAAGTCCAAACTAGATACTTTCAGCAATACAAAGGGGACTTACGAACATTTGCACAATTGTTTTTGCCTTGCCTTGTACTGTCAACGATTTACAGTACATTATAGAGTTTTTTGCCATGCTTCAAAAATAATGGCTTTCATCAAAACTTGATTAAACCTGCAAAACTGAAAGTAGAAGAAACTTACCATTGTTCTGGGTCAGTTCAGTAACTGAGGACACAAAAGGAGTTTGTCCTTACAACAATGTTTTTTGTTTGTTTTTTTTAACTATTTAAGTTAGGTGACTTAAAAAGTGTTGCAATTCACAGCATGTAGAAAAGGGGACAAAACAAAGGGCAAATCATTGCTCTCTCATCTTCACAGGCTGTGCTTTGAAACTTTCCACTTTTATTCTACGCTGATGCAGCTACATAGATGACCATAGGTGTGCTAGTGTTGAATACCTATCAACATTTTAATCACTATTGTCTAACCATGCTCAGAGCAGGTCTAGATGACAGGGTGGCTAACATGCCAGTTCCTACTGCTACATGAAACAGTGGTAGCAACAATAGGAAATTTTGTCTAATTGAGAAAAGGCCTTAGTTACTCTAATAGATTTTGACTGATTGGCACATATCAAGAGAGCAGAAAATCTCCTGTTGACATCAGTGAGAGGAATTATTTGAACATAGGGAGAGCAAAATACGAGAGTCAAGAATCCATTATGAGAACATGAGCAACATATTGCCCTTAGAGACAAGACTTGCTTCATACAGTTATGTAGTAATAATAAAAGAATGTTAAGCAGGAAACCAATGACACATCTGAAATATGCAGAAAACAATAGGCCAGATTCTGCTCTGGGTTACTGCCCTTAAACCTTATTTTTATGTGCTAATAATGCCACTTTTTGTTTTTTCACTGTTTAGTGTTATGGACTAAAAGTGAGGAAAGAGCTGCTGCTGCTGCTGCTGCTGCTGTTGTTGTTTGTTGTTTTAGAGCAGATTATTAGGGAAATAGTATGACATTTTAACCCACAGAATTCTGTATTTCAGTTGCCAGCAAAATGATGTCTTAACATCCAGATGTTTACACTAATATAGCACAATCCTAGGATTACATGTACGACTGCATTATTCTAATTTATGTTGGGACTCTTTTTTTAAGGGGAGAACTGCTGTAGTTTAAGATATAATAAAAAACTAAATGTACAGTCTCATTCATGAATTCTGTACTGAATCATTGTCAGTGCAAAATCTTTTCATTTGTACTTTATTTGTTGTCCTGAAAATTTAATTTCCTGTTTTCTTCATTTTGTTTGAGTATTTTGGAAGCATTTGGATAGGGTTTTTGGTTTGTGTTTGGGAATGAAAACTCTCAAAAAGCTGTGACTATATTTTTTTCCCTCTAAAAGATGGTGGTGAACTCAAAATCGAGACAATTTTTTTTTAAATTAAGTTTCAAGTAGTTAAAGAACTACATCTACCTCTGGTCCTCTTCCCCCCCCCCCCCCCCCGATACAGTAGATTTTACAACAACATTTTTCTAGTTTAAAGCTGTTTTTCTCTCTTCTATTGCTATATGACAAATATGGATACTTGCTATACACAAATTACTGTCTGATGCAGTGGTTCTCAATCTTTCAGGAGGCTGATTTGTCTTGCTGTTTTTCACTTGTGAGCCTCATCTGAAGCCAGAGCATTGGGTGGCAAGACTGAAGCCCGCCACTGCTATGTGGGGCTGAAGCACGTAACCTACCTTTGCGTGAGGCCATGGGCGCCTGGTCTGCTTGCCACCCCTTAACACTAGCCCTGCATTTGCAACCCCTCTAAACCCATCCCCTGACCCCCTTAGGAATCGCAACCGCCAGGCTGAGAAATGCTGAGTACCCACTGGAAGACATCTGTCTCTGGTCAAGAGCCACTGGTCTAATGCACAAAGTAAAACTGAAAAATAGATGATTTTTCTAATCTTTCAGTTATAGTAGTCTTAGTTGTACTTTTAACAATAATAGGTAAAACAAATGTAGACAAAATTATTTTAGTGTCCCTTTAAAGAGTAACAAACTCAAGTTCCAGATTGCAGTGAAGCCACTATTAATGTCATGCTTTCTTTTTGTGATTTTAAGTGCTTTATTCAATAATCTTCATTTGATCTTGACAAGTTCAGTTCCACCTGCCTAATAGCACTCTCTTTCCCATATTGCCAGATCCTAAGCAGACTGTGATATAACAGTTGAGTTAAGTAAAAATGAACTCTGACATATTTTTAACTTGTGTCTGGCATAAAGTTTGTTTTTTTATGTGGTCTAGTCATGTTGCTGTAATTTCTGTTACATTAACATTCTTCTGATGAATGAACTTTAACAAAGAAATGAATTTGCAAGTTGTGCATTTTTACAAAATTAAATTTCAACAAGAGTCTTACTGTGCCTGATATGCCACACCATGGAACATGAGCATGTGTAGGTGATTGTTTATAGAAAAAGAATAATCTCTATTTTTAAAAAAATTTTCCTTAGAGTTCATGGGAAAAGTTTTTTGAAGTACGTGTGAGACCTATTCTGTTGCAGTCCCATATAACTTTTGAATTACAGTACCATACTTCCAACACTTCTTGTGGCTAACGTGGGATATGTAGTTGGTCACCACCAATCCATGTGTCATTGCTGGCCCCAGTGCCTCACCTGCTGAATCTATGCCATGTTCATCCTCCACCTTCCAGTCCAGCCCACACAGATGCAGTGTCACTCCCAATACAACATAAGATAGCTGCAGCCACTGAGCATGCCTGATAGGGCGAGCTTGCCCAGGAGCGTCTGAACCTAGTACCCTCTCTAAGTCTGCCCCTGACAGAGGTATGAACCGTGTGTAACTTGCATATGGTTGTGGGCACCACTGAATGAGGGACTTGGACCAGTACTGAGAGTCTAGGGGAACAGTATCATGAAACGCATGATGGGAGGCATGAATTATTTAAGAGAATTTTTGAAAAAGTTTGTGGTATATTGAGGACTGTGTTGGCATTGCAAGCTGTTGTTTTAAGAACGGGGATCTTACCTGTGTCTGCTTTTAGGGTTGTGAGTCCCTGTAGCAAAGCCTGCGATTGGTGCCAGTTTTCCAAACAGCCACCTTTAAGTAAGGTGGGGTGAGTTGTGCCACTTTCCCTTTGGGAGCAGCCTGTTTTGTTTCTCTCTGTTTCATGTGTGTTCTGAATTTTAAGAAATAGTGTTACTCTTGTTGGAATGTTGCAATGTATCTGATGTATCCATCTAACTTCTCTGTTTGTATGCTGTGAAATGTAACAGTTTGCATTGTTAGGATTACAGCAGGGAAAGACAAGATTGTTTAGTGTATTTGAGCATGGGACTAGAAGGTAAGCCTCCTGGATTCTATTTCCAGTTCTGACACACACTTACTCTGTGACTTCAGGCAAACCCCTTAACGTCTTTGCTTTAGTTTAACCATATGGAACTGATGGTGTTGCCTTACCTTCCCTTTGGCATTATGGAAATTATTTGATATTTTGTAGTGCTTTGAGATTCTACTGTGGTAAAATAGAATTTTTTACCAAATAAATGCTCAAATATAAATTTTAATAAATTAAATATTAAAAATTGGAGTGACTATGAACATACCTAACTACTGGAAATTCTTAGTAATTCTGGCACCCAACAATTATCCCAAGGATGCAGGAAGCAATGCATAATTGGGGATTTACCCTGCAATGAGCTCTGCATGAATACCAGGGTCCCATGCATGCAGAACTCATTGACAGATCAAGGCCTTAGACCAGTGGTTCCCAAACTTGTTCCACTGCTTGTGCAGGGAAAGCCCCTGGCGGGCCGGGCAGGTTTGTTTAGCTGCCACATCTGCAGGTTTGGCCAATTGCAGCTCCCAGTGGCCACAGTTCGCTGCCCCAGGCCAATGGGAGCCGCTGGAAGTGGCGTGGGCCAAGGGCAGCAGCGAACCATGGCCACTGGGAGCCGCGATGGACCGAACCTGTGGATGTGGCAGGTAAACAAACCGGCCCCGGCCCGCCAGGGGCTTTCCCTGCACAAGCGGCGGAACAAGTTTGAGAACCACTGCCTTAGACTATAACTTGTCCAGGGCAGGGAATGTCTTTTGTTCTGTGTTTTGTACAGGGCCTGACACCGTGGTAATAAGAGGGCCGTAGGTGCTTTTGTAATACCAATAATAAATTACCATACTTATAACACTGCTCAACTCACTTATGCACCACTGGTATAATGCACTTTATTTTCATGCCCTGATGACTGTGGTAGAGTATTGTCCTTTTCAGTGAGCATCTACAGTATCCCAGCAACATTCCAAAGAGACAGCTATGAGAGTTATACTCTGATCTATTTTGAGAACTGTGGGCCCCATTCATAAAAAGTATTTGGCTGCCTGTTTTTGCATAGTATTCTTATTTCCTGGGTGTAAAAATGTAAGCACTGTTCCCATAGTTAATAAAAATCTTTTTCCTACTATTTGAGGAGTACATAATTTTTATGAGTATGCAACTAAGTAAGGGGAGAAACAGCTGGAAACTATAGGATACCCCAGTCTAAATGCATATATTATCGAACCTCCCAATCGTTTTTCTAAAGACTGTTTAAGCCCCTTGATTGCCTGAGATAGCCTAAACTTATTGCCAAGCCAGACTTCTGATGGCATGAGCCATGTATGCTTTATATTGCTTGTCAATCATTTTAAAAAGAAGACTGCTAAAATATGTTTTCATTTCGAAAAAGCAAGGAAAAATGAATAGCAGGGGGATTTTAAGAGTATGAGACCTTTTTTGTCATACTTCAAAAGGCAGAAGTTAGAAACAGGCTGTGCTTGCAGTTATGGTCTCTGTTTCTCTGTACCGTATAATCTACAATATCTTTAATTTCATTCACACTGAGGCATTCCAATCTATTCATTTTTGTTTGTTTTTCGTTATGTTTCTTGTTACTGGCTCTTAGCACTTTTGCATTTTCCTATATTTGTACATATTTCAGCCTTCTCTGCCACGTATCCACACATCACCTTGATCAGCAGTCCTTAAATCGTGGTCCCTAGAGTTGGCAGTCACACAGTTTTTTCATGCTTTCAGCTGCTTCAGCTCATGTCAAGGATCTCTCTTGCAAAGAGAACGGATGACGGTAAAAGTAGGTGAACACAAGAAGGATTCTATTTCACTCCTGCCATGTAGGTGGAGAAGGAAAAGCCAGGGACTGACAACCAGGTGAACTGGAGATGTGCGCGCCATCAGTTAAAGCACTAGCAGGAATGCCAATGGGGCTGGAGCCATCAGTGTGAGGGAAGCATCCAGGGGAGAAGGGAGCCAAGCAGTATGTGCGGGAGGAGAAAGGGGGAGTGGCAGGCCAGGGAGCAGAGGCATGCCGGATATGGCACCAGGTGATAAAGAAGCATATGCTGGCGATAATAGATTGGATATGACAGAAGATTAAAGAACAAAAATGTGATATACACTCTTTAAAATGACAAAACATTGAATTAAACACATCTAAAAATACCTAAGTACTTTGCTAAAGTTTTTTTGTACATAAACACTTGCTGCTATTGTGAGAGTGATGGATCCTCACAACTGCAATTGGGACTTTGAGATATGTTTCTCCAAGATGTAGCCTGTATCATGAGATGCTCACTCAGAGCTTAGATACTATAGAGATGGTGCTGGAGATAAACATACTATTCCTGTCTCTCCATTTTCTTTGGGACATGGTAGGGACCAGTTGCCCTTGCTCATGTCTTGAAGTTTGCTGATGCAAAATGATTCTGTGAAAACCACTGGATTTCTGGAAGAAGCTGGTACTGTACTTATCCCGCTTTATAGACACTGCCCTCTTTCTTTCTGGATTTCACTCCCATTGAGAGGAGAGTCATCAAAAGTCAATGTGTAGTCTTGATGGATTTGGCTGGTGATGTCCAGGGTTTTGTCAGTCACAGCGGGAGAAGAGTGTGGGGTGGCGGGGAGGGAGGGGAGGGGAAGGGAGTCAATTCCCTTATGAGCTCCCTGTTTGCTGCCTCTCGATTCCTCCTGCGGATGACTGGGCTTTTTCATAGTATGTGCCTGCCATCTGGAACCCTCATTTATCAAAGAATGGCTTCAAGCTAACAGAGATGCCTCTGTTTCTCTATGTAACCTAAACATTTCCTAGATTTTTTTTTAAAAAAAGGTTTTATTGTTGGAAACCTTTCGGATGTTCACAGGACAAGAATCCTTTATGTATAGTTTGGCATTGTATGGTACTAGATTGCTTTATGTAGGCAGAATTTAAGCTGTACAGTTTCTGTATGAATTAGGTGTAATAAGTTCCCTGTGTGTGTGTGCTGTGTTCAATTCTGGATTTTTTCAGAAGTCTCTTGTTGTTTAATAGGATTAAAAATATAAAGTAGGTGGGCTTTGGAAAGGCAGTGAACACAGAAAATCATTCAATTCTGAATAAAATTTGGCATGCCATGTGAAGGCCAATGTACAAGTCATAGGGGATACTAATGTCACTAGCATAACATGTTTCAGAGTAACAGCCGTGTTAGCCTGTATTCACAAAAAGAAAAGGAGTACTTGTGGCACCTTAGAGACTACATGGAGACCCCAGTGTGACTAAGAAAGGTAGAGCAAAATTTTTACTAACACCCTGTAATTACAATCTATTGAAGAGAGGGTAATACTTAATAGATTAATATATGACCCAGAAAAACCCACACATTTAAAATAGAGAATGTAAGTCTATACAGATGTATAATAAATCTAAACTATAATGCTAAAATCTATACTACACTAGGGTCAGTATTTAGCACAGTAGTGAACACCACCTTTCTTTATACAGTAGATCCAAATCTTACACTAGAACCTTCACTAACTGCAGATACTGATCCAGGTTTCTCAGTGATAGCGAAACTTTTAAACTTGTACCTGTCTTCTTCTCTTTTCCTCCTAATTGTAATCATGTGAAGTAGCAGGATAAGAACCAAAATATATGAGATTCTGATTGGGTTGTTTTGGATAGCCAGTAAGGCTAAATAATGCCTATTTATTAACCAGATTCAACCCAGCCATTGAAACTGGCAGTATTTTGTCAGGTTTCAGAGGAACAGCCGTGTTAGTCTGTATTCGCAAAAAGAAAAGGAGTACTTGTGGCACCTTAGAGACTAACCAATTTATTTGAGCATGAGCTTTCGTGAGCTACGAAAGCTCATGCTCAAATAAATTGGTTAGTCTCTAAGGTGCCACAAGTACTCCTTTTCTTTTTGAGTATTTTGTCAGTATTTATTTAGAGACTTTTCTGTGGCTCTCATCAATGTAATATCTGAGCATGTCACAAACATGACTAAATCTGCCCTCCTAAAACCAGTGTGAGGAGAGATGAAAATCCCCCTCTTACAGATGGGGAGTTGATGCACAGATAGATTAAGCGACTTCCCACATGAACCTTGTCCCAGAACCAAGTCCTTGGAGGCCCAGTCCAGTGGTTGGTAATATAAATGATATCTAAAAGCTATATCAGATGCCGTTGCTAAATAAATTGTTATTGTGTATGTAACTTTCATTACATTTATATTTTATACTTCCATGTTCTTATATTAGCATCCAGCTTTTGCTATTTTACTTTAATGATGGAAAAGGTATGGGACACTTAAAGGCAAAAAATAAATAAAAATAGATGGAATAAACAAAATGTGATGGTGTGGATTGCACTAATGTTTTTATTGCTGCTTTTTTGAGGAGACTGACATGGGTCAGGAATAGTTCCTATTAAAATATTATATAAAAAGGTTGTTTTACTGCACTGTAACATATACATTTTTAGATACATTAAAAAACAAAATGAGTGAATTAGAGAGGTTCTCTACCTTTTAAATAGTGTGTTGTCATTCACAGTGCCCTACCTCCTCCTTATTCTTTTCTCCAAAGTGACGAAGGGAATGGAACTAAAGGTTTCTTGGGTTCCCCATATTACATACCTACAATAGCGATAGTACCCCTTTGGACATTATGCTTTTCTTGTGTATGCACTGACCCTTGCTAGCCTTCTTGTGGCTAGAGCTGATCAAAAGTTGTCATTTTAAACTTTTTTCAAACAAAAAAACCCTTTATTTTTGTCACACAATAAGATACTTCCAAGGAAAATGTCCACTATTTTCTCTATTTTTTTTTTTCAGTTTTCACTGAAAATCACAACTGAAATTTCAGTGTCAGGGGGAGGGAAGAAGCTGATTTTTTTTTTCAACAAACCCAAAAACTTCTGAAGAAAAATTAATGAAAACAATTTTTTTTAAACTTGTAATGGGACCACAAACAACATTTCCTGACCAGCTCTACTTATAGCACTGTTCGGGGAAGGAGACCAAAATATCTATGGCTTAGACCTTGTATTCAATGTATTGCCTTTTTCTGTCCCTGCCTCTCACAATGTCTGTTTAGTTCCTCTCAAAGGTGCCTGTCAGTGATTGGAGACTATTAACAATATCAGAATCCTGTGACATTGCACTCTATATGATTTTATGAAAATATGCTAATGAGTGTGACTATAATGTAACTGAAATATGCTTCATGCAAAAGGTCTTTTGTAAGGTATCATTACAAAGCTTATAATCTACTGAGTGCGGTCATCCCATTTGTATAAATGTATCACTCTTGTATCTGAAACTAGAAATATGAAATATAACTCTGAGGACCTATTTTAATTATGCAAAGTGTGGGCCATTAATGGTGGTTTGGAATCTTGATGGCTCCCATCAACCAGAACAATTGACTGTGGATGGCTCTGTTTGCAGGCAGGCCTTCCTGTGAGTTAGGCTGGGAGGAATGAAGGCTTGGAGTCTCACAGTAAATGTGACCATGTCACCTGGTACTGAAATCCATCTTAAACCTGGTGCTTTTCCATTTAGATGGGGGGGAGGACCCAGAGAGACAAAGGTTCCCGCCTCGTGCCAAATCCATATAGGGGGGTGGAACAGAACAAAGAGGGCAGCCATCATGAGGAATCCGCTAGCTATCACCTGAGCTGGAACAAGGGCTGTACCAGGGGTAAGGATTGTGCCCAGACTAGGAAGGTGTCCAGTCTGTGAAAGAAACTTATTGAAACATCTCTAAGGGTGAGATTTTATCTGTATTCCGTTTGATTAGACATAGACTTGTGTGTTTTATTTTATTTTGCTTGGCTGTTCACTTTGTTCTGTCTGTTACTACTTGGAAACACTTAAATTCTACTTTCTGTATTTAATAAAATCACTTTTTACTTATTAATTAACCCAGAGTATGTATTAATACTTGGGGGGGGGGGGGAGAACAGCTGTGCATATCTCTCTAACAGTGTTATAGAGGGTGAATAATTTACGAGTTTACCCTGTAAAACTTTATACAGGGTAAAACGGATTTATTCAGGGTTTGGGCCCCACTGGGAGTTGGGCATCTGAGTGTCAAGGACAGGAACACTTATGTAAGCTGCTTTCAGTTAAGCCTACAGCTGTTAGGGTACGTAGTTCAGACCTGGGTCTGGGTTTGCAGCAGGCTAGCGGGTCTGGCTTAAACCAGGCAGGGCACTGAAGTCCTAAACTGACAAGGCAGGAAAGCAGAAGCAGAAGTAATCTTGGCACATCAGGTGGCAGCTTCCAGGGGGTTTCTGTGATCCAACCCATCACAAATCCTATTTCAGATTGTCTTCAATTAAAGGGATTGTTATTTGGGAATTATTGAAATAGAATAAAGAATTATGAACTCTGCATGCCTGTCTGTACAGGCACTACAAACAGATCCTCTAAGTAGGCTCTAACCTTAAATGACAGAAAATTGAAATTTTACTTATATCATTGGAGAAGTCTTTTGTGCTCTCAGCCTGCCACTGTTCAACCACCTTTACAGCACCGTCATTTGGTTCCAAAGTCCATGTAACCAGAATTGTTGCTTCCCTTTATAGGGAACACATCTCTTTTTTGTTTCTTCTCCCCAAGCACCAGGTTTCCTCTGTAAATAAAGAGATAGACAGGCCACATATTACATTACTTTCCAAAATGAGGCTAATCTAACAACTTGACAAAATCCCTGAACTTTCTTTCAGTTTTTAGAATGGTAGGCTAGAGGCATGCTAAAATGTCATTTTCTGAACCTTTAACAAGATACTCTGCCCAAATGGTCGTTAAATAGGATTCACTACCTGTGGTCAAACAAAAATACCTATCAAGCCTGTGTCTCAAATGTTTTCCCATCCTACTGTCCAGTTCCACTGAGGGAGGGAGGTCTTAGTGTATCGAGTTCCTGCAGTGTGCAAGATGCCCAGTGTATCCAAGGCTATAGTGAGAACTCTGTAGTATTCACGTTATAACAAACCATAGGAGGTAATATTTTAGTTTCCTTTACTGTTTGACTGTTAGCAAATAAGGGGAATCCTGCACTTCTGTTTCTGGCCCCTGTTGGCTCACTGGATTGGTATGAGAAATGTCCTGGGTTTTGGCCGTCTCTTCTCCATCTCTCTTTAGGACAAGAAGGCCAGTTCTTGAAATACTTAGAAGCCCAAACTACTGCAGGGAGAAGTTCATGGTTTTGATCGTAAGGTCCCAATTTCTGCCTTCTGAGGTTTTAAAAATGTCTGATTGTTTTCAATACTAGCAGAACAAAGTATAAAATTGCTTCATTCAGACAAAATACAAGATAGTTATAAAGAAATTCAAAAAACTTTGACCAGTAATTTTGAGGCAACAGTGTAAAGTCAGCAAGGAACTGAAATAACCATCTTGTTCTCTCATGTGGCTTTAAAGATAACTATACCATACATCCCAATTTGGGACAGTTGCTATTCAAGAACATCCAAAAGCCTTTCTCCTCTTAAAACTTTAACTGACTAGGTACCTATGTTACCCAAATTGTTTTGCGATAGAAGTAGACTTTTTAATTGCTTTTTTTTTTCGCCAACCCAAATGCCTAGCCGCTAAGAAGGAAATGGACTGTACTGGAATTATAAGTGTCTTAACCAAGTCTCAGAAAATTATTTCAATGCAGTCTTTTCTAGTGTCTTCAGGAATTCCACCCAGCTTTAAACTTGGTGATCATTTTACTCTCAACCACCAAACAAAGATCCGTAACAAGTGTTTCTGCCCCAAATACTTTGGAGGAAATATTTTCCACTTTTATTTTCAGTTTTCCTGCTAGAGTCCTTTATGCCAAATCTTTATGTACATCATCAAACTCTGAGCAGTTAGACTTAAGGCATTGTAGACCTGCTTCCCAGTCTGGGTCCAGAGCATTGTATGTCCAACCCCTGTGATTTAGAGAGAGAGTTTTAGATGTGGAGGCTTTTTTTTTTTTTTAAATCAGGATTTTCCCATACTATAGATTCCTTCAGCTACTTCTGTGTAAAAATAATCATCTAATCTGATCTGAAAAAGGTAATCCAACCCAGGAAATCCTCTCTGCTTCCCTTCCTACACATGTGCATGCCATGATTTTGGGAAGGTTACTGGTGTAATCATCTGCCAACACTGTAGCCTCTGCAATGCTGTTGCATCAATAATTCAGGCCTTTTAATCTTTCGTGAAAAATTATAAGATTACTCCGTCAGCTTTAACTCCGTAGCCGCCTCTACCCCGTCCTCTCTATTTCTTAGAAGATTCTCTATTAGGGCTGCCAACTCAGCATATTTTCCCCCTTCTCTTTTGGGTCCTTATGAAACGTTTTTCCATATGTTTTGGGTATTTAGTCAAATTCTTCTAACAAAGCAGTTTTTTATCAGAATGCATGCACGTGGAGTTGGTGCTTGCACTTCTGAATCCTTTCTGCTTAATGATGGATCTAGAAAACTCGCTCTTTTCCATATTTAGCCCCAATCTTAATACAAAGACATTGAAAAGTTCATTTTAAAAACTGCTTTATATTATTACTGTGTTGATGTAGGGGAAAAACCTGAAACTGACTTTTGACATGTAGTTACATACATGTCTATTTCCACTTACTAAGCCATAAAGTACTGTTGGCAGAGTCCTTTCCCTCCCCTCAATTTTGAGTCCATGCTTTTACTCTCTCCCCCAAATTTGTATACAAATACAAAAATGCAGCTTCTTTCTCTCCTTCAGCAATTTTTTTCTCCAAAAAAATTGTTTTGACATTTCTGCTAGTGTACACTCAGTCATTCTGTCTAATGATTTAGCCGGAGGAAAAAATAACTGTCGTCTGAAATTTACTCAGTCTTGGTAAAATAGTGGCGCTTGTCAGTGTTGCTCACGATGCTTCTCAAACTGTTCCTGAAGTCTGTCTTGATACATGTCCGTCTAGTCTTTTTTACCTTTTGCTAATTGCACTACATTGTACATACAAACAAAATCTAAAGATTGATTTTCTAGACATATATTTCTTTTCTTACATGTAGATTTCAAATCTACTAAAAGCTTAGGGCAGACTGCAGTATTATAAAACCAATGTATCAATTCCTTTGCTTTACCAAAGAGCGATCATCAGGTTAACCAATGTATTGGGGTTGTGATTAAAATAATTGGCAAATTTTCATTGCTGCTGCTACCTATTGCATATTATTGACCTTACATCGCTGAAACCTGAATAATCAGTAGTCAGTAACAGTGATCTGTCTGAGCAGGTCTGAAGGGATTCTGTAATCATTTTAATGTTTTGTGTGATGAACTGATGGATTTCAGAAATGAGTTGTGAAAGATCAAATCCAATTATCTCTTGCCTAAAAATGGAGGGGGGAAGGTGCAAGTGGAAAAAGTGCTGTAATATAATTCACATTGTTTTAGTTGTGAAAATGGGTCAGTCACTAAGCAATCTCTCTATCGCGCTCTCTCTCTCTCTCTTTGCAGGACCTGTTTTAGAAGAAATGTGGTGAATATCAACTTACTTTAATTGGGGGGGGACATTCTGGTAAGTGGTGCTGCCTTTATTGCTTTTGTTTTACAGTGATGATTGTGGAGGGAAACTGTTTGAACCTTTTTCATTTCCAGTTTGAAACCTGTCTTGCTTGTGGAAAATCTAACTTTACAAAGGCACAGGCATTAAAACTGATTATATTTTTTCAATTTTTTTTTTATTTTTTATTTTTTGGTATGGAGACTTTCAGGGGATAATGAGATATGTTTTTTTTTAAAAAAAATAAATAAATTTAAAAAACCCATGTTGGGCCTTAAGGCAAGGAATGCACTTGACAGTTTAATTGCTGAATGGGTTCTGCTTAGTGCTGCAGCTGTTATAGAGTACTTAAAAGCCTCTAAGCTAAAACCTAAAGCAGGGGAATCATAAAGACCTAATTAAAAAAAAAAAAAAAGTGTATGATAACAGTCACAGTTTCAGGATAACACCTGTATCACACACCTCTGTGGTCCACTCCCAGAGTGCCCAGTCAGGTCTCCAGCCACCCCTGTTTCTGAACAGGGAACCCTTGTCCAACTGCCTTTCGATTGGGGGCGTGGAGGGGGCGGTAAGCCTGCATACACCCCTGCCTGACCCTGTGATATCGCCAGCCAGCCTGGCTGCCAGTGCCTGCACTTTGTTCATAGCTGTTGGAGAAAAAGCAGTGTATTGCTTCTCAGTTGCGTGTTACCACACAGCTCTTTCTAAGCTAGCACATTTATTCTCAAGGTAAAAACATTGCAGAGAAAACATAATAAAAACAAAGATTTAAAAACATGTTTGTGATACCGGGAATCAGTCTTATGGATACCTAGTAGGACAAAGTCTTTCCAACCTTTCTGCAATATTTGTGGGCCCTCCTTGGACAGAAGGTCCTGTCCATTTTTGCTGGTTCAGAAAAAAGGCCCTGAGTCCATTTAAACCTAGCCTTTTTATGTCTTTGCTAGTCTCTGGAAACCCCAGTTTTAACCAGTATATATAAGCCTCCCCAGGGGTTGGTACCTCTCTGGTGGTATTTACAACCTAAGTGATTTACCTTAATCACCCCCCACTGTTTTTGGTAACCTTCCTCCCTGGAGTTGCATATGATGTCTGGCCCACAATGATACATAATCCATTCAGTAACTTAATACAGTATGGTCCCCAAAGATATTGCATGAGGTTGCAATATCCGTCACAGTAATAGTGTAAAAAACTAAAGTTATAGCTCAGATAGAGATGGCACATTTCTTTGCAACAGTGTTTTCAGTCACAGAGAACTCTTTGGGCTGAAATCTCTCAGTCACTCCTGGGAGTTAACTGTTGGAACAGTTGCTCCCCGCCCAGGAGAAGGAGACAGAGCTATTGCATTTCTTTGAGTTCAGGTCCTAGGTTCAGTTGTCAGTCACAGGTGACCCAGCCAGGTGACTGTCAGCTCCTGTATCTCATTTGTTTGTCTCCCAGCAGGTAGAGCATCAGTATGCTGGCTGGCTAGACTAAACAAAAAAGAGAGATGGGAGTAGGCAGCTAGAGTGATCATGTGCTGTTTTGGGTGGAGGAAGGGTATTCTGTTTCAATTGGGTTTACTAAAACCAGGGTTTTTCCTGTTTTTTTGCATCAGCTGCATGTGACCTGTGAGCACCTTAAGTGGTACTGCTGACTTTAGGCCATAGGTGGCACTGCCTAACAATAAAAGAAAAGGAGTACTTGTGGCACCTTAGAGACTAACCAATTCATTTGAGCATAAGCTTTTGTAAGCTACAGCTCACTTCATCGGATGCATACTGTGAAAAGTATAGAAGATCTTTTTATACACACAAAGCATGAAAAAATGGGTGTTTACCACTACAAAAGGTTTTTTCTCCCCCCACAAACCCACTCTCCTGCTGGAAGAGCTTATCTAAAGTGATCACTCTCCTTACAATATGTATGATAATCAAGGTGGGCCATTTCCAGCACAAATCCAAGGTTTAACAAGAATGTCGGGGGCTGAGGGGTAGGAAAAAACAAGGGGAAATAGGTTACCTTGCATAATGACTTAGCCACTCCCAGTCTCTATTCAAGCCTAAGTTAATTGTATCCAATTTGCAAATGAATTCCAATTCAACAGTCTCTCGCTGGAGTCTGGATTTGAAGTTTTTTTGTTGTAATATCGCAACTTTCATGTCTGTAATTGCGTGACCAGAGAGATTGACGTGTTCTCTGACTGGTTTATGAATGTTATAATTCTTGACATCTGATTTGTGTCCATTTATTCTTTTACGTAGAGACTGTCCAGTTTGACCAATGTAAATGGCAGAGGGGCATTGCTGGCACATGATGGCATATATCACATTGGTGGATGTGCAGGTGAACGAGCCTCTGATAGTGTGGTTGATGTGATTAGGCCCTGTGATGGTGTCCCCTGAATAGATATGTGGACACAGTTGGCAACGGGCTTTGTTGCAAGGATAGGTTCCTGGGTTAGTGGTTCTGTTGTGTGGTATGTGGTTGCTGGTGAGTATTTGCTTCAGGTTGGGGGGCTGTCTGTAGGCAAGGACTGGCCTGTCTCCCAAGATTTGTGAGAGTGCTGGGTCATCCTTCAGGATAGGTTGTAGATCCTTAATAATGCGTTGGAGGGGTTTTAGTTGGGGGCTGAAGGTGACGGCTAGTGGCGTTCTGTTATTTTCTTTGTTAGGCCTGTCCTGTAGTAGGTGACTTCTGGGAGCTCTGTAGACCATTGTCTACAGCCAAGCTCTGTGATACAACTGCATTTGCTCCAACCCCTCAGACAGAGACAAACACCTACAAGATCTCTCTCAAGCATTCTTACAACTACCAATACCCACCTGCGGAAGTGAAGAAACAGATTGATAGAGCCAGAAGAGTTCCCGGAACTCAGCCCCCAACTAAAACCCCTCCAACGCATTATTAAGGATCTACAACCTGTCCTGAAGGATGACCCAACACTCTCACAAATTGAGGAGATCAAGGCAGAGGTAAAAAGGATGTTGGAGCTGGGAGTCATCAAAGAGTCCCACAGTCAGTGGTCAAGCCTGATTGTGTTGGTGCCCAAACCCAATGGCACCACTAGGTTTTGTAATGACTTTCGCCGGCTGAATGAGATATCCAAATTCAATGCATACCCCATACCCTGTATCGATGAGTTAGTTGACCACTTGGGCAGTGCCCAATTTTTGACTACCCTTGATTTAACAAAGCTATACTGGCAGATTCCCCTTGCCAAAGATGCGAAAGAAAAGACGGCATTCTGTACCACAGAGGGTCTGTTTCAATATACTGTTCTTCCTTTTGGACTGCATGGGGCACCTGCCACCTTCTAGTGTCTTATGGACAAGCTCCTATGGCCCCATACCAGTTATGCTGCAGCATACCTGGATGATGTGATTATTCACACCCCCAACTGGAAAACCCACTTAGAAAAGGTGGAAGTGGTTCTGGACACGCTAAGATGGGCTGGCCTCACAGCCAACCCAGCCAAGTGTGCTATAGGGCTAGCTGAGGCTGAATACCTTGGCTACGTTGTAGGAAGGGGCATGGTCAAGCCCCAACTAAAAAAACTAGAGGCTATCCAAAATTGGCCCCGGCCGAATCGGAAAAAGCAAGTCCAGGCATTCCTGGGTGTGGTGGGGTACTACCGAAGATTTATTCCCCATTTTGCTACCAGAGCGATTCCCCTGATAGACCTGATAAAAGCCCGGGGTCCAGACATGGTGAAGTGGACAGATGCCGCAGAGAAAGCATTCATGGATCTACGGTCAGCCCTCTGCAGTAATCCAGTGCTTATAGCTCCAGACTTCAACAAAGAATTCATTTTACAAACAGATGCATCTGAAGTAGGATTGGGAGCTATCCTATCGCAGATGTCGGAGATGAAGAACACCCAATCCTCTACCTGAGCAGGAAACTCCTCCCGAGAGAGCAGAAGTATGCCGTGGTTGAAAGAGAGTGCCTCGCTGTGAAATGGGCCATGGAAACACTACGTTACTATCTTCTGGGACAACGGTTTACCCTTGTGACTGACCATGCACCCCTCCAGTGGATGCGGCGAAATAAAGAGAAGAACGCAAGGGTGACCAGATGGTTCCTCTCCCTACAATCTTTCCAATTCACCATACAACACCGGGCTGGAAGCCACCATGGCAATGCAGATGGCTTGTCACGAGTACACTGCCTGACATCCCAAGTTGCCCAACCCTGTAGTGTTGAGGGGGGGCGAGGAATATGTGACAGGGTCAGGTCAGATGGTTACAGGAAAGTAATAGAAAGCAGATATATTAGCCCCAGGTTAAGTAGGTCCCTTTTCCCTGGGTAAGGTATCAGGGAAGATTCCAGAACAATCAGGAACCTTCTGGAGAAATTAAGACAGACAGGCTGATTAGAACACCTGCAGCCAATCAAGAAGCTGCTAGAATCAATTAAGGCAGGCTAATCAGGGCACCTGAGTTTAAAAAGGAGCTCACTTCAGTTTGTGGTGCGTGTGTGAGGAGCTAGGAGCAAGAGGCACTAGGAGCTGAGAGTGAGAAGGCGTACTGTTGGAGTACTGAGGAGTACAAGCATTATCAGAGACCAGGAGGAAGGTCCTATGGTGAGGATAAAGAAGGTGTTGGGAGGAGGTCATGGGGAACTAGCCCAGGGAGTTGTAGCTGTCACGCAGCTGTTCCAGGAGGCACTCTAGACAGCTGCATTCCACAGGGCCCTGGGCTGGATCCCGGAGTAGAGAGCAGGCCCAAATTCTCCCAAACCTCCCAACTCCTAGTCAGACACAGGAGAAGTTGACCTGGACTGTGAGTTCACGGAAACGGCCAAACTGAGGGCTGCCGTGAATCTCCGAGACGAGCAAATCTGCCACTAAACGCAAGACCCACCAAGGTCTTTTCAACTCAAGGTAGAGGAGGAACTTTGTCACAGAGGCCATATATGATATTTTCCTCCAAGATAAGTTTGTCTGCAGGGCTCTGCCTGAATTCAGACCAAGAACAGTTTCTACATTTTGTTTGAACAAAGAAATAACCTTGCCCACTCCTACACTCTAATTCACTGAATTACAAGAAGTGTAGGCTACATTGCTGGCCATCAAGAGAGCTCTCTGAATTTATCTTGACAAAGCAGCTGAGCTAAGAGGCTCAGAGGTTAGTCAGCTTGCATCAAGGTCCTAGAAAAGGTCATCTGTCTCCAAATCAAAAATTTCATAATGCATTAAGGAGTTGATTAGAGAAGTGTACTTTAATGCTGGGAGGGGTGTCTCAGATGAATTTAAAACCCACTCAACCAGATTGATGGTATCTTTTGGGGCAGGGTGAATAGTGGCCTCTTTTGATAAGAATTCTGTAAAGCTCCTTCCTGGATGTTAGTGCAGATATCTGCCAGGTATTTACAGGTTTGACCTGTGCAGCCTTCAGCAGAAAAGTGCTACAGACTGTCATCAGATGCTTGTCCCTCCCAAATAGATTTACTACTATGGGAAGGTCCAACTATCTGGACTGGTACAGAAGAGAGAGATACTTTTTGCATATTAATTTTCTGTTTTCAGTCTCTTTCGTACCAGTCCCAGATCTCCTTTAAACAATTAGCACAACATCCTTGCGTAAAATTAGTTATCTTCCTTTTGTACTTACCCACTTAATTTTTCCAAGTGTAATCCATGCATGCCTCTGTCCACAGCTGTCTGGACCATGGAGAGGTTTGAGTTCATTGGAGCCCTTGGCTTAAAAGACATGTCTTTTAGCTCAAGCAGTAGAGACTCATGCTTTCAGATATAGAGCATCTGATGTTCAGTCCCTGCAAACAACCCATCAAGAGTTATCGCATTACATTGTGCTGCTGTTGAAGTTTCAGTTGAGGTCTGTTGAATTGACCTCAAAGGTCAAAAAAGTTAAAGTTTAGTTATAAACTTTCACTGTCCAACATTAAAACAGTGATACGAAGTTGGGGGGTGAGAGATTTCTACAAAGCTGATGGTTTACTTGTTTTTTTTGCCAAGACCCGAAAGCGCTCATTCTGAAGTTGAAAGTTTCTTGATCAAACACAAGAAAGAACAAGAAATCAAAACCGGTTTATACTGAAACTGAAATTGAATGATTATGCAAAACAAATTTAATCACAACCCTTTAAAGTTTCCCATCTTTTTGGAGGAAAAAAATCAATCTCTTATCATCATTTTGATGAAAACGAAAGGGTTAATTTTACTCAGCCACAATGTGTGAAGGGTATTCACTTTTCCTATTTTTAGCATATAGAGACACACAAGGTATAGGAGAGAGACTATAGAAAGGGTAGGGGACATAGCTTTCATTGAGGGGTTTTGGAACACAAACTGCTGGTCAGTTACGAATGGATGCGTTGCCTGGCAAGCCTAGCAGGACTCCTGTTGCTTGGACCCTGCTTCACATTCCAGTCAGGGACATAATTTGGCTGCGTCTTTTCTGCTTAGACAGGGCAAGACTGTGGCCATCTCCTCTCACTGTGCTGATACAATGCAGTTGATTGCAGGATTCAACAAAAAGTTGAGACAGTGAGGGTGGGGGAAGAGGAAAGAATAGGGCAGAAAGTAATACAAAAGGGAACGGATCTTATGCGTCTCTGTGTTGCTGGCAATCAGGAATTGCCGCTGAGGATGGGATGTCATGATGATATGATGACTTTCAGGACTTCCAGGTAAAAAACAAAATTCTTAAATAGGAGCAAGGCCATCAGGCTTTGCTCTCAAGAAGAAAATCCTTCAGTCTGCTCTGCTCCCTCAGTCTTGGGGTCAGGGAAAGTGAGATGCATGGTTGGCGCGTGCACCCCACATTCAGGGAGGCTAGCCCTGCCCCTTCCCCCGAGGTCGAGATGAGTTTGGATGAGACGAGCGCTGCTGAATTGTT